>NW_009647678.1:535931-539307 GCF_000708025.1 Charadrius vociferus
GGGGGGCCCCCCGGGCCAGCCAGTGACCCCTCCTGTGGCTGGGCTCCCTCCTCCTGGTGCTGGTTTCTTCTCCCCGGCCCTTCGCTGGCACAGCTGCTGGCAGGACCAACCCCTCCGGCCCGGCGCTGGCTCTGCCAGGGAGAGCTTAAACATCAGTGAGTGTGGGAGCTGCTGCTGGGGGAAACTGGTTTCTGCTGGGGTTCAGTCTTGCTCAGTGTCACCCTCACAGGCAATGCCCAAGGGCTGGAACCGGCAGCATCAGGCGCTGCCATGGTGGCGCCTCGGGGCAGCTCTAGGCCCTGTGTGAAGCCCCGCTTTTACAGAAAACCTTCTTTTTCAGCTCAAAACGTGCTGAGGTGGGAGCAGAGGCCGCTCCAGGGATCTCCACCAGCTCGTGCAGCCTGGTCAGTGAGATGGTGAAGCCCGTCTGGCCGGGCCTTGCCAGAGCCCAGGGAGAATTTTTATGCTCAGGGCACTTTGGCTTTGCCCCTTCTCCTGCCAGTGAGGTGGCCAAGGGACAGGGAGGGCAGGTGCCATCCCCTGGTGGGTGTCCCCATGAGGGCCTTGAGGGGAAGGAGGGGACCTGGTGTGGCTGGGCAGCACTGGTGCATTGCCATGGGTGCCGGTGCGTGTCCCGTGGGGCTGTTGGGTGCTGTCAGGGTCTGGCCCAGACCCTGCTGGCAGTGGTGCAGTGCCAGCCTGGTCACCAGCCCAAGGCTGCTGGTCACTGGCAGGAGTCTATTTTCTTCACAGCCGGATGTTTTTGTCATTTGCTCCTCACATACGTTGCTCCTGGGGAGAAATACAATGTTTCTGATGTCCTATCCCCATTTCTCCTTGCCCTCCCATTGCAGGTGCATGGCACTGGGACGCCACTGCCAAAAATGCCAGCGAGGGGCCAGGAAGAGCTGCCCATGCCCAGGAGGCAGCAGGGTTTGCAGGAGCAGTAGCTCCAGGGGCTCTTTGGGCCATTTCATGCCACCAGGGGCTCTGACCATCCCACATCTCTCCCTGTGCAGGGGCAGATGGACGGAGGAGCCCCAGCTACACCGGCAGCCAACCCCACCGGAGAGACCTGTGCGGGGTGTGCAGCCTGCAGGAAGAAGCCGGGCTGCCTGTGCTGACCACTACGTTGCCGCCTGCCCAGCATCTGGCTGGGACAGCCCTGCCTGAGCCCACCCGGCTCTGCCCAACTGGAGACTGAGGGGGCATCACAGCTCCAGTGCGGCTGCAGCTTCAGGTCGCTTGTTTTGGCCCGTTTTGTTTTGTTTCTGCTCCAGCTCATGGATGGCTCCCATTCTTTTGTGGCTCCAGCTTGTGGATGGCTCTAACTTAACTGCAGCTTCAGGTCATTTTTTTCTGCCCCTGGTTTGTTTCAGGTCCAGCTCATGGACGGCTCCACCTTATGCTTGTTCTTGCTTCCAGCACATTTTAGGCTCCGGCTGGGTTTCATCTTCTCTGGCTTCATTTCAGGTCCAGTTTATTTGTAACTCCAATTCAGTTCCATCTCCAGTTTGTCTGTGGCTACAGTTCCACTTCATTTCCACTGTCTCATTACAGCTTGTGCTTGTTCAAATGGTCTTGGCTTTCAACAGGGTTGTAAATCGATCATTGTCATAACTTGAATATGAACTGTCATAATTGTACATTGTCTAAAGATGGACTAATGAGTTAATGACTATTCTGGCTGTTGTACGCGCCCTGAATAAAAAGTTGGACCCACAAAGATGTTGTGAAAAGTGCCTTTTCCCCCAGAGACTCTCTCAGACATTGAGTTGGGCCTGGTGTGCACCAGTCTCCTGAGCCTCAGGGACCAACACGACTAGACCCCCACCTCTGGCAGGGGTCCACACAGGTGCCCCCACACTGATCCCTACCTCAGTTTTCCCTGGCCCCTGAGCTGCTTTTGCCCATTGGCCCCATCCCATTCCCGCCTGGCTTCCGCCTCGCTCAGGACAGCTTCTGCTGTAGGTGAGCGTGACCACAGCCCAAGTGTTCTCCAGTCATCTCTCATCTCCCTGGACACCCCCCAGCAGCACCCCGCTGCCAGGGCACAGCGGGGCATCGCCCAGACCCTCTCCTCACCCTGCAGCGAGCTGCACTATGGGCAGTGGTGGGCGCTGGGGTCTCATCCCAGAGCTGTGGGAACCAGGTCCATGTTGGTTGCATCGGTGTGGAGAGAGATTGGAGAGAAACCGCCCTCTCGGCTCCCTGGGCGCTCCAGGCATGGGACCCATGACCCAAACGCTCCCCACCTGGAGGGCCTCTTTTCCCTGAACCCTTTCGAGCACCTTTCCCATCAAGTCCCACCCACTGGGCCAGGGAGACCCATTGCCCCTAAATCAGGTCCAGGATGCTGACACAAGGTATGAGCTGCAGCCATCAGCCGGGACATTCCGTGGGCATGGGCTGGAAATCCTGTGGCACCCCTGACACTAGCAGAGAGCACGGCTGGAGAAAAGGTGGGGGAACCCACAGGTACAGGAGCAGGCAGCGAGCCGGAGGAGCCTGGTGAGGTGTGTTGCCAATACCAGCACCCCGGGCTTTGGGCCTCGGTGCCCCAGAACCATGGCATGGTGCTGGCACAAGGGCAGCTCCAGGCTGGTCGCTGCCCCTTGCTGGGGCTTCCTTGTGAGAAACAGGTGGGGAGAATAACTCTGTCAGGTAGGAGGCCAGGTGAGAGCCCAGGAAGCCATTCCTGAGGCCTTGAGGTGACAGAGGTAGGTGTGAGGGGCCGGGTGAGGACGGGGAAGGCATGGGAACAAATGTCTGCCTGGGAGAAGGGAGAGCCACTGGGGCCAGCCCCTCACAGAGGGCTGCTGGTGACATAGGGACACACGTGGGGGACACCCAGCACCGTTGAAGTGAAGAGGTGTGATGCTGTGCTGGGTTTGGCTGGGATAGAGTTTATTTTCTTCACAGTAGCTGGTACGGGGCTGTGTTTTGGATTGGTGCTGAAAACAGTGTTGATAACACAGGGATGTTTTTGTCATTGCTGAGGGGTGCTTACACAGTGTCATGGCCTTTTCTGCTCCTCACATCATGCCAGCAAGTAGGCTTGGGGTGCACAAGACGTTGGGAGGGGACACAGCCAGGACAGCTGACCCCAACTCACCAAGGTTGAGTTCCATACCATATGATGTCATGCTCAGTATATAAAGCTGGGGGGGGAAGAAGAAGGGGGGACATTTGGAGTGATGGCGTTTGTCTTCCCAAGTTACCATTACGCGTGATGGAGCCCTGCTTCCCTGGAGATGGCTGAACACCTGCCTGCCCATGGGAAGCACTGAATGAATTCCTTGTTTTGCTTTGCTTGCCTGCATGACTTTTGTTTTATTTATTAAACTGTCTTTATCTCAACCCACGAGTTTTCTCA
>NW_009647678.1:539355-546701 GCF_000708025.1 Charadrius vociferus
TGGAGGGGGAAGTGAGGAGTGCCCTGTGTGGGGCCAAAAAGGACTGTCGTGGTTTAACCAGCAACTAGGACCACACAGGCGTTCACCCACTCCACAGCCCCAGTAGGGTAGAGAGAAGAGAGAGAAAAAGGAAAAAAAAACCCTCATGGGTTGATATAAAGGCGGTTTAATAGAACAGTAACAAAAGAAGTAATAGTAGTAGTAGTAATAATAATAATAATTAATATACAAAATTGTGATGCGATACAGTTGCTCACCACCCCATGATCGATTGCCCAGCCTGTCCTGAGCAGCGATCACAGATTCCTGCCCTCCCCCGGCCAACCCCCTTTTATGTACTGAGCATGACACCTGTGGTATGGAATATTCCTTTGGCCAGCTTGTTCTGTTTATGCTCCTTCTCAGCTTCTATGGGAAGCTGAAAAAGTCCTTGACTTAATATAAGCATTACCTAGCAACAACTAAAACAATATGTATTATCAACATTATTCTCATATTAAATCCAAACCACAGCAGCCACTAGGAAGAAACTTAACTATCCCAGCTGAAAACAGGACAGATGCTTTCATCTTCCTGACTGCTTCAAACAGAAACAGGAGCAGACCTGCTTTCGCACCCATTCTTCCAAGAATTGGCTAAACCCCCAGGGCACTGTTACACTTCCTGCTCAATGGATTCAGTCCTTTCAACAGCAATCAGGGCCGTGCATAGAGCGCCAAATCCAGGCAAAGGAGGGGGGTGTCACACATGGGCTAACAGAGCGGGGAGATCAACAGGTGTGTAACATACTTCATTTGCAGGAGAAAGCTGATATCCATCTCTTTGTTCCACCAGAACAGCTTCTGCCTTGTCCCAGTCATCTAACACAGCCCCCTCCACCCCATCACCTGCCTCTCACAACTCCCAATATTTTCTCTCTCCCAATATTCCCTTTCGTCTCCCCCAAGAGTCCCCTGGGGGATGACACAGACTCAGATCCCTGCCTTCTGCGTGCCTCATTTTCACGCAAACTATTTGTTCCCCTTAGTAGCACATGCAATTTAATAACTGCATATAGTATTAAAAGCAGTTTATAATTATAGGCAAGAACTAAATGTACTTCGTTCTCCACACAGAATTTGTATCAACACACAGTTTGCGTTTTATCCTGCGTTTCCGCAATGCCCAGGCAATGCATTAAGAGCAAATAATTTCCGAAATCAGAGAGGTTTGGGACAGGATCATATTTGTGAGGGTGCACTTCTCCCCTCAGGGCAGTCCCCACCGAAGAGCTGGGACGGCCTCAGGTCCCACCAGCGCAGCCCTGAGGCTTGGCAGGGCTGAGAGGCTCAGAGCTGCTCCTGGCCCAACACTTTCGTTTGCCCTGTGACTTCCAATGGCAAAACTACATCAGTGCAGAACAACTCTGGGCTTGGAAGAGTGAATAACCACGTGGAAAATGCAAACGGCAGCTGTGTGCCCAGCGCTACTGACAATAGCTTCCTTCCCACTTGCAAGAAAAGTCTTTCCCCTGGCAAAGCTCTCCAGAGCAATTAGCAAATACAAATATTGCAGTTTGCGTTTGAAAAAAAAAAACACAACCTAAAGCTTGTTGTCCAAAGCTGCTCAAAACCTGCAAACAGACTAAATTAGATGTCATGGTTGGAAAAAATCCTTTCTTATAGCAGCTGGGTTTGGTTGGGTAGCGGATCCTGTGTGTTAACCTATAGAAGCCCTCACCCTTTTCACCACACTGACCTTTTCACTGGTAATTCCCTAAGCAACTTTGGTATAGGAAGATGATTCTCACTAAGTCTAGATCAAGAAGTATTTGTACTTAATTCTAGCAGAGAAGAAACCTTTTTCTTGAAAGTAGAGCCATGTGGCCTCAAACCGTGGTCAGACCCTGCTGCTGGATCAAATTATTTTTCGTTATTGCTATCCCTATCCATTTGTGCCCACTGCAAGATAACTGCTGCCCCCTCCAGCAAAATCAGGGACCTATGGGGCAAGTCAGTTCAGCTATAGGTAATTTTAAGGCAGTGCATGTTGTGGTGACTTCATTGATTTTGTTCTTTCAAGTGTTATATGCGAGCTTTACACAGAAACTCTTTATGCTAAATAAGACAGAAACAGGTCTAGTTCTGTCTTCCAAGGGCCAAGTTTATACAGTCATATTTTCCTTCTGTTATGACTGAACCATGAGTTTTCCTTCCGTCCGAAACAGCAAACAGTAGGCCGAGGTAAAATTAAACAGAAAGAGAGGAATGAATCACTCCCCGATTTAGAACAGGATGACGATTTAAAAAAAAACAACAACAACAAACCACAAAACAACAAACCAACAATAAAACAAATAAACCACCAACCAACAAAGACTGTAAAAAGCCCAGAAGGATATTTTGGTGGTAACCTTGCTGGTGCAGCTGCTAACATAAGTGTTTTCTAGCAAAAGTGCATTTTATGAACCGCTGTGTGACAGTTTAACCCCTGAAGGCTTGTGCACTGAGAGCAAGGTTTGGGGAGCCATTACCTTTGGCCTCTTTGATTTGAGGTGGGTTTGGCAATTCAGCTTTGCTTCCAACTTCTGCAAAAAATCAGAAGGCCCTTCCTAAAGTCTGGCCTGGAGGTAGTGGCGTTGGAGTGAGTGGGACTGGAGAAATCCAGCAAAACCTGAGCAAAATACCTCCCCGGTGCTGCAGCGCTTAGTTTGTCAAGGGAAAGGAAAATTCAGTTGCACTCTTGTGGCCCCTCCTCTTGGCCAGGGAAAAGACTTCCCGACGGCGCCTCTGCAGCCACTTGTTGCTCAGCAGAAGACCAGCTCCAAGGAGAAGCTCTTGATTCAAAGCAGTGTAGTCCCACCGTTTTCTCAACAACTTGCTCTAATCTGCTTTTTATGGGAAAAGCTACTTTGTGACGACAGAAATGCTCTTAGCTCATCAGGCTGTACCCTGAAGCAGCTTTTCTTATGTTCTCTTTTCTTCTCATCTTTGAGTTTCTAGGTGGTTTTTTTTAGTTTAAAGTTACTGTCACATTTACAGGATAGATGTGTGCAGCAGGTTGAAGAAGCTGCCTCCCAGAAAATCAGCACAAGAACCACCATTCAACTTGTCCACTATTCCATTTTACACCCTCCTATTTGATTTATTGGTGTAAATCGTATCAAATGCCTGTTTATGTGTCTTTGTCTGTTATTTTCTTGGAGAACCTGTCCCTCCACTGGCAGCATTGATGGTGAGGACCAGGACTAGGGTGCCAGACAGGGGTGAGGCTGTCAGTGGCTGAAGTGTCACCTGCTGCACATGTGAGCAGGAACTTATACCGGCTCTTCTCAAAGCAATTGTGCTTTTATGTGTATTCATGGATCTACGTTTCCGCTGTTAATGGTGGATGATTTACAGGAGCACAGAGCAGAGGCTGCTCTCCAGCAGGTGATTTAAATGCTGCCTGACCTTGCTTTTTGAAGGGTCATTAAACCTTTGAATTGCATTTACTCTTATGGCTTTGAAGTCAGCGATCTTATATATGAGTGGTAGAGTCCCAAAAGCCCTGTTTTGGCTTCCCACCTCCCCCAACTTAAGTTTTGCTGGTTTTGGCTACTCTCATCTCCTGTTCCTCCACAAAACCAGCTCCTATCTACCACTCCCATGAGAAAAATACAAGCAGTAGAAAGTTTAACAAAAACTCTCCCCGAGTTTTCCTACAAGTTACCTGCTCAGAGGTCCCACTGCCATGACTGCAGTCCTTGGCTTCCCTAAGTTTGAGCTGTGAATATACTACTTACAGCTGGAACAGCATCAGCAAAAACACTTCTGGCCAAGTGTTGGTAATATGGCTTTCATTCAAATTTTGGGAACAGCATATGACTGATATTACAAGGACTTCCAGTTCCTAAGATCTTTAATGAAGTGACTGCTAAAAGAGAAATACTGCAAACCTCTCAAAATGTTTTTTGAAAAAATGATTTCCCAGTGTTAAAGTAGCTGGTGCTTTAAAGGGTACCTTTGGGACACGGCATCATAAATTTCCTCTTACGACCAACGTTACAAGGAGAACCAGCATTACAAGGAGATATAACCCTGCAAAACCGCACCAATGCTGTGAAACTTGTTTACTGAGTACCCTTCCACCCTTCCACCCTGCCAACACACTGTATCCCCAGCGTGGAAAGAGGGACCAGTTTGTCACCACTGCGTTTGGCAGAGCACATCACGTCCTCCTAAGTAAACGCCGTAGCAAAGCCATTCTCGCTCCTGAGAAGCCAGAGCAGCGTGGAAGTGCTGCATACGTTCTGCTGATGGCTTCTCATGCGTCATATCCCAGGAAGACTAATTCAACTAAGGAAAAGACTTGCAATCATTACAAACAGTCTCTGTCTTCCAAGTGCTTTGAGGGAAACAGATAATCCAGTCAGGCAGAAGGAGTCAGGTTGGATAGAGAAGATGCAAGAAGGAACCTTCAAAGACAGAAGCATGTCCCAGACAGAGTGAGGAAGGGCAGCTAAAGCACCTACAGGTGATACTGGGAGAGATGGAGAAAGAAACACCGCTTAACCACTATGGTTTTACTCACTGCAAATTTTAACTCCGTAACATAATCCACCCCGGGCTGTGTCCAACACTTCCTGTGAAGCCAAGGGGTGAGCAGGAGGTGGGGTGGATTCAAGCCGCTCAGCGCTGTATGAAGAGGCAGGGTGCTGGACTCGAGCTCATGGTCTGCACTTCCAGCTGGTTCCAGGCACTCCTGCCAGCCAGAGCCACACGCAGCCTCTGCTCAGCTGTAGCAAGGACGTCCTCACAGGATGACTTTTGCCTGTCCTCTTTTCCAAGCCCCCTCTGGCTAGTGAACTGCAATTGTCCTGAAGAGTTTCTGGGGGAAAAGGTAATTCTGCTGATTTAGAGGCAGAAGACAGAGCCTGACCAGCTGGCTGGCCTTTCTTCCCCCTCGGCAAGATATTGAGTGCCCTCTGTTTACCAAAACTACTTGGCATTTGGCCCACGCAAACCACAAATGATACCTTCTCACCTGAAGGGAATAAAAGCGTTTCACCTCCCTGCAAACAACAAGTCTCTTTTGTCAAAAGCTCCTTCAATTTTAGACATCATGATTAATTTCTGTCGGCCTTTGGAAGGTATCTCTGCCAGACCATCAAGCTCAGACCATGCCTAGAGCTACCATCCACTTCACTTACTGTTTCAGATCCACAAAGGGCACAAAGGTGGTTTCTCCAAACAAAACCCACCCCTTGGGCTCAGACAAAGAGATTGTCATGCCCCCTACAATCAGAGCAACATCAAGTGCCTTCTGAAGGCATCAGTTTACCCAAAATAAGCCCCCAAATTTGTGTTCTTCATAGTGTCCTGTGTTGAACTGATCTTAAAAAACACAAGCAAAAGCTTAAGGGCCCCATTTCTGGTTAAAGGTGCTTTTCTGACACTGATCTGTTTGCAAAGGGCTTCTCTTTCAAGTAGGGCTTAGGAGCAGGAGGCAGTGAAGCTTAAAAAACAATCCTCCAGCAGCATCCCCCAGTTTTGCAGTTTAACAGAGAGTTCAGGTACCGCAAGGGATGAAGAACTGCTCACCAACACCCTCCCCACAAAAAGCTCTTCCCTCTCTACAGCTGTCACCCCCCATGGCTCAAGGACAGCCCAACCCCCTTTGGCTGAGCTGGTACAATTCTGCTATGAGGGGGATGCTCAGAAAGCATTGGCCAGATGACACCAAAAAGCCTTTATTGAAAAAAAACAAGAAAGCCATTTGTTTAAACAAAAACAATACAGATTTGGACCAGCAGTTCCATGCTTCTGGAATTAAGTTAACATTTTTAACTGAGAAAATATAAAACAACCAGAGAAACAAAACAGAAATGAGAAAGCTCATACCCAACTCCTGGTCACTGCGCCTTCCCAGGGACTCCTGCTCCTGGCCTCTGCTGCAGCTAATGCCATGCTGGGACCCTACTCTGCTCTGTGCATGCCATGAGGTCCTGGAAGAGCTCCTTGTCTCCTTGCCTACAGCTCCTCCAGCTGCTCCAAGCTCCTTTCAAGCTGCTGGAAGTGCAAGGGGACTTCACTGCACTGGGGCTCCAGCCAGCACTGTCTCTAGCAGTTTTGGGGCAAGCCATGTTCAGAAAGTGGGGTGATGGTTGGGACAGCCTGCCTGATCCCAGCACGGGGCGAGACAGGGGAAGATGGACCAATGCAGCAGATATTGTCCTGTCAATCTGACTTTATGAAGGTTGCTGTTGTGCTGCCCCATTTCAAGTAGTTAAATGTGCTCTGTGTGTGCTCCTTTGAAAGCTTCAGTATCGCACTTGCTGGATCCTCTACCACCCCCTTCTCTGTTATTTTATTCTATCTGGCAGAAGCCAAGTAGTCATACTCTGAAGCTGAAGGTGCTCCCAACGCTTTTCTTCCAACAATAGGGTCCCCAAGGGATCCAGCCCCTCTCCTGCAAGATGGTTGATTTGACTCCAGGATTTAGTATGTACTCCCACATCACCCTGGCACAGGTCCTTCTACCATGTCTGTGCCCTTTGTACCTCCACATTACTGCCCCACCAACCCCCTTCCCACCTACTGTGCTATGTCCTAGCGTGTGTTTTCCTCAGACTCCCAGGATTTGTACAGAAGCACACAAACAATCCCACTAGCTTAATTTCCTTCTAGCCTGCTGGCAACATTTCCCAAATTTGTCCAGAAAGCCCCTGCCACCCCTTAACAGCCAGCCACCACACCCTGGTGTTGCACTTCATACGTCGCTCTCAGCCTCCCTGTGTCACCAAAAGCGCTGCCAGCCAACCTCCTGACCCCCCCAGTTTATCCAGATAAGATAAGGAAAAGAGCTAGTTTCAAGGCCTTTAGTCCACACTTCTATTTTCTCCTTTGGCATCTTCCCAAGTGGCAGAAGAGCTCCCGTTTTTTCAGTGAAACCTCTGTTGCAAACATAAATTCATGGGCACAAAGCATAGCTGTGTGGGTGTTAGTACCTCGCCAGCGTGCACCAGACACGACCCAGCATCCCGGGCAGGAACAGGGGTGCTCGTCCTCTCCATCTGCTTCATCCTGTCAGACAGGGATGTCCCATGCCAGGCTCACCACGTGGGCAAGGTGCATCAGCAAGATGTGTCAGAATGGGAGGTGCCTCAGCTCCTCAGCCGCTGACCATCCAAGTTGTCTTTCTTCAAACCAACTACTTGCACTCCCTTGACTTGCTGTGAAGCTGCCTTTGGTGGACGGGAGCACCCCAGAATTCCCGCTCCCACCTCAAAAAGCAGAACCGAAAGCCCTCCCCATCTTTCTTTGGTAAAATGAGGCGGGCTGGGCTTTTGATCATCAAAGTTTTCCTCTTTGAAAGGAGAAGGAGCC
>NW_009647678.1:546723-566900 GCF_000708025.1 Charadrius vociferus
CCTCCCCGGCGGAAATGTTGGCTTGGCCACACCAAAGCCACACCTCTGATGACTGTAACAGGCAGCGCTCTCTCTCTTTTGATATACTATCAGCTGGGTTTATCAGAGTACCAACACAACCTCCCCACTCAAGGACTCGTGCCTTCTGGCCCGCTCTCCCCGCAGAGTGGGCAGGGGCTGCGTGGGCTCACCTCTTATTTCAAGGAATCTTAACAGCAGGTTTTAAGCTACTTATTTACTTTTTTGGTCTGTGCAGGAAGTCTGAGCTAAAAAAAAAAAAAAAAAAAAAGTACAGTAAGGTTATAAAATGACCCTCGCTTAAACCTTGAAGTAAGTGCTACTGACCTTCACCACAGATGAAAAGGAAGAGGATCTGATCCCTGGAGATCATCGCCACAAACGTGTGTAACTGAAACCTGCAGCCATGCTGAAACAGATATTATCGGACATGTACATCGAACCTGACCTGCTGGCAGAACTCAGCGAGGAGCAGAAGCAGATCCTCTTCTTCAAGATGAGGCAGGAACAGATCAGACGGTGGGAGGAAAGAGAAGCTGCTGCAGACAAGGCTCCAGCAAAGAAGCCACTGCCGAGAAAAGGTGAGTCTCTGCCTGCTGGCTGCTTCCCCCTCCAGCACAGATCTAACCAAGTCAACTACTCCCTAGATATAAGAGGTAATATGTCCCCCAGGGACAAATCATAGTCGTATTTCCAAATCGTAACCAAACCCACTTGTGATAGTGTAGTTTTGGCCAGGCACGCAATGGTTTTACTCCCTGGCCCAGACACTCTGTCCTTGACCAAACTGCTCAACTGCCCTAGCTGGGAACACAGGGCTTACTTGCCCCCAGGAGATGCATCTCATTAAGTTTACCACTAAACGGGGCCTCTGAATCTGTCTATAAAGTAACCATGGACTTGAACGTCTGTCCTGGGGCACCAGATCCGCAGGGGGGTTCCTGTTGTGCCTTTAGATCTGAAGTCCTTTTGACAGCATGCCGGCTGCTAGGAAGATAGCACTCTTCTCCCAGCTCTCCCCCGCCTGCTCTGTTTGCAGGTAGTTCACCTTCACACAGTTTGGGGAGGGCAGTGGCAAGGAATTAAACCAAGAAAGGAAACAGCGGTGAGTCTTCTCCCTTGTCCCCAGGCTCAGAAATGCCTCCTTCACTGACCTGCCTTCAGTACCGTGAAACAAAATGGGAGGTGCATGCTGCATCCCAGCTAAGCTTTCCCCATGTACAGCTGCTTTTGGAGAGGCTCTGCCATCGGCAGCAGCCAGGAGCGCACAGCGGTGGGACGTAGGCCCTGCACGGAGCTGCCAAGCAAGCAGCATTTGCCAAAGAACTGCTTCTTTTCCAGCCAATGGGAAGTCGGTGACATGGAAGCTCGGGGCTGACAACGATGTCTGGGTCTGGGTGATGGGCGAGCATCCTTCAGATAAACCGTACGAGGACATCTGTGAAGAGATCCAGGCACAAAGGGCAAAGCGGTTAGCGAGAGAGCAAGGCAAGGAGGGCAGGTAAGCACCCTTCCGCCGGAGGACTCGGTGGGCTGGCACGGAGGAGAGGGCATTTCTAGGGACCCAGAGGCTGGAATCTTCTCTGTAGGGGCTGTGGTTACCACTGTCACACTCAACTTGCAGGCAAAAGGTGGACACAAAGGTTGGCTTTCTGCAAGTACATACAATGCTGGCAGATACCAGCTCCAGCCTGAGGCTTGCCCTGGCTCAGAAATCCTCCCGTCATATGGCTCCTGCGTGGTACCTGTTGTAGACCACAGGAAATGCTAATGCAGGTGATGAGTTTGGGTTGCACTGATTCACCGACGACGGGTGCCCTTGTACAGCAGGGGCGACAGTTACTCACCACAAGTCATTAATTTAATTATTCCACCCACCTGATTTGGAGATATGATAACTGCCTGCAGGCACGTTGCTTCATTGCAGCACTGCTCTGCTCACGTGCAGCTTCCTCACAAGATGCTCAGAGAGCAGAAAGTGGCTCCCTTGGGTTCCTAAGGCCTCTGTCTCTTGCGTTTCAGAGAGACTGACTTTTCCGTAACACGGTCTCTACATCCACAACCAGGAGTCCTGGGTGAGACAGATCTTCATGGGAATAAAAAAAGCACTGTGGAGGAAAAGAAGGAAGGTGGGAGAAAAACTACAGCTGCTACAACAGGGAAAAGCCAGGAGCTCACAAAGGTAGTTTTCCCCCTTTTCTCCATAACTCTCAGAAACATGTGCTTTGAGATCTAGGAAGTGTGGCAAATCCTGGTTGCTGTAAATAGACATTTGAAGAAGGAAAAAAGCCAGCTAACTGTTAAGGCTTTTCTTCCGTAGTCAGAGAAGAAGCCATGCTGTTACATCCTTCCTTAGGACTCAAGAGGTCCAAGTGCTATTCTCAGCTGGGATAAATTTGCTCTGTATGAATGCATAAGCTACTCTGGATTCCTTTGCTTCCATTCTCCATGGGTAAAACAAGGGTCGTAGTACTTTCCTTCCTGCTCTGTGGTTGGTTTGGATGGCTTTTGTGGCAAGACCTGGGAGGCTATCCCAGGATCTGTACGGGCAAGGCCACAACCCTTAGAGAAGTAATCTACTTGTATAAAAGAACAGATGAAGATAATGTTACCAGCGTCCTCTGACATGCATACTTTTTTTATTTTTGGTCTTCTAAAATAGTTAGAAAATAGCTTATGACCTTGACAGCATGGGACAACTCCAAATGCAGTAACTACAGTGTCTGCTTTCCTGTCGTGTTTCATTACAGAAATACTTTTCTCCAGAAATAAACACTTTCTACTTTTTGAATGGCTACAAAAAGCCATTTGCAGAGAACTTAGAAAAAGATGAGTTAAATTAGCTACTCATGCAACCAAAGTTGAACAGAAGGAACAGAACACCCCGCCAATTTAATGGGAGGAGTCCAATCTCTCAGCAGAGTTTTCATTCAGCCTTTTGCTACTAACTTGAATGAGTGTATATTCTTTTATCGTACAGCCAGTCAGTATTTCAGTATAAAAAGCATGATAACTGAAAGTTGGGTTTTGGCAAAGCGCCTCTCCAACTGCTACCAAAATACTGAAGGGAATTTGGAGCGGCTGTCTCCTTTATCAAAAGCCTCTGAGTCACGCAAGGTTTTTCATAGCACTGTTTGTTGAAGTTGAGCAACTATGTGGGAGATTTTTTTTTTCTTTTCAAAGGAAGCTGTTAGTCACAGCTAACAAAAGAAAAAAAAAAAGCAAAGCAAAAGCCCCCCAAACCAAAAATACCACCACCACAAAAAAAAATCTAACCCCTTTCAAAGTCTTGCGCATGGAAATAGAGGAGGATTGTACATTTTACGTTTGTTTTCTGTCATTATATTGTTAGTAATTTTTCCCAAGTTTCTGGGTCTTTCGCTATTTGAAGGAGGGATCCACACCAAAGATCCCTGTTGCATTTTCTAGGCCTGGAGAAGGGCTTTTTCTCACCTCCCTCACTGAAGTTCTTTCTCTGAGATCCACCTCCCACTTACCCTGAGGGATCGGGGCATTGCGCTTTGTCTGCTGCAGGGGACGGAGGGCTGATCTAAGAAAACAAGCTGCTTCACAGACACTTGAATTTCCTAGTTTCCTGTTAAGGAGAGGGAAATTGGAAAGCCGCGTTCATATTAAATATTAGCCAAGTAGGAGATGGAGATAAAACAGAGGGTGTCCTTGGTAAGCAGCGTAGTACAGTTAACTCATTACTCACTGTGCCGTGGGAGGCAGCCTGGGTCCAACGGGGAGGTGGGTGGGTGGGTGTTTGCTCAAAGACAAGTCTAACTGTTTGCCTTCAAAGGCAGGTCCCAGCTAGCGACCGCTGCCAGGGTAGCTGGACTGGTTTGCAGGGAAGAGTGAACAGGAGATATGCAGCTAGTTGGGTCAGTTTGACGAGCAGGGGTTTGCAGCACCCAGCCACAGCAGCAAACAAGCACAGGCAGGTAAAGCTGTGGACGGCAGGTTCTGCTGGGGCTTGCTTTAGAGGGAGGGAAGGGACTGCTCCCTGGGAGCACTTGGGAGCATCGCTTAGCAATTCTAGGCACGCTTGTGACAAACCTGACACCTCTGAGCTATCCTCCTGCGGCATATTAGGCCTAATATGATGAAAAAAACCCCAATGCTTGTCAGAGAAGGCTGGCAAAATTTGTTAACATGTATGTCACATCACTACTTCTGTATTAATCACCTATTGCTCCAAAAAAGAGCAATGGTCCTAACGCCACATTTATTTCTCACTGCTCTTTTCCTCTGCCCAGAGGGAAACCAGAGATGTTCACCAGATGCTGGCAGACTGCCAAGTGAGGAAGCGTGGCTTCCAACAGGTAAGCGGCAACTTAGGATGCTCCTAACACATTGAGTGGGGCCCAGACTTTATCCTCGAGTCCCAGTCAGCCTCAGAGCCTCACGTGACCCAAGAACGTCCTCAACTCTTGGACCAGTTTTATCCAGCATTGCCATGCTCCTCATGTATGGTGCGATGATTTGGAGATGATACAAAGCGGGCCAGGCTGGCAGACTGAGAAACAGCAGAGGGAGATGCTCCTGATGTTTTCTGGTAGGCTGTTTTCCCGTACTTCCTCTGTTGTTCCTGCAGTGAAGATCGAGGGTCTGTATGTTGTTGCAATCAGAGGGATTCATAATAAAGCGTGGAGTTTCCACTATTTCAAGGCTAGCTAGGGTTAAAACTAGCCTCGGACAAAGCTGAACATACTGTTTCTTTCATAGACAAAGGAAGCACAGAGGAGAAATTCAGGAGAAGAGACCACAGTCCCCCAGCAGGCAATACCACAGACCCACCCCAGCTTGGAGAGCCAGAGGACACCACAGAAATCGGATGAGAATGAGCCTGAATGGCAGGAATCCTGTAAGATCTTAGCATGACCTTTTCCTACGGGGCTTGAGAAATCCTAGGGCTCTGTGGGGTCATCTCAACCCTCCTCCTGCCACAGTGGGACTGAATAATCCGTTGGTGGGTGGAGGGTACTGCCAAGAAATACAGCGCTGCATTATCAGAAATATTTCTGAGTCCACACAGCATTGAGACTAGATTGAGCAGGGAAATGGGAATTTTTTTGTACGTATACTATATTACAACTAGCGATGAATAGGAACCACATGAGTACAGCCAGGATAATTAATTTTAAGCTAGAAGCTGGCCTTTTGTAGGACTTTGCAGTAACCATTGCTCTTGAGGACAAGGATAATGGGGGACAGGGACTAAGTAAAAAGGGCTTCCCTGTCACCCAAGCATGATCCCACCTAACAGAGCCCTGCTGCACTGTCTCTTGTAATGAATCCCAAGGAAAGGAAAACTGCAAACAGTATGAGACTTGCAGTAGCATCCATCACTGCTGCCAAATACTTCCTGAAAAAGAACCTGATGCATTTTTTTCCCAGTTCCTCCCCTGCTGCTCAATAGATGGCAATGCTGTACTACTAATTGTTTCCGGTTCAGGCCAGGAGTTTTATTCTTACTGAAAAAAACCCCAACCTATGAAGTTGATTACAAAAGCAAGGAAAGAACTAGCCTAACTCTGACTGGTGAGCTGGTTACTCTTACAGACTCCAGGATGAGCTGGACCTAGACAATCAAAGCAGTTTTACAGCACAAAAAAAATATCCAACCAAGTTCTCAACTTTCTGAAGCAGTTTCAGCAAGACACCCTCCCACCCTCAAAAAATGATCAACACTTTCAAATCCTTCAAAGGGTTGATTTGGGGTCATTTCAGCAGCTTTTATTTCATATACACTCTCCCCCACCAGCTCACATGAAAGGTGCTACAGAAACCTATGTCTGAACTAGGGGTCAGCGTCTGAAACTAAACCAAGTAGTCTCAAAGGACAAAGGGACCTGGTGCCCAGCAAAACCCCAGTTTTTAATCTCCTGAAGGAATAAAAATTGAAATTGGACCCTGTTAAGTAGCAGATGCCCAAAAGTGGTGATATGTGGCAAATGGTCTCAAAATTGAGTGCCTTTTTCACTTTGTGAAATGGCTTATTCTCCCACTTCATCGAGCAGGAAGATGGCCTAAGGGCAGCAAGCTTAAAACTTGCCTGCTTGTTCGCTCCTGTAGGACTCCTTTTTTGTTCCAGTGCGGAAATCCAAGGCAGCAGATGAGAAGAGACGCTCCCTTGCGCGGCAAGCTAGGGATGACTACAGGAGGCTTTCACTGCAGGGCATCCACAGAGGGAAGCAGGCAGATATTTCCAAGGGTGCGACAGCAGGAGATCGGCGACCACTCCAATATCCGCCTCTCCCCCCCAAGCCTAAACTTCTACCTCCTGTGATGGCAAACGGGAGACTGATTAGGTAAGGAAACGCTGGTGCACTGTGGAGGGGAGAATGGATGAGATTCTTCTGCTCTAGTGTGATATGGTTGCGATGGGAATGATTAGTTCTCCTCCTCACATGGAGGAGACACCCTGCAAGGGAAAAATACAGAGCCTAGGTTATATGCCACCCTAGGGTGTCATGAGGTTTATTTGTTCACCCCTGGAGGGTAACAGGTTTATTTAGAAGAGTGTCCTAAGGCTAGAGTGCATACATCTTCTATGCTGGATGTCCACTGGAAACCATATAATATTGCTGACAGCTGCACTAGTGTAAGCCTTCTGTTTAGGGCTGTTCTTAACATTCTGAACAAAAGGTTAGTCCTGCCAAGGACTCAAAAGCTGTCATTTGAACTTGATGTACAAACCATGGTCTTTTCTAACAGGAAACAGGGAATCCAGAGGACAATCTCCAATTCCACCGAAGAAAGCATTATTAAGTGGTTCAAAGAGGAGCAATTCCCTCTCCGAGCTGGCTATCAGAAAACCACGGACACGATAGCGCCTTGGTTCCATGGTGAGTCCTAAGCGTTTCTGCCCCAACCCAACTCTTTAAGGAGTTGTTTCTGCTGACATGGCTGCTGCCACAGGCTGGGCCCAGAAGCTTCTTGAAGGTGGCTAGATCTTCCATTTTAAATATCTATGAATCCAGTTTAAATTCCTTTAGCGTTATGACAAAGGGCAAGATATAGTGGCCAGATCTTCAAAATACTCTGTACCTCTGTGCCACTCCTGCCTCCCTGTACTGAACACATGGTCACCCTGGTAACTGTTTGGACCAGGGTGAGAGAGATTTGGGCACACCTCATCCCCACTCATCCTTGGCCCCAGGTCATTCTGTCTCCGTAGTTGCTCATCATCCAACACTTCCATTTCATTTCTAATCGGACATCATGATCCCATCCATCTCCCTTGCTTTGGAAACCCCTTTGATCCAAGACTGCAGCAACTCAACCAGAGACTGCATTATCCTCTTGTAATGGGGCTTTCAATGCTTGCATGGCTTTCTGACAGGACCCATGATCACTGTCTGCACAGGAACTGACATACAACACACTGCAATGCTGTCCACTGTCATAACACAGAAACTGTCCCTTTGAGCCTGCACATTTATCATTCACAATCGGCCGAGTCTGGACCGTTTAACACAAAGCACAGTTAGCACATGGCCATGGTCTGTTACTAGCAATGGCAGTACTGTTCTTCTGGGATACTGGGCAAGAAAACAATGCAAGGGATGGAAGTGCTGTGGACTGGTTTTAGAGTGGTAAAGCAGATTTCTTGTGAGAACTGTTCCATCCAGTCCTGCACAAATGCTTTTCCCCCTTCAGTTTTGTGTTTTGGTTTTGAACAGGTATCCTAACCTCTAAGAAGGCAGAGGAGCTTCTGAATAAAACACTACCAGGGAGTTTTCTGGTCCGGGTCAGTGAGAAAATCAAAGGCTACGTGCTCTCCTATCGGTCTGTGGAAGGATGTAAACACTTCCTCATTGATGCCTCCAGTGATTCCTACAGCTTCCTTGGCGTGGACCAGCTACAACATTCAACGCTGGCTGACCTTGTAGACTACCACAAGGTGAACATCTAGCAATGCACTCATTAACTGTTTGTTTATTAGCTTCAGGGCACTTCTAAATAAGAAAGAATAGATTCAGTTGTTTTAAAGTAGGTAACTAGACCCACTTTAGCTGCTGTTGTGTATCCTGTGTGCTGCTCCAGAGTGTATGCCAGCCCGATAGGTAACATCTCAGGAGACCTAACACATCTCTAACATCTTAGACCTGACTCAGTGCGCAGAACACCTTGCACACAGGGCTCAAGTTACTTACACAAATACTGATAAGGTGACAGCACACTCACACAGACTCCTTTTCTTCGGATTCTCTCTGTGGTTGCGGGGTCCCGGCAAGTTGGGTAAGCAGAAAATCCTGCTTGCTTCCTGCTTCAGCATGAGAGAGAACAAGGTATCTTTATAATCTCAAAGCAGGCAAGGTGTGATACTGAGCAAAGATAAAAATAGAAGGGAAGGAAGAAGGTTGGCAGGTTCTTGCAACAATAACAGCATTGTTTACTAGCGCTGACTGCGGTTACATGAGCTCCAAGGACAGCCAGATGGATTGTTCATTCCTTTACTGTAAGATCTGCCCAGGGACAGGACAATCATTTTACCTAAAGGTTCATTTAAAATCCGTGTTTCTTTTAAATAAGTGCCTAGCCTAATGCAGACGTGACTAAACAAAACTGGACATGAGGAAAATATCCACGTACATGTGCTATACGGAGTCCTACCTGGGCTATCTGAACTTGCTTCTTGCATGGATTTCACAGTTCAGGCTGAAATGGTTGAAAGCAGGAGCTACATGGCTATTGGTACTACAGCCAGAGGACTCAAAGCCTGGCTCTATATTAAAGATAGAGCCATGCCCACAGTCTGCAAAGAATCCTATAGACCCCCCGCACTACAGCAGATGTGGGCAGGGTGAACCCACTCTGCTGAAGTGCTCTAGTGGTTTCTGCTTATCACCCACTGGGTGACCACGAAAGAAGGCAAGTTCCCACTGTGCATCTGCTGCTAGGGTGGAGAGCGAGATGGGAAGCAGAGACTGTACTGTCAGGGATTCCCTTCTTAGAACAGGGCTTGCCTCAGCAGAGGGCATGTGCTCACTCCAGGATCCACCCTTGTCCCTCCCACAAATGCAGCCAGGACAACACAGCCCACAACCACCCATCCTGCTTACCTGCATGGTCCTCGCTCTCGGCGCTTTCTAGGCAGGGCAGCATTTCACGCCACAGAAGCTGCAGTCACCTACGAGACGAGCACAGCTCTTTCTGAGAACTGCCGTGTCACCGGGTTACTGCACGGAGCACATTGTTTCACGAAGACAGAGGTCAGCCATGTGGGTCCTTCTCCAAGTTCTCTGGGGTGCTGAGTTATATCACGCAGCAGGATGAACAAGTCCACACCATAGCAGAGGCAGGGAGACTGCTGTCCACCCAGTGCTGTTGTGATAGGTAGGGTCTGTTTGAAAGGTGGTGTTTAATCATATCCTATATCAACAGGATGAACCCATCACCTCCATGGGGAAGGAGCTGTTGCTTTACCCGTGTGGCCAAGAGGACCAAGAACCAGATTACATCTCTCTCTTTGTGTGAACCTCCTGGTGTCGCTGCGCAGCCCCATGCTTGTATTCACAAAGACTGAACTTCAAACTAGAGCTCCTGATGCTTACCTGAAACCGTTGCCATAAGTGCCTCTATTTTATATCCTTCACAACCAAGCAGTGGGAGGATAAGTACTGTTGTGGGCTTGTCGTATCAACTGAGTTAGTTAAAGGATGCATCCACCCAGCAAGCTGCAAAACACCTGGATGTATCCCGCACAACAGAGTGAATGAGGTGATGAAGTAATCAGTTGAACAGGGAGATACTGCCATGTATTTTCAGTGGGTTTTTGCAGATTTCCTGGGGGACTTCAGTATTCTAGCTGCCTGTTGCTCTTGAATGAAAGGTCGTGTGCCATCTGGGAAATAGATTAGTATCTACAGTTGAATGAGATCATACCTTCTTGAAGGCACAAAACAACTTGGAGATGTGTATCGGTCTTGATATGGTAATTTGCATAATGTGAAACTTAATCCTGTAAAATGCTGTGCCCTTGGAATCAAGGATGTTCAAGCCAAACATCCAAGCAAACCCTGGGTGTCTTTCAGTGAAAGGTGTCTCTGTGAAAAGGGATTTTCATGAAAAGTGCATTTTTAAAACTCCTTTAGCCTCTGAATATACATCCTTACTCTTTTAACCTGTATTTAAATCCCACACTGGCCTTTCTGTATAGAGAGGGATTAACCTTTTGAAAGGGAAAGGAGAAGGGATACACAAATTTATGTGAAAGACTACCACATGCACAAAGCCCCAATAATGTAAGAAGCAGTGCCTATATCAGTATTAGTAAAGTTTACAGAAGAGTATTTTCCAGTAAAAAATGCTATTTTCCAAAGTGGAGCTATTTATTGCAAGTTGTGTCCAGATTACTGAGATGCCTCTGGTGTTAACTTTAACATAGAACTTGTTCTTTCAATGTAATGTTGTCTCTTCCTATCTCTTACACTTCTCTTTAAATACGTAATTCAGAATATTGGGGGAGAGGCTGGACAGAATCACATAACAAATTAATCCTCACCCAGATTCCCTCATGTTGTTGCATGTGACAAACTGTACAGCTGAGGGTTGTGGTGCAAATCTGCTAACATAATTTTTTAGAGGTGCAATCCTCAGATAGTGAACAAGAGTCAATCTTGTTTCAGTTGTTTACCTGTTCCCTTCTTTCTGTTGGATCAGGGCTACTCTGCTTACCTTGAGGGAGCAGTCAAAAACTTCAGTCTTATATTGATCTACATTTTGCAGAATACAGATCAAAAGAAATTGTTGTAATCATCTGTAACTACGCTGATAGGTGGTTTCCATACATGGAAAGAGGAGATAACTGCACTCCAGTTACAGCAGGTTTAACTTGCTAGAGATAAAGCCTTAATGTAAAGTGAGATTCTGCAAGTAACAACACTCTGGCAGGGCAAATGACTTAAGGTGCTTCTTGAACACTATATCACATGTATCCAAGAGACATTTTCAACATAATCTGCATCAATCATGAGAGGGGGGTGCTCGATTATTTGTAGGGGAAAAAAGTCCCTCCTTCTCTCTTCACGAACTGTTCCTTTGGAAAAATATGGCTAAAATGAAAGGTCATTCAGAGATCCTAGAGAAAAGTTTGCATCTGTTCTCATGTGAAGAACGTGCCATAACTGTTGTCCTGCTGGAGACAAATCACAAAGTGTTTTGTATACCTAAGGGCTGGTAAAGACAGAGACGAAGTCTTCTTTATAAAGGCTTTTTTGAGAGGCAGAGTATTAACTTACAGAAATAAGGTGCAGGCTGATCTGGCATGGACACAGCAGGACACGATCAGTTTTAGCTCTAAGATCTAGAGTGGAACTCCTCAGGGAGTCCACTTGCTGACCAGTGAACCAGCAGCTTCACATACGTTTATATTATAACTATTTATTTGCAAATGTTGGCACCAGTAGCTTCACATAATTATAACTATTTATTTGCAAATGTTGGCTCAGTAGAGCCCAGGGAAAGCCTCTATCAGTATTCACACCTATCCCACATGGTTGAGAATCATGCCTCAGTTTTTTAAAGACTCCCAGCTTCACTTGTCTGCTGTGAGGGAAGAGACCTGAGGTTTTATACCTACAGATTTAGATTACTGCACTGACTGCAAAGGCAGCACCCTTGCCAGAACAGATGCCCTCAAGACTGGCTCTTCTATTGCTCTGAAATGTAGTTAACCCTGAAAGTGTGTGGAGCAAGGATGACTTGCAGTGGCTGGGAATCAAGGGTGCTGGCTTGTCTTGGGGGAGATTCTCCGTAGAGTCTTTCTTCAAGGGATTCTGTGCACGGATTACAAGAGTAGTCACATTTGAAAATTGATTGCTGGAAAGATTGTGACACCTGGAAGGATATGCCAATTTGTTTTGCCCCATGCCTCTATGTCTTTAGCCAGAGCATGCAGTAGTCATCAAAAATTAAAGCAAGGAGTCCCCATATGGCCTCCCTGGCCATCACCACAGGGTGATCTCTATTCCTTCCCCAACTAAGATCCAGTCAGTTGCCATTCCAAGAAAGATTACAAGCTATTTCTGGGAGAAGGAAAGTAGAGAGCTGCTTAGCAAAAGCTGTGGTTGTGTGGCTGCTCACCTTGGATTTCATCTTTTTTCTAATTGGTCTGGAAGACCTGTTACAGCCCCACTTGGACCATAGAAATGTAGCTAACAGCAGCCTCCCTCTTTCATGTTGTTCTTCACCTCTCCTATCAACGCAGTTTCCACCTTTAAGAGAGCCCTGCCAGACTTCTGCTGTGATTAGATTCTCCTGCACATCACTGAAGTGACTGCAGGCTGGCTCTCTCCATCATTGATTCAATCTCACCTCTTGCCAAACTGGCTTCTGCAGCCAAGGAACAGGAACTGCATAGACAGTATTATTCCTGGCAGGAGGAACATCATCGCTGTGGAAAAGGACGTGCAAGAGAATCACAAAGGTGCTATTTAGAAACATAACTTGTGAAATTCTGACAGGGGCTGGATGACGCGCTTGCTAAGGTACTCAAAATAATGAAGTGCTGAATTTACAGGTGTACAGTGCTTAGAATTAGAGACTAATACAGGTAAGAAGGGACCTCAGGAGATCATCTGATCTAGCCCTGCTCTACAAGTGTGGCCAACCTCAAAGTTACATTAAGTTGCTGAGGGCTTAGGGAAACCTAAGGGAAGATAATGAAAAAGGCTAGGCTTGAGGCAGGTTATGATTAAGAAACTTTCATAATATACATCATCCAGTTTCAAATTCAGGTTAAGTGGGACTGTAGGAACAACTATCGCCTTGGAGCAGCTCAGTTACCGTAGATCTCATATGCATTCAACAAGCCGTGCCTGTCTCCTCCTACTGCATAATATTTGTAAAATTACTCCATCAAACCAAAGCCCTTTATAAACAATTTATCACGCATCCTGGGAACAAAAAGGTTTCTGGACGACCTACTTGAGTTACTGCTGAAGTTTTTAGGGTAAGTGCTGTATTTGGGGGTTGGGTTTTTTAGGCATACAGAGTTTCCATTGCTTTTGTACTTTTGCAGTGGTTTTGGACATTTGGTGATTTTCAAGGGAAGTACAATGCAGATCATTTGCATCCAACAAAAGACAAACACATGTAAACACGTGTCAAGGGAAAATGTACTTACAGTAGCGTGGTCTCTGTCTGCATACAATGCTTTCAGAAGAGGTCCATAAGCACTCTTCCTACCGCACAGTGGCACGACAACGTGTGTTTTACTCATTGTTCAGAGGTATATTGCATATTTCTTCCCCCAGCTTTTACAAGCCAAAAATCAAATTAGAATCTGGTTTCAGACTGTGTTGAATTAATCTGAAGCTACAAAACAAAGAGACCGCTCGGAGAAACAGCATATGGGTAAGCAAATGGGATTTCCAAGCCCATGCAGGTTTTTTTGGCTAGTACATATTAAAATGATAAACAGCAGTCAGCATTAAAAGAAAATGCTTTATAAGAGCAGCAACTCGTGCTTTCAACAGTTTTAGGCAATTGAAAAAGAATTAAGAAGGAGACTAATTTTTAGGATGCACCTATAATTATCACAAGAGAATTTGCAGGGTCCATCAGTAATCCATCACAAAAATTTATTTTGTTAATTACAAAAAGTTTGCTATGCCCTGGGCAAGATCTATATTTGGTTTAGAAAGAATACTTTGGTATAAAGTCAGAAAATGTTCATCAATTTTGGTACTTGACATTCAGAGTTTAAAGCCTCCTGCTAAATCAGTACTGCAAGTTGCAAGTATTTCTTTTTCTTCAGCACGGTAAAGCTTCCGCCTTCCAGCACCCAGGTTGTGTAGAAAAATCACTTTACTTATCTGAACCCAGTTCCCATCCACAGGAAATGCAGATCTGCAGACCATTTTCCAAGTGTTGGAAGGCTGTACTATTTCCTAGTAAGGCTAGAAGTAGAAAACCTGAAGTATGACAAAATAATTCTCAAGCAAAACCAGCTTCATTTAAAAATAAATCTTGAGATACTTACAGTATTCTCAAGCAGAAATACACCATCTGATTCATGTGAGACAGACATGGCTCATTGCTTTTGGTTCACTGTTCACAGAAGAGAACGAACACTACCCTCCAGCGTTTTTGAAACATCACACTTGACCAGTAGGGCTTTCTCTTTCTGAAGTTTAGAAAGCACTTTCTGAGATGTGCCTTGTCTCTGAATGAACCGGCGATACCCTGTCAGCACTGCTGTCCCCCTGCCCCAGCACCTTAAGGGAAAAAGATTGTTGTTCACTCCAGCTTAACCATCATTAACAATCAGATGTTCTTCTCAGAGCAGGAGCTCTGTACTTATTCAAAAATAGCCCTTTCCAGATAGGCCAGGTTAGATGTAGAAAATAACTCATTATTATTGGCCCACCAAAGGGTCAATCCTTTAAATAACTGTACACATCTTACAAACATTTCAATGGAAGAGCACATCCATTTGTTATTGTGAATACCACACGATTATGCAATGTTCTCCGTGACCTTGAATCTCATCAAGTGTTCAAGTCTCTCCTGGAAGCAAGTGCTGAACAGTCAGGCTAATGGAATACTTAAAAGCCCTATTAAGAAAAAAAACAAAACAGAAGGGAGGATAAGCACTTTCCCTCATCTTCTTCTGCTGCCATCCTGCTGGAATCTCCATCCTTTCAGTCTCGTCTCATCTTTTCTTGTTAGCAACTCTTCTCCAAAACACCCTATAGTTCAGTTCAGAGGCTTTTTGCCTCCCTTTCTGGTTTCATGTCTTCTTACTGCTCAGTTTCTGTCTGTGCAGGTGGGACTCAATCTCTTGCTTGAAAACAAGCATCCCCAGCTGGCCATGAGAACCCTCGTTCATGGCCTTGGACTGCATGCACATTTTGTACTGCTCTGGGGTCAGCTCGTCCACACATTGCTTTTCATGCCACAGGTGGAAGAGACCCCTGACGGGCGTTCGGATCACGATGAGGTTGCTGTGAAGGTACTTGCGGTACAGATGTACATCTTCACCACCCCAGCCTTTAATGTCCAGATCAAAGCCACCTGACACAAACAAAATCCAAAATAAAACTAGAAATATATACTAGCAAACTCTATGCTATTAATTTCACTACAGCTGTTCTCTGGCTCTAGTCAGCCCTTTAAAACAGCCATGCTTTCTGCCAACATCAAAGCGTCCGCATTTCTTCACTTCAAATCTTTCACAGTCAGACAAAGTTGCTTTACTTGTACTGAGCAGTGCTTCGATTCTGGTAACCTCTATGGCACCTAGGAATAGTCTGAACATCTAACCAGAGCACTGCTGCAAATTAAGAGGCACAGACACACTGGCCAAGGAAAGGGAAGCTGATGACAATTTTCTATGTTTCAGTAAAAAGGCACAGGTATTGGAATTTACTTTTCTTACCTATGTTGATAAAATCAGATCTGTACTGGCAAGTCATCCCAAAACCAAAGTCTCTCCAAAATCCAGTTTCTTTTTTAATAACCTGCATGGAGGGAAAGGAGTGTTTAGATGGGAGCAGAAATGCTTTAAGTGTGAGCAGCAGTCAAGTCCCTGAATGTGGTCAGAAATAGGAGCAACTGCCCTTTTATTCTTCCCCACATAAATCCATGGCTGAGCCTGAACCAGTTTTTGTAGATACTTGTTGCATACTTCTGCCCCCCAAAAATAGCCATGCCATTAGCTATCACAGATAAACCCCCTGATCCGGAATGATCAGGTTTCGTTCCACTCCTGATGTTGTAGACCAAGTGGAGCTATATCATGTCACTCTCTGGAGTTTCCTTCTTCGCAGGCAAAACATCCTCCAAAATCATTAGTTTCTGTGGGATTCAAATCTGACGTAAGAAACAGACTGGTAAACCGGGGAAGCCAGACTCTGCTGTAGAGCAGATGGTGACATCTGGATTGTGGACCACAAGAATTCAGGAACAAAATAGTGGTTCTAATCTTATCGCACAACTGACAGCTATTTGATTACCTTAATTTTGATAAAAATTAGGAAAGTGGTAAGAACAGTTTTCCATTACAGAACTGCTAAATCCAGCTAAAATTGAAGTCCAGATACGTTAGGTGGTAGATATCCCATAAAAGCCTTTGGAATAATGAATGTGCAGTCTACATTACTGACCATGAAAACATTATGTATTACAGGCAGAAAATCAGAGCAGTAAGAAACCACAGCTTTCACTTTCAAAAGCAGATATCCAAGTATAGATCCCTAAGGTCATCATTCATGTGTGTGAGTGACCTAACCCAAGCTGGTGAGATATCCAAGAGTTTCAAGGGACCGTGACAGGTATTTAAATCCTCTAAGCAAGTCAGCAGCATGCTCTTGAAAGTCTGGTTACAAACCTACTCCTTAGCAGCTATTTTTGACAATTTTGGCTTCATTTATGGCAAAGTTACAGAAGATGAGGAGACAGAATTTCCATTTTTGGATTTACAAATCCCAACGTTCCCTTCACCAAAAAATCCTCTTCCAAAATAGTCTCTCCAGAGTTCTCATTCATGCCTCCCCTTTTGTTCATAACCCTTGCCACTTCAATGCTGTTTTATTCATTTTACTCTTTGCGTTGCTCTCTCTTTCTTTTCTCATTTCTCTTTCCTTGAAAAAGCCAAGCCACTGCAGAAGCCAATTAAAAGGAAACAAGATTGTATCTGTCAGGTCTGCACTGTAACAAGAAATCTCCATAACGATGCCCTTACAGCAAGCTACTTCTATGCATTAGCATTATTATTTTCCATTAGTGCAAGTGGCTGCTGCACAAATCAAATTCTTTCAAGGAGTTTTGAAGGCTTTTTTTTTTTTTTTTCTCAGCAGCCTAAGTACCAGGACAGAGAAATAACACTGTCTTGTTTTAATGGCACAGATCTGGCCTCATGCCTGGGAACTAACGTGGGCTGAAAATATAAAAATCTACATAAAAATGAGATTGGCAGTACTTCTTTAAATCAAGAAGCTTTTCTGACATACGCATCACATTTTACGATTCAAATATTAGCTATAAATATTTGCACAATCCTGACAACACACTTTGTGGAATTTACTCTAGCTTAAGAACTAGACTACTTCATTACTTAAGCACAGTGCTTACAATCCTGAGGATCCCTGATGGGCACTCATCAGAGAGAGAAGGGCTAACGTGAATCCCATGGTATTATCAGAACAAGTTTCCTCTGAGAAAAAACAGTAGAAAGGGTTTTCCAGACTCTTCAGGAAAAGACTTTCTGGCTACCTGATGGATAACACAAGGAGGAGTAGACAAAAAAAAAAAAATAAATATTTTGGGTGGACTTTCCAAACTCTCATTCTTCATTTTTCTAGAGGGATTGCATGAGGTGGGGGTAGTGATGACAGAAGACCGGACTCAGCCCTCTGGTGATCTTTTTCAGCTGTGACTGCTGCGGGGCTCACAACACCCCTAATTCTTACCTAGTGAGAATACAACAGAAGCTGGGATGCTCTGTAGACAGTGCCCAGCCTGGGACAGGACGAGCCCTGATAGGTGCAGTGCCTGGCAGTGAGAGGGGCAACTGTGGCAGGACAGGACCTGACACAGGAACTGAAAGAAGCTGCATAGCTGCTTTACACTTCAATTTGAAAATTCAGCCACTTACCAGCACTAGTGGGCAGAGGACTGTGACCTGCTGACTCTGGAGAGAAGCAAGAGTGGAGGGTGTACGTAAAGGGAAAACCACCACTTCTATCACCCCTTTAGCTTCAAGACAATGCAATGCCAGAGCACAAGAGAATGGAGAATAGCATCTGCAGCACTGCGAAGCGATGGCTCTGCCACTAGCATTCATGTGAACCTCTCATCTGTGTGTTTCTGCTTCTTCCTCACAACAGCTTCCTCCTAATCAAGGAGATTCACCTGGGTTTAGCTATATGTTTTAATTGTATGTCTTATGGCAATGTTTTTAAAAATAACGCTTTGTTCTCACACCAAAGATAAGCACGTGAGATGGAAATCAGCGCAGTTATGCTGTGCTTTACCAGTGCCAGATTAAAGCCACAAGGGACAGCTCCAAGCATGTTATTTGACTCTGAGACAACATGGTACACTTCAGAAACACTGTCTGCTCACAGGCAGTTTAATCATGAACTGTGGGATGGGAAAAACCACTGTAGGTGTTCAAGTAAGTGGAGGAGTAACTGTGAGAGTCCCTGGAATTCTGTTTTCTCTGACTCATCTAAGGATACCTATACTTTTTACAAATGTCAGCTCTTCAAGATGCAAAGAAACTATTCAGTGCAAGGAAGAAATGAGAGCAAGATCAGGGACAGTCACCGTAAGACAGCACACCATGGAGGAATTGTTTGCTAATTAGAAAATCCCTTCTGGCAGCAAAACAGACACAGTTTAAATTCTTAGGTTCCGTGTATCAAACAAGGGTTAAAATAAATGGTACCAAGATACTTCCCTGCGAAGCTTAACTGCAGAACTCACAGTAAGGTGACTGCTGTAGTTAATTTTGTCTGTGTGGTAGTCACTGTGCACAAGGAACAGGGAAATGCTACCCAAGAGCACATGCACCTTTAAAAAATGCTTTGTCCAAATAAAAGCAAGCATTCGGAGAAGCGTGTACTTACCAGCTGCTGTTCTAAAGATGGGATGGAATCACGGTGGCCATAAATTATGCTCGGGTTATACTGACTGAAAAGAACAGGATAAAACACCTTCTTCCCTGGAAATGACAATGGGTTATTTTTTTTTTTTTTGAAGCTGCATAAAACACACTTCTCTCTCTTACAAGATGCTGTCCAGACCAGACCAAATCCAGACAATGTCACACAAGTTTTGTAGTGAGCCTATGGTCTTTGCATCAGAATGTGAATGTGAGGATATAATTAACAAAAAGATCCTGTTCCTGAAAGCATGGGTGCTGAGGGCAAGGAATCCAATCACAGCATGAACAGGACTGTTATAAACTTTCAAAAGCCAACCAACGACGGAATTTTTATACATGTCTTAATTAGGTCTCCAAGTTTCAAGAATGATTTACAGCAACTTCATTACCAATTCAAAGGCAAGAATACTCTGGTGAAGGCTGTTACACAATAGGTAAAAAACTGTCGAAAGACAATACACTTAATGAGTAGCAGTACCTGGTTGTGTGTTCAATCTACAGGAATTAAGGAATTCAGCTGTGAAGTATATGTCCACATCGCAAAAAAAGAGAACAACGTTGTTCCCTTTCCAAAACCGAGCACCAATGTCTAGTCCCTTGCCCCTGGAAAATTCTTCATTCAACTGGATGAAGGTGAAGTTCTTGAAGTTGGCTGACCTAGGAGAAGGAAAATATTCAGCAACTTACCCTGTCCTTTCAGCTCTTAATACAAGTGGGGGCAGGAACCCTATACGAAACAATTAACCTAGAAATCTGTAGTACCACAGTTCTGAGAGCAGTTTGAGGAAAGAGATGTCCTCTTTGAGTCTTGAGGAGATTTCCACTATGTCTACATTCAGAGTTTGACTTGTGTACTCCTGCGCTAGCATTACTGTCACAGACATTCTTTGGGCAGACCGCACAAAAATTCCAAAACGGCTTAGATGGACAAAAATATATTTAATAGGCAAATATAAAATACCTGTGGTCATACTACTGTATCTATACAAGGGTCTTCCTCCCACATGGAGAGTGCCACACTGCCACATGATCTTGACAAACACAGCTATGCAAGCAAACACAGTAGACTAGACCTGGCCAAAAGCATCTAATTCCTGTGCGCTCTACTGAAATTGTCTGCCCCTGCCTTTGGAAGTTAATTTTCAGTCCTAGCAGTTAGAGCCACTTGCAAAAGCACAAAAGTTACCAGTGTGAAAAAAAAAAAGCTGCACTGAGGTAAATTCAGTAAAATCTGCTTTGTGGTTCTAATAATCAACGTCACAAAACCACAGATATGGGACTGTCAGGGCAAAACCATTTTTACCTGATACAAAGGAAAGAAAGCTATTTTCTCCAATGCAGTTTAGAACTTTTTGGCACAACTACGAGTTTGGACAGCTATATCTAGTCTCAATTCATGGTACGATCGCTGTGCATGAATGGCACACATCAGATATTCAGGTACTTACTTGGAGGTATTTTCAAGTATCGATTTGACTTCATTCATTTGTTCTTTTCCAAAGTAAACTACAGTGAGGTGAATTCTCCCATCCTGCTG
>NW_009647678.1:567142-572837 GCF_000708025.1 Charadrius vociferus
ATTCCTGAGGGCACGATTCACTGAGAGAGATCCTTGTACTGACAAAGGGGCTCCCTGCCTCTGTCAGATGGGACAGAAGACTATCTTTCAGGCAGATTAGGAAAAAACTCTCAAACTGTGTTTGTTGTATTAATAGGAGGACACTGCTAAAACAGGCCATCCAGCCCCAGGAAGAATGATCGGGCAGGCAATAACTCCAGCACTTAGGAGAATATGAGAAGGGAGATTACCTCTTAACCTTGATTTTTTGTAACAGATATTCCAGTGTTCAGATCTTAGACATTTTGTTAAGAAACGTTTACTAAAATCTAAGTATCAACCAGAGATCCAGCCAGTAGCCTAAGGGTAGGACCAATCTGAAGTAATGCTAGACATCATGCCTCACTTGCACAAAGTTTAGTCAGCAAGAGTTCATCTATAATCAGCAGAGACATCAGCATGACCAGAGGGTGATTTCTCCCATCCTAAAACAAGCATCTATCAGATTGCTAATTTAGACAAGGAGCCTATTTTTAGATGGCTGTAATTAGGTAAAACAAATCCCATTGTAAGAGTCAGTATCTGTTGCCGACACAGTCTTTTACGCGCGGCTATTTAAAGCTACATCTCAATTACATTCTCCCTCCAAACATCATCTCTGTGCTGAAAAATAAAAGAAGTTTAAAAGTAACTATCCTAAAAGTTCAATTACATTTCCTTCTTGCCTCTTATTGACTTCATCTTTTCTCCAATAGGGCCTGGCAAAGTGTCTGGGAGCACTGATTCCCTTTTGCTTAGAAATATTCCTTTGCAACTAATGACATGAAATTCTCATGTTGCCACAGTCGCATGTGCCCCAACAAAACAGATTGAGACACATAAGCCAGGTACATGCAAATCTGAAACCCTGATGACTGAAATATAATTGCTTTTACTGCTGGTCACAATGCATTAAGCAGCCAAATGCCTTTCAGTCTCAATAATCTCAAAAATGACTTCTTAGTCGCACAATGAAATGTTATGTAAAAGAAGCATGATTTTTACTAAGTGAGGCCTTGATAACTCCTGAAATTGCATCTTACTTTCCAAGTAAGAAAAAGCAAAGGCAGCACTGGAATGGAAACACACCTGAAATTCTGCATGAATTGCCGAAATTTGCTGGCTCTCTTGGCCAACGGCACAATGACATTAATAAGTGTGTCAGCCATATTGACATTTTCATTTTTCACTTTCATTACAGGACCGAATGGACGGAATAAAACAATCTTCTTGAACTGATGTTTTGTGTCTCCCTTGAAAGTCAGCTCATACAACGTGCCTTTGTCTTTTTCTGTGCGGTAGATCCCTGCGTGAAAACAAGAGAGACGAGATTTTGGATTAAAGCTGGGCTCCTGGGGGGAAAAAAAGGATGCAGTTCTCATATGTTACACCAAAGCTGAAAAGGCAGCAGGGACACGAGATATTTACTTTTAAATTAGTACGCAATCCACCATCGTTTGAGGAGGCTGTCAGTCTGACAGGGACACAGCCCCAAGTTGCAGGAGCTATTTGGTATTCTCGAAGGCACATTCCTAGGCTTGGCTGAGTTACAAACCCCTGAAGGTTACCAATTGCTCACATTCAGTATAACCCAGCAGACATACTGTCCTTATTTTTCAGACTGCTCCAATTGCACACTGCAGGCATGCATGGTAATGGTGATGCAGAGAGACTGCGAAAGGCAGCCTGCCTCTCTGCAATATGAGTGATTAGGCCATCTCCCAGAAAAGCAATTTCCTGATGAGCACATTCATTTCCTTCTTTCTGGAAGGTTCTCTTGAACGTCCCCTCATAAAACTATGCAACCAGGCCCCAGCAGCCATCAACCTCACCCACTGCCAATCAGGACAAAACTCTCCTGTTACTCAACTCTCAAGAGACACTATTTTCTTTGTGGCAATGATGCCCACTCCTGGGTGACTAATGGACTGCAAGGATGATTCGATGGAGTTTGTCAGAAGGCAGACCCAGGACACAATCCCAGAGACTGCATTAGACAGTCTCCAAGGATATTTAATTCATACAAGCATGTACTTATTTCATGCATGCAATGAACTTGCAACATACTGGATGGCTGAAATTGGTCCCATGCTGAGGGCTGGCATGAACTATAGAAGTATTGGTCATGTCCTACTGAAACACTATTCTGATACCTTAAATGAGATAAAGTTGGCAAAAAGGCTATAGATTTCACCCACTCTAATTGACACTTCAGTCCCTACAGTGCATACTGAAAGAAAGCTTTTTCCTAGTTAGATCCATTAGGTTTAAGAAGGAATAATGAAACGCTAATTCTAACTACTTGTTAAGCCACTGTAAGTACCCTAACTTCATCAGTAGAAGAGTATAATTGCACAGCCTTCCACCTCTTGCAGAAACTCTAGAGACAAACAAAACCTCTCTGGAAAAAAACTCCTCCACTTGACTTGTTTCTTATTTTTGTTCCTCTCCATCTGGTTATGAAGAACAGTTTAACCAAAATAATACTTTTTTTTTTTTAATCATCTTAGTGATTCGCTGACGTGTAACATTGCTGTGCATCTGAACCATAGACTGTCAGCTCTGTCTGTATTTCTTGTGAAGGTCTGGGTCAAAGGTTTCTTTGAACAGCAAAATGACATAAGCTCTTCATCTTGTATCGTAGCTTTTACATTGGTATGTCCAGAACATCCAAACGATTAATGAGGTGTGATTTTATCTGGCTGGAGTTCTGTGGACTGTCTTATCTTCACTATCATCGTGTAAGTGTTTTATTCTTAATGAACACTTCAGTTGGTTAATACTATATGCAGATTCACTGATCTGTTATTCACTTCATGTTTTATTTTTAATATAAGCTGATTCAACAAATGCTACAATCCTCCCCTCCAGCATAGCAGATTAATCTAGTGAGATAGCAGCTCCATCATTCTTTTACTGCTAATCTTTTAAAGCTGTGCCTTTGACTCCCCCTAGCTTTTTCTACGTAGTCTGCCCAAGGTGCAGACCATGAACTACATCTGTTACTGAACTTGAGCCTGCACTTGAGATCATCTGAATGGTGACCTAATAGTCCGGCATCTCCTGCTCCTGGTGGCCAGAGAATGGAAATCTGGGCCTTTGAATTCTGCTCACCCATTTACTCTTACAGAAAGCCTGCTGATGATCCAAGTGTGTTGCTGGTTGCGCTCATTTACTCAGGCAGTTTCAGAACAGAGGTCTTGCCAAGGAAGTTTGTGTTGTGGAAGGTTAAGGTAGCCTTTTGACATTAAGCTAAACAAAAATCTAAATTAAATCTGATTTGCAATTTCTCTAGAGAGAAATGGATAGGACTCTCTAATGTGTTTGACATAGTGAACTGGCATTTCTCATAATAACAAACATCTAAATTAAACTGACCAATTTAATAATATCTATCACACAACATCTCAAAATCTTTGCTTCTACATCCTCTTCTACCCCAACCAAGAAACAATGAGCCCACAAATACCACTTCCCCAGAGATATGTACTACATATGTGGAATAAAGGGAGCTTTGCCAAATAAGAAAGAGAAACCTTAAAGCAGAATGCATGTTGTGATCTGAGGGGACCCTCCCAGTCCTATACACACATTAACAAAGGCTGCTTCTAACTGCAGTTTCGTTCTTGTTCAGGACTTCTACTATAGCTAAAAACAAGCAGCTTAGATGAAGGTAAGGTTCCCTTGTGCAAGATGGTAATCCAAGAATTTATAATCGTGACATTTTACCTTGAAGAGAATTGCATGCAAGTTTAATGCATGTAATTAAATATGGTTATTCTTGACACACATTTAAAGCATTTGTTTTCCTTTTTTAAAGCACCTTTTTCTCTTTTTAAATATCTTCTTTTTAGAAGCAGAAAACAAATTGATTTGCCCAAGGTCAGGCAGAGAGCCTTGGAAATGAGCCTGAATGTCTTGAGTCACTCTGGGGACTCACCCAGCAGACATCCTGCCTTTCACAAGCTTTTTCCATTTCCGAAGGCACTACTTCATTAGTGCCATCAGGACTTTTTACATGATCCAGAAAGATGTGTCAAGCAGCCTCAATGCTAAAAGATGAGCTACAAGGAGGGGAAAAGAATAGTTTAAAAAAAGTAAAGCAAAAAATCTTTTCCTGAAAAGGTAGCTCCTGAAATGAAAGCTTTGGAAAGGCTAGATGGTCACTATGGATAAAAGAAGGTTAATTGATCATCTATTGCTTCCATTACAGCAGCTATGTTTCAGAATATGCACCGTTCCTTTCAGAGGCAGGGAGAAAAGTCAAAGCCTGTGAAAACCCAATGTAAAAAAGTGAATAGGAGCTTTGGGTCAGCAGAGAGACTGGCCCTAAAATGAAAGAAAAGGACAAGTGAGAAGCAAAAAAAGACCTGGGCTGAAGAGTTGACTAAAGAGCGCTTAGTGTACAGTCAACAGAGCAGCACCTCCCAGGGCTCTCTAAAGAAACAGAAAATACCTGATCTCTATTCAGCAGGGTAGGCAAATGAGTTTCAGAGATCTACACGGAACTGATAACTAGCAAACAGCCACACAACCTTAACAAAATGCTGTTGAGTGGATGACAATTTTAGCCTTAGTCAGTTCCACAGATGGTAAGTTTCAGGTCTTCCACTGTCCATAGAAACACTCCCTGGACCTGTGCTCATTACTTATATTCTGTTAGATGTTGTAGGAACCTATACTGTAGCACCAGTATAGGTTAGGGGTGGACCTGCTGGGAAGTAGTTCTGAGGAGAAGGATCTGGGGGTCCTGGTAGACAGTAGATTATCCATGAGCCAGCAATGTGCCCTTGTTGCCAAAAAGGCCAATGGAATCCTGGGCTGCATAGGGAAGAGTGTGACCAGTAGGTCGAGGGAGGTCATTCTCCCCCTCTACTTGGCACTGGTGAGGCCACAACTGGAATACTGTGTCCAGTTTTGGCCTCCCTAGTTCAAGAAAGACAGGGAACTGCTGGAGAGAGTCCAGCGAAGGGCAACCAAGATGATTGAGGGATTGGAGCATCTCCCTTATGAGGAAAGGCTGAGAGAGCTGGGACTCTTTAGCTGGAGAAGAGAAGGCTGAGGGGAGACCTTATTACTACTTACAAATATCTAAAGGGTGGGCTGAAGGAGGATGGAGCCAGACTCTTCTCGGTGGTTCCCAGTGACAGGACAGGAAGTTCCATTCCAACACACGGAAAAACTTCTTTAGAGTTCGGGTGGCAGAGCACTGGCACAGGCTGCCCAGGGAGGTTGTGGAGTCCCCTTCTCTGGAGATTTTCAAGACCCGCCTGGATGCAGTCCTGAGTAACGTGTTCTGGGCAATCCTGCTTTAGCAGGGGAGTTGGACTAGATGATCTCTAGAGGTCCCTTCCAACTCTGAAGATTCTGTGATTCTGTGATTCAGTGAACCACTATTAGGATTTATCAGCATATAAAATATAGCATCTTATCTTTTGAGGATGTGCATCATCCTTTCTCCCAGTAAGCTTCCAGGGCAAAACTGCATCAGTTAGCCCAACACCACTAGTTGTCAATTTGAGAAAGCAAAGCTACGCCTTTTCATTTGTCTCTGAGACCTTATTTAAAATTCCAGCCACTAGACAGCCATGTATTTCAGGTAGGAAAACTTATGATACAGCATATTCGCAGTGCCATGGCAGGGCATTTCTGAAGCAATCCAGGGATTTTCTAGAAC
>NW_009647678.1:572894-642213 GCF_000708025.1 Charadrius vociferus
ATCCAGGCTTGTCAGAGTCTCCAAATTATTGTCTACATCTTTGAGAAAATGAATGACTTCCAAATTTATTCAGCTCTGCTGCCATTTACATAAATTAATGACCAGACCTGTTATTCTGCCCACTGAGCAACTGGCTTTCTGTTGCAAACAGAGCAGTCCTTTGCCTGCTTATAAGACACAGAAATTTCTGGTCTTTTCCATGTTGCTTCCTCCTAACTCCTCACGGCAGAAAACCAGTGAACTTGGTATAGAAGTGGGAGGAATAAGGGGGAGAGTGGAGGATTATAGCAGCTGAACAGCCCAAGTGCCTCTGCGAAGAGAGAAGCAGAGCGGAGCAGCAGCCAGATGGATATGTTTTGGGCCCCAGGGAGAAGGTGTGGTTCTCTTGGTTTTGAGTAAGAAAAAATGGAAAATTCCACCACGTGTCAGCTATTAGTCCTGGAAGGAGAACTGTCTGAGAATCCTATCCAAATTTAATGTAACAGCAAATCTGCTGAGAAGGAGTTTAGCTCAGATGTAAGGTACTAGGGTCACAGCCTAATTCCCACGCACAAGTGGTTTTGTCTAGAAACTGCAGAGGATGCAACACTTATTTTAAGACATCCCAGCCACAAAGACAAAACATTTCTCCTTAAATGTAAGAAGGGTTTGAAGAAACATTTTCCTTCTGCAAAGACAAGAATAAAGGCATGAAATGGAAAAGAGGAAGAGATACAGACCCTGCCAATTGGCTTATGTTAGCAATGAACTAGTACTGAAAAAGTGATTGCAGGTACCAGATGTGACCCACAAGAATAGAAAAATCCACCCAAGAGGCCCAAGCAAACAATATTAACTTGCACCACTATATGCTAGTAAGACTTAGGATCAGCAATACATTTGAGTAAAGCCGTTGTCTTGAGTAAAGCCAGTGTCAAAGGCTTCCCTGAACAGGGCAGAAACGCAGACATGTCTCACATATCAAGAGCAGCAATTCAGGTTTTGAATCCTGTTTCTGACCCCAATTACCTGATTTTCATTTCATTCATCCTGCTCAACCTTAAGATGAGGGCAGTAGCCCCACCTTGAACATAAGAGATGCATACAGCTTTTGTGTGCTGTTATTGCTAAAGCAGCTGGAAGATAAAAAGCTTACAGGGTTAAGTGATATTACTTTCAGTGCAGACCTGGGCCGCATCTCCCAGAAAGCTCCAGCTACCCTGGGCAGTTTCAGAAAATGAAAACAGCTGGCTTTGCTGGCTGAGTAACGCTGCTTATGGTTGCTGTGATGCTGGATTGATACGAAGCTGCCAGAAGCTGCCATGGAATCTAGCCTGTTACTAATTTGTGTAGGCAGTGGCACCTGCAAAGCGCTGTCTCCAAAACAAGTTCTGAGTCCAAACCATACTTGAAATGCAGAATTGGAACAGAAGACTCAGTTGTCCCTTCTCCTGCTCAAGTTATACAGAGCAATGGATTTGTTTGTGCTTTGATCGGCAGTTTTTGCCGTTCTTGGAGAACAGAGGATGGGGGAAAAGAGATTGCCAAGAGATGACAGAGACTTCCAAAGGAACTCTGCAAGGAAATCTTCTGCCAAGTCAGCTCTTTTTTTTTCAGCCCTGATGCATGGATCCCTGTATTTGTAAACAAATTGGTTTGCACAGCTGAGTAAAAATTAGAATTTGTTACCTTGCACCTACAGAAGCAAGGGCCTGCCCTCCAGGGGACGAGGACATGAGGAAGGTTTCTTAAGCTCAGACTGAGCTGCATGCAGGGCTCCAGTTTCTTGAGCTCTGAGTCGCATGCAGGGCTTCCTCTCTCTGGATCATTTCACCATGGTATGTGAAAGCCAGCAAGGCCCTTAGTGTATGAAGAACCTCCACAGAGGTTCACATCAGAGGTGTGCATCCCTTCCCCATGCCTTTCCGCATACCAGATTCTGCCCTGTTCCCCAAGGACAGCACTGGTACCCAGGCAAAGACCCTTCATTGTGCACAAAGGCAGGGCTCTATGCAAAAGGGTAACTTTAATGGAATATTAAGTAATGTATGGCAGGAAACATCTCATCCTTTCCCCTCATCCTCTCCCCATGAAAGAGCTGGTGCTAAACAATCATACATGTTTGTTCAGCTCCTAAACAGTAGAAACATGTTTTGAAATGATAAACAACAAACAGAAAGGAGGAGACTGGAAGCATGTAGGTCCAAGATGCATTCAAATGCTGTCAGGCAGCAGCACTTCCCAGTTCCCTGCCCATGCCCTGGTCCCATGTCTGAGCAAGAGGAATTTTATGGTGCACTGGGAGTGCCTGGACCAGAGGGGAGCCAGGACCTGCCTCAACAAGGTCTCCACAGTCTGAACAACTCATGTCCCTGCTGTGGGAGGCACCTGCCTGACCGGCAGGTATACCCCAGCGTGGCCTCAAGAACCTACTGTCTCTTGAATCCATGATCAACAGAGAAACATATACAGAGAATGGAAATGGATAACTGACCATTGCACAACAGCAGTAGCTTGTCTTCATCACGTGGAGGATGCACTTTGCTCTGCTCTATTCATAAATATTAGATGAAGAAAACAATCCACAGCAAAATCACTAGTGATTTGGAACAAGCATGGGCGCTTGTGTTCAGCACATTAGAGCAGTCATTCCATAAAAGGTAGGCATCTTACCCTTATGGCCTCTTAAGTCTGCAGCACAAATATCTGAAGATAAGGAAGACAAGTTTTTCCTCCTATACTAAATTCAGCTAGGTCAGCTGTGGATTAAATCTCAGTTACGGACAACAGTGTTGAACAACAAGCAGGGAACACACCAGTTCCTATGAAGTGAAACTAGGACAGCCATATTACAAGTAAAAATGTAGTGCTCTCATTCAATGAGAAACAGTCATGAGCCCTTGGAAACAAGATCTGTAAAATCTTGTCTCATATCATGTTTCTGCTGCACATGTCCCTGCCATTTTAGCTCAGAGCTGCTGTGCAGCAGGCCCTAACTTGAACAGGTATCAACCACAGAGACATCACAACTCCTGGAATATGTCTGGTGCCTCTGTCTGGCTAGGAAAAAGCAGTCTGACTGGAAACAAGTAAGCACTTTGGATTTAGTGACAGAAGACATGAAGCAAAAGCAGGTTGCTGTTAAAAGTGGCACTTCAAAAATCCACAATTACTGCTTCAATATTATGTGTGAGGGTGAAGACTGTTTAACTCATTTTAGAATCCAAGAGCTAAGGTGCACCACTCCCGGTACAGGAGATACCCTGTAAAGATGAAGCTTTCCTAGTCATTTGAAGTTATAGGTGATACCACCCAAGTTCCTGAGCTCAGCTGCTATCCTCAAAACCTGTCTTGCCACTCTGACTCCAGCAGAGCTGTGCAGGTGGAAGTAAGCGTAACACTGGAGTTTGGATTTGAACTGCAGCTGTCAGTCTTAACACTGGTAACAGATCTGAGAACACAGTCTGGTCATTCATTCCTTGCTTTGCAGTTCTGAGATGACTAGAGAGCTGTGAGCACACATTGGTGGTCACTGTGAGAGACTGGCAGGCTCTGTTGTCACAAAGTCCCATTCCCCAGGAAAGCTGCCATTCAGCAGTTGTGGCTGAGACAGCATTGCTGGGTCACAGCACTAACACCATCCCAGGCATCCATGCTCTGAGGTAATATCCATCTCCCTCAGCAATGCAGTCACACCAGAACCCCTCACGAGCACTATGTGGACCTTCTAACCTGCTGTCTGCATACAAACCTTCAATGAAGTCAGAGGCTGTGTACACGCGGTGTTTTGCATTGCTGTCCCCCTCCGGATTGTTCAAACTCCCAACAGCTAGCTCGATCACCTCTATCAACTCATCTCGCTTATCCTTCCTTACAGGTTTCTCTTCTGGGTGGCGCGTCAGCCCTGTCTCCAGTTGGTACACCTTCTGCAGGGTAAAGCTCTCAAAGGGCACGGCCGCATACTCTGTGGACAGCTTAATGCCGGTGTGCACCTCTGCTTTGTATATTTGGGAACGGAGGAAAGCCAGCAGGTTAGCCTGGGCCTTCTCTGGGTTACTGTGGTCAAGACGAATGTCCAAGGGGTCTGGGTACTGGTCCTGCACGTTCTTAAGCTGCTCACTCCTGCCCTGGAGTTCGGCCTTCAGCTGGGCAATTTGCTTCTTCAAGCTGATGATGTAGTTGCGGTGTTGCTCTTCTCGCTCTTGCAGAATGGCTTCATATCCCTCCTTTGCAGTCGGACTGTGCACCCTGGGCAAGGCAAGTTGCTGGTTGTCACCCTTGGGTGTGCAAGCCAACATATAAACAATAGACACCAAGCAACAGGCCACCACCAGCAGGCCTACAAGTCGGGGGAGAAATAGAATAAATCCTCGTCGGAGCATCATCTCTTATAAAGCAGAGCCTAACTCCACACATGCAACAGTTCTTACATCCATGCAGTGCCACAGAGGCCCCTGGACTTGGAGTACTCTTATACAGATGCATGTATGTGCAGGAACTGGCTTGTCAGTGCTCTTAAAACATGCGCTCTGCCTCTATATCGGGCTCTCTCTGGTGTTTACCCAGCAGGAACAAAAGACAAGCTGCGACGCAGACAGGACACCTCCTGATCCTCATGGCAACACCTACGCTGCTGCAATGTGATCAGCTGGTGGCTGATGGAGCCTGAGGACCTGAAAGACAAATGACAAGGACAGTCATTCAAGCATGTTAGAATTTGGTCATTCAGTCCAGACCATTGAGAGTGTTCTGAGAATTTACCTCTTTTCCACAACTGCTCTGGCAAATCTCAGAGCTGTGAAGTGTTTGTGTCAAGACCCTTATGCGGGAAATTCTGTATGCACGCATTTAATTTTAATAACATGCCTTAGCCCATTGCCAACGAAAAACTAGTCTAGGCCTCAAAGTCTGCCGTGCTTTAGAAATCTTAGGAAGTCGTCATCTGTTACTTTCTGCCAAGATGTTAAGGTACTTAGTTCATCCGAGCAATGATGGCCCTCCAAGCATTCTCAACTCTTGGAGCACTTAGATTTTGAAGGCAGTCAGTCCCACAGCTACTGCATACATTTCAGGTTCCAGGCAACAAATGTGGTCCTGTTTGAACATATGAAGCCTGACCTGAAGCAGAGATTTGATAACCAAGAAACTAGAAACTGTTATCAAGGCCACTTGCTGCAACTAACATTGTTTGACATATCCTACCAGATGCTCCCATAAAAACCAAAGAAATACAGATGATAGATTTTTTTCAGAAGTATTCAGACCAAGTCTTATTCAAATCAGGGGAAGCTTTGTTTCCATCTAGGAGGCTGTCATCATTGCACACTATGCTATCATTTTAAGACCCTCTTCTGTTTCTCATAATGTTATAAAAATCTTGCAACAATGTACAGTACTACTGTGTTTTCCACATATGCTTAGAAACAGGAAAGAAAAATTAGATGACTGAAGATGAATATTGATCTAGCTGTAAGCTACATTAAAACAATTGCGCCGAGAACACTACTAGTGGGATTTTCAAAATCCCTCAGTTTTGGCCCAAATCCATGCCGATGCAAGGAACTTCATCATTTACTCATCTGACAGTAGACTTAGGCCAATGCTGAGTAACATCCTAGTCCTGCAATGCTGCATTGTTAGACTTGAACACAACCAAATTAACCCCTTGACGCTCACCCCTTGGATGCATGCATGACATTATGACACTGCTTTTGACCATAGAGATTCATAGTCCTTTTAGTCATACATCCTTGCTGGCAGACCCTTAAGTAAAAACAGTTTATCCAAGAATAAGAGTTGCAGAGTTTTTTTCAGTTATTTCTAGTCTTGAGTCAAAGTCTTCTGCAGGACTTTTTATCAACTGCTACATGACTTCCCCCCCATGTCTTGTTGACTATTACGCTATATACAACAGTTATGCAGAGATATTTCTGATCTTTGAACTGTTATCAATATTTGATCAGTCTGCAGAGCTTCTACAAAAAACCACCCCAATTATTAAGTAGGAATTGAAGGGGCTAGAGTGAGCTATAAAAATATTACTGTATTTTTCTCAAAGTAATGCTGAATAGGTCTTATAGTATTTACAGGACTGTCCAGAAAACGCCAGTGTTTTCAAAGCAAGAATTGTTGATGTTGAAGAAAATATTCAAGCAGTAGGAAAAAAGACAGGATGAAGTTGGCACCCTTACCTTTTTGCTGTGATCTTCTCTTAGGAACATCTTGGTCTGCTATAGCAACTTCTCAGCTTGCCACAATCTTCTCCTGTTTATCTCCCTTCTTATGCCCTTCCCAGAAAACGCGTGTCCTATAAAAAGCACTGTCAACCTCAGAACACCTCTTCATTGCTTTCACATTTGCCAGCTGCCTACATCTTCAGTCTGTCTCCTGTGTGGTGAAAGGCTGTAGTGGAGACGCTTCCTATGGATGCACTATAAAAGCTGTCCTCCTGCAATGTAAAGGAGCTTGTCAAAGCAGGGAAAATTAATCTGGGCATTTCTAACTCTACAACAGATCTGGCTAGAAGACTGCAAGAAGGTAGTGTGCAGTGAGACAGGGTCAGGAAGTGGTAAGATGTAGTACATAAAACACTGCTGTGCTTGTATGCTTCACTTCACACAATTAGTCCATTGACTGAATTGGCAGAAGCTGAACATCACTGAAAGGATTAGTTGTACTAACACGGTATAAACTGAAATTACATCTCAATGGCTTAGATAAACACACAATTTCATTTCTGTAAGCAGCAACAGATTCGAGTTTGGGGTAAAGAGCTCTTCAAATGTTGACCTTAAAATATATGCGTGTGTATATATAGCTATCTTCACTAAAACATACTGGTTCTGTCTTCAGGGTACTCTTTCTTTCCTATCTCATTTTCTGGTTTGTAATCTCACTCATCTTTGAGTGAGATCTCATCTTTGATGAGTGAGATTACAAACCAGAAACACTTCAGGACAGTAAATTAACTGAGTTACTTTGTCCCTTGAATCACCATTCTCATAACAAGAAATTCAGGCCATGGGGATTTCCACCTTCTTCACGGGGATTTTACCATCATGACTGGAGGCATCCTGACAACAAGCACTCTTACTTGCCCTCTGTTGCTACATCTGTCTTACTAAATTGTACTGGTGGCTTCGGTGGCATTGCCTTACAGTGATTGACATTTAAATACACAGCTGTTACTGTACTACTATCTCATGGGCATGCTTGTGAAAGCAGTCCCAATCCATGTCAGTGCCAAAAAAAGCAGATTACTTTAAGTCAACACTGAAGGTGGTCACGGCTAAGGCATCTCAGCTGCACAGACAGTACCAGAAAGCTAGGGATGGTAACTCCTCCTAACAACCGTTCTGTTGATTCCACCAGACCTACACAGTTTCACACCAACTGAGAGAGCCTGAGATGAAGGGGTGACAAACTGAAATGTCAGTTTTTTCCAGGAACTGACAAAACCACCTCTGTATTTCACAGCAGTCAGCTGCATCAAGTAGTATTAATCTATTTGCAAAGAGAAGTTTTAACGAGTATGCAGCGGTTAGTCTGATAGCCGAGGAAAAGGACATTAATTCTAAAAAAGCCTGTTTGCAAAAACATCTTCCACCTCAGCTCAACCTGTCAGCCCAGCCAGAGGTCAGACCAGATCATAGAAGTGCTTTTCACTTGTTTTCAAGGAACCTGGGCCCAAAAATGATCTAAACACAGAAACAGGTTCTGTCATCACTGTAAGCACTGCATAAACAGCTCTGCACGGTGGAGGGTGCTGCACCCAACCATAGGGAGTGGCAAAACTGAAGAAAGTTGGTTGGTTTGAAATTTTGGATAGTACGCACCCAACACCAGTATCGGGATTTTTAATGGACTGTAGAGGTAGGGGAAATTTATCTCTGCACAGAAAAGACAACGTATTTCAAACCTGGATTTTTGACTCCCAAAAGCCAAACTGAGAACTTGTGCAGAGGAAAGGGACTCAAAACAACGTATCTCTGTATATGTATCTCCCCTCTGAGCTCTACACTCTCCTCACTCTTCATGTTGAGGACCGAAACCGATGGCAAAAGAAAAGTCACGTTTGCAGAGGCAGCAATCTCTCAGCGCATACGGCATGGGCAATACCAAATAATATCATGTTTTTAAGTATTTTTTGCCAGATCTTCCTATTGCAGGTGTAACTCAGACTAGCAACTACCATTTTAGCTCACAAACCCTTTTGAAATTTGGGGGGCTTTCTTTCTTTCTTTTTCTTTTTTTAACAGAGGCAGTGAATGGCAGAAGCTGCAATTAGTTTTCATGTAGGTGTTTGAAACATCTTCACTGAACAGCAGCACACATGACAGTGAGATTTCACTAGAATCATATTAATCTCCAAAATGAGCTGCAGGGAGGAAAAAACAGATTTTTCACCCAGACTTTAAATGCCTTACAAAAAAAACCCCAACAACAAACAACAACAAAAAAAAGACATTCTGCAGCCACTTGATATTTGCCGTGAACTTTTTAATTACAAGGACTGCACATAGCACTGCAGACAAATTAGTCTGCTTCAAATGTTAGTGAAAAGATTTTGCCCCATTTGCCCCCTGACAGAAATTCAAGCCACTCAGCAGAAAGGGACATGTCACAGGGATTAAAATCTAGTGTCAGACACGTGTTTAAGGTGCACGTGGCGGGAATGCAAAAAGAAATTATTTCTCCTTAATGCCAAATCATGTATTCTCAACTACTTCTCAGCCTAGTTCACCTGCCCAGGGCTGAATTAAACAACACGCTGACTAAGGAAAAGAACCTATCTGATAAACTGACTGGGTGCACCTTCATAGCCTTCCTGCATTGTCCCCTGCTAAAAACCACACCACTGGTCCCTCTTGGGTTGACACTCACGCATCCCAAACAATTAAAATGCTAACATCTGGTTTGCAATTGATAGAGCACTTGAGACAGAAATAAGGGATTGTTAAGAAATAGTGTCCAGAATCAAAATGCTAAATACCAATATTTGAAGACAATAGACAACTTACCGTAACAATTATTTCCTAATCTTTGATTCCAGAGACATCTTCAGCAGAAAACCTTACTTGCACTGCCACGCACACTCTCAAAGAGAAAAGTCTCGGTATCTAACCCCACCCACAGTTACACTGTTCCCCTGTACAATTAACAATTACAATCTGATCATCTTGCAAATAGGTTACAACAACTATTAGAAGCAGTCTTAAACAAAACAAGAAACCCTCAAAAGCATTAACATTCCTGGAAATACTATGTTTTTGTATTGTGGGGGAGCAAGAAGTGGCTGATTTTACATTCAAGATACTGCTATAGGCTTCTCACTCCGAAAGTTACAAAACCAATGCAGAAGTTATAACTTTTCTCTTCGTTAGTACTCTGGACCCCAGTGCTGCTAATTTAATTGGTTCCCTCTTATCATGGTAAATCAGTAACTTTACTTAACAGCACCATCTGCCATGCTACTTCACCTGAGTTCTGAAGTCTATACGTACTTGCTTTAGACCATCCACTTATACATGGTCTCAATACTCATGAAAGTGACTTTGCCAAAGACAGTCCAGAACCGAAATGAGGAGGCACTCTGAAAGCCTTCTGCTGTTACACGCAGTAAACATGCCAGAGTTGTTTCAACTTTTATGGTACTCATTATTTCTATTACAGTAGAAATCCAGCAGTAATTATTACTTTTACAGTCTCATTATTTCTATTAAAAAAACCCCAACCAAAACCTCAAAGGGAGTATTGGTGTCCCTTTGCCCTCCCAGTGCTGTGTGTGGGTTTACCAATGTGGATACACACACAAGAGTGAAAGCGTCATTGCTTTCCACTCTCCTCTGTAAATCAAACTAGTTTTAAAGGAAAAAAGCACAAAAGTTAAACATCAATTAAGTTCTAAGTACATCTGAAAAGAACCAATGTAACATCTAAAGTTATCTCCCCATACCAATAACGTCATTGTTTATTATAAACAAGTACTATTACTATAAGTAACTGCACCAACACCCCCAGAACTGCTTTCTCTCCCCCAGAATAATGTTATCTGTGAAAGACCTGGCAGTTTTCCACAGATCAATAACCAGCAATTGTAGGAGTCTGTGTTAGGAATGTTATTTTTTGTATGAGATACTCAGATACTCAGATTTCCACCTTACAACCACAACACACTACCCCTCCCTGCTAAACACACTGACTTGTAGGTACATAATAACTCACTCATCCGCAGCACAATTGTTAGTTGGGGGTACTATAGGATGCTTCCAAAAGCCTTTACAGGACTTTCCTGGATATTTCCATCACTCTATTTATCCTCCAGCAGGCAATGTGACAGATGCACGCCCTCTCCGGCTCCAAAGAGGAAATGCAGAGAAGAGATGACAAGCATGCACTGCTGCTTCAAATACGCTGTGACTCACAAAGGCCAACTCCACGCTAACGCAGGAAAGAAACAACGATGCTTTTCTCTAAAGGGCTATTTCTCATTAGCAAGCTCTGACCTGAAGTTTTAAGAATTCAGTTGCTCCAAAAGTGCTTTGAACTTTGCTAAAATGAAGATGAAAAATATGCATTTGAGTTGACCTGGAGTTCAGTCTTGTCTTTTAAAAGCAAATTAACAAACCATCACAGTTGCCAGTCCTAAAAACTAATGATTCGGCTGGACAGCTGAGATGTCCAACTTAGTTGGAGGACCGGCGCCTTCTGAACACGACCTTCACTTTAATTTCATTTAGGTAAGTGCCATCTCAGTTTTGTAGATGTGTCAAAGAGGAGCATTTTACTCCAGTCACGTGACACTGAAACAGCCCTATACAATATCAAGGATAACAGCATGCTAAATGAGAACAGTTTCTTTTTGCAGGAAACTAGCTAACAAAAAAAGGACAAGCTACAGCCAGGGAACAGCTAAAAGATACTACCCTAATTTACTTCCTTTTAAGATCTAATTCAACAATTGCTCTGCATATAGAGGGCTTCCAGAAAGACTAAACTCTGTTTTAACATAACACCAAGCTATACCAGCTTCTGAAATGGCTTTGAGTCAGCATAATAAGATGGAGAGAACACAAAATCCTTTAGTATTTCCTTATTAAAACAAACAATAGGATAAATTTTGCTTGCCCAAAATTCTGGACCTGGAAAAAATGCTGTTACTTCACTTTGAAATGTTTACACATGCACACTCAGTGATTTACACACGCAAAAGAAAACAAACTGCCACCGCAAGAATGAATGGTCATTCCTTTTAAGAACAAGGATGACCACAGCCTTACAAACATAGCTCAGGATGGCAGCATCAAGGCCTGTACAAATGAAGTGATCTACAACTATATAGGGACACACTATGAATGCTTGTGGATTTAGACCCATGTCTTCATGATTGTGTCACATGATTGTTACTTAAAATATTTTTTGTACAAAGTACATACTAATGTCACTGTATGCCAGGAGCCCTAAGAATTCTGCCAGATGCACGTCACACAGTACCACAGCCAGACTTTCAGTGAAATCTGGAGCCCAGTGCATGTGACCTGTGATGTAGGCCATGAATCAGTGAAAAGTTTAGCACATATCTAATTAAGCAGGAGAGTCACTTATTCATTGACAAAAATGAGCAAACATGCACAACTAAGTTGTGTTCAGAAACAGGAAAACCTAGCTAGACTGATTTGCAGAGTGGAAAGCAGTTTGTGTGTATTTATCCGGGACTGCTTAAGTTAGGGCCATGTAAGCACTCATATATTTAACTGCTATCAGACCAACCTTTCAGTTGCACCTTCAAAGTGCAAAGTCCTTCGAGAAAAGCCATTAGGGGAGAAAGCACACTAACAGTGACATAAGGTCCCTATCCTATCAAAGTCCTCATAAGGTAGCAATATAGTTTTAAGATGTCTGAACAATTCAGCCTGACCTGGAGATTCCCTCTTCCTCTCTTTGCCAGAAATCCCTGATACAGCTAGAATCCCCCGTATCGAGCTAGATGGTGGACTTGAACTTCATTAACTCCAGCAGAGTTGACAGCAGAGGAGGTTTCCTCCCTCCTGAGTCCAGCATGTGGGAACTGAGGAGAGACATCTGGCTCCCACAGGTCTAATGTTATATTCTCATGGTAATGCAGCGCCCTAAATTTTGTGCTCCCTGTACTTCAAATGAAATTTGCTGGGCAGTGTGGTATCAAGGCAGTGCTTCAAATAAAATAATTACGAGTAAAGGGGACAAGAGAAAAAACACCTTGACAGACAAGGTGTAAAGGGTTTGATATGGTATTTAGGCTGAGCAAGAATTATCAGGATAGGGACTAATATTGCTGACCAAGACTACTGCTCAGCTATGATTTACATTAGAAAATAAAATCAAGTTTCAGGCTACAAACTAATAACCAGGATGACAGAAAATAACTGCAACCCGGTTCAGTATTGACACAGGTCACCTAAGCTCCACACACAGCTCTAAACCATGCAGCATTAACAGCTCTCATCGCTCATGTACCAACCCCCAAGCTCTGCTGATCTGCATTTCCCTATCAGTCTGGTCAGTACCGATCGACAGGAAGAGGCCAGTCCCTGTCTCAGCCCCCATTTCCTTCCTCCTCCAGGTTAGCGCTTACTATGAAATGACACATGCCGCAGAGTTCCATTTAGTTCATCACCACTGTTTTGATACATGGTTTTGGTCAAAGACCTCGCGTTTCCTTGATATATAAGTAAGGAGTCTCCTAGCAATTCTCTGAAAAGCCCAAGCTTTTTTAGTAGTTTGAGTAAAACATTTTTTTTCTTTCTAGAGAAAGTTTCCAAATATCTTTTTCGGTTTTTTAATTGAGGCTCACATAATACTTGAATCTCACAGACTTCACCTTCATCATTAAACTAGCCAATTGTTTATTAAGGGAACTAAACTCACAGCAAGGTCTCTGCAGAGAAGGTCCAGGCAGAGGGGAAAAAGAAAGGAAAGCTTTCTATATTTAATATTGTACAGTCTATGTATTTGACCATGAAATTCTTCCAAAAATGAATTGAAAAAAAAAAAGTAGACAACCAAAAAGTAAAGAACTATCTTGCAAAACACAGCCATCTCCAAAGTTTTATTAGGTCAATTGATTTCAGCAGAATTAAGATGTTTATCTTTGTATGATACTTTATAATTTACATAGATTTGTTTTTAAATAAAATATTTCAATAGTTTAAGAACGTCTACTTTGTTTTAGCTTAACAAATCACAGTGCTTCAACTTCCCACTTCATGTCAGGTTTTGTGGGTTTCTTTGAAAATGCCAGGATGCTCAGAGGCCCACAAAAACCATCACTTTTGGTCAAATGACTGTAAGAAAAAAATATTTTTTAAATTTTATCAAAAATGTCATTACATTTCTATATCATTTAGTTAAGTAATCCAAGCCACATTTTCAAGTGCTAATGAGACACTTTTGCTCACAGTTACTTTGGTTTCTAAGATTTTATCTCTGATCCTCAAATCATATTGAAAATGGAATCTATGCTTTCAATTTCTTTATAAATTACCTCAGTACAAACAAGTAGTCTGATATACTAATTTACAGCCACAAAGATAATTCAAGTTCTTATTGGTCATCGAGAAATTTCAGTTCCCTCGTTGAACTCTTTTGGTATCTAGGATTAAGACTGTAGTTTATTATGGAGATTTTAAATGCAGTTATTGCATAGCTGTCAATAGCTCTTAAAAAACAACTATGCAGCTAGAAATGTGTTAAATGCTAACACTTCACACAAGAGGCATCCTGGTTCTCTAACACAGAGCTGATTGATGACATAAGTAATCCAGTTTCCCTTGCCAGTAAAAGCTATCTCCTTTTTTCCCCCTTTTGTTAAACAGGAGAAATACACCCCGCAGTCAGGTCAGCATTTCCTGAAAGGTTCCGAAGAGCCTGTCTCTTAAAACAACAACTTCAAGCTTCACTCATCAGAAGCAAAGCCCGTTTCATGCAAAGTTATGAAGTAATACACACAATATGAACTTACACTGTAACATATTTTCTCATGGTACTACAAAGGTAACTGGCTTGCTTTGATTTAGCAAGTCACGTATCAAAGTTGATGCAAAGCCAACTTATCTTTTTTTTTTTTTTTAAGGATAGTTTGTCTTTTTAAAGAAAAGTTTCCTGAAATTAAGTGCATTTATAAAGCTTTTCAGAAAACAGAAACAGAAAAAAAAAAGTATAATGTTCATAACCTACCAGAATACTTGAAGAAAAGAGATTTCCTTGAGATGAAGCTTCGTGCTACTGAGTCTTTGTTTCTGTTCATATGGAAACCTGCCTGTAAATGATAGCATTATTTTTTATTTTAACAAAGATTGGCTAGAATGTGTGTTGGCACAGCTACGCAAGCTAATATAATAAGAAATTGCTGCTGTGCCTTTACAGATTTCTCCCTTCCCCTACTTGTAATACAGTTTTCCGTAGAATATTAAAATCATACCATTTTCAATGAGAACCCGTGGCAGTTTAACTCAGAGGACGATATTGCCACCCCCAACCCAATGTCCTCTAGTCTGCCTGTTTTGTAACATGTGGAAAAGGAAATGCAGCTGTTTTCTGTAGTCTCTTGCAAGTGTACATCATCCCATTAACTTCTCTGAAGGGCTTACTGTAATTGTGCAATGCATTCTGGATCACAGGTCTAAAGATTCAAAGTCCTTACACTGATAAGGACTGAATATGGGCCAGCAGTGTGCCCAGGTGGCCAAGAACGCCAACAGCATCCTGGCCTGTATCAGGAATGGTGTGGCCAGCAGGACTAGGGGGGGGATTTTCCTCCTGTACTCAGCACTGGTGAGGCTGCGCCTCAAATACTGTGTTCAGTTTTGGGCCCCTCACTACAAGAAAGACATTGAGGTGCTGGAGTGTGTCCAGAGAAGGGCAATGAAGCTGGTGAGGGGTCTGGAGAACAAGTCTTATGAGGAGTGGCTGAGGGAACTGGGGGTGTTCAGTCTGGAGAAAAGGAGGCTGAGGGGAGACGTTATTGCTCTCTACAGCTACCTGAAAGGAGGTTGCAGCGAGGTGGGGGTCAACCTCTTCTCACTAGTAACAAGCGACAGGACAAGAGGAAATGGCCTCGAGTTATGCCAGAGGAAGTTTAGATTGGATATTAGGAAAAATTTCATCAATGAAAGGGTTGTTAAGCATTGGAACAGGCTGCCCAGGGAAGTAGTGGAGTCGCCCCCCCTGGAGGTATTTAAAAGACCGGTAGACGTGGTGCTTAGGGACATGGTTTAGTGGTGGGTTTGGCAGTGTTAGGTTGATGGTTGGACTTGATGATCTTCAAGGTCCCTTCCAACCTAGACAATTCTATGAAATGTTTTGATTATTCTATTCTATGAAATATCTGATTACTATTGAATTAATTGTTAATAAGCTGTAACACTCAGCTGAGGAGTAGATACGAGTAAACTTTCTGCAATCTCACACGTCAGAGATGGAAATCCTGTCACACTAATAAAATACCTCAAGGACTCCATATAAACTGAGTGAGATCTATATGTCTTTTATCATTACACCTCCACTAGCCTCTGTCTGTATATTGTTCTATTATCACATAATTAGTTCAACAAGGGCTATTAGAAACAGCAATCAAATTTCTCACAAATATTTCAATGGTCCCTAAAAGAATAATTGTTCTCTTATTGATGGGAAAGCATCTCCTTTTCCTAGCTGCAGTCAACTTAACCAGCAGAGTTTTCCAGGACTGGCACCTTAAAAGCAAATGACAAGAGAATTTAACACTTTCTTGCCTATAAGAGGAAGGAAAGCAACTGTTGGTGGAGGATGTTAGTTGGAAAACACCAGCTGAAAGATCCTATAGGAGAGAATGAAATATGAGCAAATGTTGTCAGCAGCTGGACATGGAGCAAGTGAAAACGGGCAACTCATACCTCATTTAAACAAAACTCCCATAGAAAGAGAATTTTTAAGTGCTAGGTAAGAGCACGCACAGGGGATTGTGGCAGTTTAGTTCTTTCCTTTGGTAGGTACCCTTGACAACAAGCTCGGCTTGACTTTGAAAGCATGACAAAAAACTCATCAGTAAAAATGGAAAAGCTGAAAGAAATCCCTGTGTTTTCAAAGGAAAATATAGGTAAGAGAAGCTGCTTGACAGAGCAGATCAGATCAGCCATCCATTTAATGGTCTACATTGCCTCTCGCAGAGGATACCAAGTGCTTCGGAAGGTGCAAAAAAAGTCTTGTATAGCAGAGAAATATTTCTAACCTTTGTAGTTTTGACAATCAACACATTCCCTAAGCATAAGTTTGTATTTTATAACAGACATGCACAAGAAACAATTCTCCTTTTCAGGAAATGTTACATTTCTTCATTACTCCTCTGGATTTTTAACAGGGTTTTGACCCTCCACTGCTTCAAAATTGGTATTCTTCCATCTCCTCCCTTGTCCCAGAAGCCACACACTTCTAGCTGTTTAGGTACTGGTTTTAGCTACTTCTGAAAGAGGACAACCATTTCTAATGGCTACTTTTCTTGATTAGTACTTCAGCTGGTTCTATTAACTTGCAGTCAAAAAGGATAAAGAAAAGTATATTCCCTCAAAAATAACTGGAAAATTCAAAAAACATAACTATATTATAGATAACCCCACTGGGACGAGAATACAATCATAGACAGAACTTTCCCTTGTTTACTGTAAGAGACATGCATGCTGAGAGATCTACTCACATTACCCAAGGTCAGGCTCCTGCACTTAGCTACTGAATTATCTCCCCAACTCCATCTACACACAGCAAGAACCACATTCATGCTGGGAGCCCAGGGAATTTACCTGGCTAACTTAACCATTTAGTCTGTCAGATGCCCACGGATGGCAGGGACAAATGCTCCCCCAGGCCACTTATTCCACACGATTATTTCACTGAAGAGCTCTGTGTAAGCATCATTGCACTAAGCCAACTAACTTATTTTACATAATTGCAGTGTATTCATTACTGCAGAAGACCACAGCTCAACAGAGGGAATGTGCCAGGAAGTGGGAAACCTCCTGATAACTTTGACGCACTGACTCGTCTCCTGTAAGACTAATCCAGTGTTCTGCTGTTTATTCATTTTATTTCTGACTTCAGCCACTTGTATGGGATTACTGGACATCATGCAACCTGTGCAGTGCAACAGTACAGTACGTCTCCACTAAGTCCAACACATCCAAGATGCACTCAGCAGAAAAGGGAAAGAATATAACCTCCCCTTTGGTTTTATATACCCACTTCTGCTTTATCCTCGATATTCTACCTCAAAATGTATAGTTGACTTGAAACATAAGAAATGCAAGAACCAGGCATGAATCTGAGTTAACAAGCTGTTTGCTAGCTGAGGAGTCATGCATACGTCCATTATTACAGGTCTAAAAATAGCGATCCTTTCAGAAGCTGTTAGAACAGCAAAATGTGGCATATGGATATAAAAGTGATCTGTGGACGAAAGAAAAAGATGGTAAGAATGTATTGCAAACAGATGGGTAAATAAATAAAGCCATTTCGTCCCAACTTCAAGCAGCAAATATTGCCACCATTATCAGTGATGTGAGAGCCAACTGCTCCACGTGGGGTCTCACTGGATTCCCTTCAAAATGGCCAGGCTGCCAGGCAGGGGGTCTGCTCCAGACGAAAGCCACAGATTCCCAACATTCTTTGAGCACTCTTTAGGTCTTCTTTCTACCCATTTTATGTCTCTACATGGTTAGCCTCTCCAGAACAATTGATGTTCCTCACTGTTCAACACTTTGCACAGTGGAAGTCAGGTCCAGTTGGGCCCCCAGTGAACCTAGTGTGATAGCAAGGCATCAAATACCAGATAGTGGCCCATAACTTCTTCATTCTCCCTAACAGATGCACAGGCCATTTCAGAGGCCCTAGCAGAACCAGCCTGGCTCGTCTACTGAAATGACATATTAGTGCTGGCAATCAGCCCGGAAACTTTAAATATGGTAGAACTATGGCTCCAGCCCAGAGGAAAAAGAGTGAGAAAACAGTAAATACCTTGAAATTAGGACTCCTCTGGAATCTCGTCTTAGCCTTCAAAGGAGCCTAAAACTAAATTCTGTGCATGTATTGCAGCTACACAGCAAGGTTCCTCAGCTGTTGGCAGATCTGGAATTTCACAAGAATCTGTCACACAGGGGCAGAGAGAAGGAATTTGAGGAGCAGATGTGAGGCAAACACCTTGGTCAGGATCTCACAGCATCATTTTGAATTTTCTTCTTTTAAGAAGTGCACGCCCTCAGGATCACTATTTTAATGTGTGCATCTCTACTCACTCCTTCTTGACTTCCAGAGGAGACGTCCCATGAAATTCACTCCCTCCAGGCACAGTCTCCTTTATAAGTGGGAAACTGTGGTTTAAGGAGTACGCTTACAGACAAAACCCCCAGGTAGCAGTTATAGGATGGGCTCTTCTATATCCATTAACACAGGGAAAAAAGGATTCACAGTCCAAAGGGAGACAAGGGGCGCAGCTGAGAAGCAGCTTCCTCAGATGCTGAACTGCACGTGGAGGTCCCTCTAGATATCCCTAATATCCAGCCAAAGGGAAGCAAAAGTAAAGACAACACACTGTAATGGGTAAGAAGACTTGCTTTTAGGCAGCCTCCTTTTCCAGAGTAATTCAAGCTAATACTCATTCCCTGCGAACGCACTCCACTAGAAGCTCATGCAATAGAGCATTTCTTGGCAGGACACTTGATGTCCTGCAAAGATATAAACAAAGTTCAACCACTCACACTATGAAGCACTGGCAAAACTCACTCCCTGCCTCAGCCCAAGTCCACACTTTGGCACAATGCCACACAACACAGGCTATATTAATTAGACGAGCCAGTTCTCAGGCTTCATCCATTTCACTCTGCAAAGCTGTCAAAAAAAATTTCACAAAATGACCAGAAAATGCTTCCACCATACCCATGGAAGACAGCTCAACTTGTTCACTTTAAAAACTTTCTACACCAAAAGTGCATGATTTTAAAGACCCCAGCATGCACATTTCCTGCTGTTATAAACACCTGATCAATCTCAGCTGGGAAACACTGTATCCATCACTGGGAACACTGAGAAACCTTTCTAAAGGACAGACCACTTTTTTCAGCGCGGTTGCAATGGTGGAACTAGATGAGGTTTCTCACACAATTAAAACACTGCACAGTCAGGCTTCTTGAAACAAAGGACTTGCTAAAGGAGACAGTGCGCTGTGAAAGCAGAGCTAGAATTTGCATTTCATTAAAAAGAGACATGGAAACACGTAACAAAATAAAACAAAAGTCATCTCACAAAAAGAATATTACTGGGATGATCGCTGTAGTTTTTTTTCCTTTGGAAAAGGGAAGTTCCCCAAGGAGTTAAGGTAATGATGACACGATACTAGAAGAGGAACATTTGTAATGGGTAGCACTAGTTCTACTGTAACAGAAAACCATCAAGGCACACTTCCCTGTGCTGTAGATAAAGACACTGAACAAAGAACCTGTGTCCCACTACTCAAAGAAACATAACATCAAGAACACAGATACTACAGCTTATTAACACTTGTCAGGTAACATGAGGAAGTCATGCAGATGACTTCAGTAATTCCTGATAAATCAAATGAGAAATTTACAAATTATTATTTCCTATTGAAAACAACAGTCAGCTGTAGTGATGGAAAGCAAACCTTTTCACACCTCTGATTTTATGCCTTCTAGATAGATTTCAAAAGCACAGCAGACATAACATGACAACTGTTTTCAGAGCCTTACAGCTGGATGCATTTAATTGCTCTTTGCTACTTTTTTCCTATAAACATGCACTTTCTCAATAACTTTTCCATTTATTCTGGAATGCCATCAATCTAATCAGGCATCAGGACACTTTGGATTTGTCTTATTTCCCAAATCGCTTGGAAGAAAATATACAGAGAATATCTATGTATGAGCTAAATGGAAAAATTAAATTATTACTAATGTCATAATGATTTATTGTGGAAGTTTTAGTTTCATTTTGAAGGAAAAAAACATTAAGGTTCTTTCCAAGGCTTAAAATAGTATTAACTGCTGAATCTCAACCTGTTTTTCTGGAGCTGGTTCTTTGTAAAGCATTGTATCAGTCCAAAACATCAGTACAGCAGTAGTAACGGCTACTAATGAACATTGCAAGTAGACCATCTGACAAGATGCCACAGCCAGGAGCCACTATTTAGACAAGTCCATGCCTTAACTTCATTGAAAATTAAAATGACCATTTTTTTTCTCCGTAATTCATCTATTCAGTCTCAAAATGTCAAAGCTCTCTGATTGGCTCAACATATATATTGTAAAAGAACCTCTGACAGCAGCTTCAAAGAACACCAATTTGCTTTGCACCTTTGCATCACATGTGCACTGTCACTAAAGAACAGGAACATAAACTTTAAAAGTCATTACCAAGCCTGTGCCATTTAAGCTCAGCAAGCAAATTACAAACTTTTGTGTATGCAAGAGCTGAGATGTATCGCCTGCCAAGATGACATTTACACTCAAAGTAAACAAGCAGCACAGCTGAGATTTCCTAATGTAGCAGGCTGTTTACAGGCTCTGATTTTCAGGTGCTGAACGCTCAGACCGCACACATGCAAACAAGCCGTACGCTTCTGAAAACACAAACCACATGCTCCAACCTGAAACCTTTGTTCTAGGAAACCAAAGGGGCTGGGTTAAATTGTAGACCATGCTGTCCTCAAGCACTCCTCCTGTCTGCTATTAGCACTGGTATACCTGAGTTGGGAACACACAACTCCCTTTGCTTTGCTGAAGGGATGGAAAAACATGTATAGAAGGAAGAAGCCAGGAGTAAACAAGTGGAGACAAAAGATGAGGGTGTTTGTGGGAACCATTTAGAATCATGTTGTTGCTGAAATAACCTTGCAATGTAGAGAAATTGGCTGCAAGTAGGTTTGCAGCTACAAAGAGCCACAAAACCTCAACGTGGTTTGAAGCAGTTTTGCTGAAGAGAAGGAGCTGTAGCAGCTGGCTTGGATTATGAAATGTGTTTGGGGAAAAAAAAACCAACAAAACTCAAACAAAATACTCACATGTTCAAGATGTACACATCTGCAGACAACATCAAGAGAACCTTAGAGAGCACAACAAGGCCTGGACCAGAACTTCATCTCTTCTCATGAAGGAGCAAGGAGTGGGCTAGGAGCCTTACTTAAGTAACTCTCCTATTTTCCCTGTGCAGCCTCTACCAGCAAGGGACTCAGCTTTTGCTCTTCCCAAAGGCAGGTTGGGTTAGAAAGCTCTTAACACCCCTCTTTCCACCAAGTATATTAATCTCAACAAGTCCCAGTGGGCCTGAATCCAGCTACAATACACTTTCTGTGCACTTGTGACTGTTATGAAATGCAGTGACTCACATCAGAAAGTGAGCATCTTCTATTTGTTCACAGAAACTTAGTAAGTCGAAGGAGGAGAAAAAAGTGTCAGAAAAGACATCCCTACATATCTTCATCTTACAAAGCTCAGCCCTTCTCTCTGACGGTAGGCAGGTGTTGCTATCTGGCTTTCTATCTCCCCATACACTTCTGACTGTTCTGCCTCCCCGCCCAGACCCATAGCTCTGTGCTTCAGACACTTTCACCCATCTGTCCGGTGATGCAGTTGAATCAAAAGTATCAGTATTTATTTACCACCGGCATTTCCCCACTTACGTTCCCATTGCCATGGTGAGCAGCAACAGAGCCTGAAAGATAAGGTCAAAACATAGCCTAGATATCTCCCACAAGCCATCTGGAAGAATCATTTTCTGAGGAATTCTCTGGCACGGATTTGCACTTGCTCTGTGACCAAAAGCCAACCTCAACTCAGCACTCTGGGCTCCTAACTGAGCTCCTGGGACATCTGGGAATAAGAATCATCCCTAAAAACCTTGAACCCAGATTTCCTGTTCCTTATCAGTTATCAGTGTTACCTCTTGGTTTTGTGTCAGCCTCATTCTGCTTCTTCCACAGTGTGGAATCCAGGTCCCTGCCACATACCTGCAACTGCTTTGCCAAGCACCCCAACATGACTTCATAGGAATCAATTGTTATTTTCCATCTTTCAGAAACTTTCAAGCCTATCCTTGCACAAATTACAATGGTAATGTATGACAACATACGTTGCATCTGAATACAGTATCTGTGAAGACGGAGCAGATCTCTTCCCTAGTTACTATACCACTGAAAATCAAATGTCAGTCTGCATGTCTTGGATTACTCATAGATAATGCAATTAGCATCACAGTACAGTTATGTAAACTGTTAATCAAACATCAAGACAGAGGAAAAAATAGAAGATGCCAAATGAACCCTAGAAAGAGACACGAAGTACAGGCTGTCAAGACTGCACATGCTGAAGTGCTGCAGGAAAGATGAAAATTATTGTGGTAAGTACATCATGATTTAGGCCAACCTAAAAGGGAGGCTATTCACTTGATGAAAACCTGGACCAACACATACATTCAACACGAGAGATTCCATCCTGGAAACAGTTACAAGGACACAAAGTATGGAGCACCAAAAAGGCTGAAACAATACCAACATACAACAGCTCTCTGTCCTGTCTCAGCAGGAGCCAAACTTCAACCACTGGAACCTACCAGAAAATTGGATTTCAGTATAGGTTGACATTTCTGAGCATTAAAGAGGACTACTCAAGAGCTGAGAACACAAAGTGCAGTATTGACAACGGTGTTTACAGTAGTAATCCCAGCATAAGAATGACTTTTTTCCCAAGTCTTTATTTTTATGCTGGAACCACATTAAGTGTCCAGTTGTAAGAATGTCTTTATTAGGAAACTCACACAAGTACACTGCTGTAGATTTTATGTTTCAGGCATCTTCCACATCTGACTGTAGCAGTCCATGTTCTCCAGGAGCCCACAGACCACAGGTTGAAAACTGCTCCTCTAGACGAAGCCAAGCTCAAGTTGAAAATGATAGTGAGAGAAGAAAGAGTCCTTTGTTTCCACACCTTTACATCCAGGGCAAAAATGAGAGAATTCAGGATGTGCAGGCCTCCATGTATGTGGAAGCAGTCTTCGTACTCTAAGCTAGGATAATAAATATTGCATGGTGCAGAAGGGAACATGATCTTTAACCACAATGAAATCTAAACCCTACTGCCATAGGCAGAGCCTCAACCAGCTGAAAGAGACAGCTTAGCAACTAGGACTTTAAGGAATCAAGTTTCTACTGAAAGGGTCAAAGGAAGAAGTTTTGCATTGTGAGCAAAAGTGAAAATTCCAGTCCAAAACCACACTAGTCTGGAGTGTCACTGCTGAAAAATGGAAGTTAACTTCAAGGTTATGATATTACAGGGAAGTGAAACCAGAGAATTGACAGTGGCCCAGTTTATCAGGAGCTCCCCAAAGATACTAACCCACTGTCTAGAATCTATCCACGCAGCTGCAAAGCCCCTCACAGGGATAATAGAGACCAAGCCGGTACAGTGGTATCTGCTGCACCTGTAAAGCACAAAACATTCGTCTCATTTACTAAACTCTAGTCCAGAGGTCCACAGGTGACAACTGAGATAATCATATCAGCAATACCCCCAAACCTGCTAGATTTTCTCAAAGGAAAAACATAATATGGATGAACAGGAGTGTGGAAAAGGAGTTTGGCCATGAGAGAAGCAGCAACATAGCACCACACCAATTCTTGTATTTTTTACATGTTTACTCTACGATTATTATTAATTAGTGAGGCAAGTGAGTAATTACAAGAGAAAGAAAATAAAGTAAAAAGTATAACATACTGTCATTGACAGGAGCAGCAGTCACGGGACCTGCCTGCACTGGGAATCCTCCGGGACAAGAAGTTCTCCAACTTGTTCAAGATGCTTTTGTTCAGCCGAACTAGCCAGAAGCTTTCCCTGCTACAATGCCTTCTTTCTCGTGCATGTAGTTATAGGCAGGTCTGAGTCAGTAAGAACACACACCTGCACCCATAAAGTCGCAACCCCGCTTGGCAACCTAGACTTGGATGAATTATGCGCTGGGCAAGACTGAAGCTTTTCACTTCTGTGTTATCTCCTGTATCACCTGAGCCATGTCTGGATTAATTTTAAGACAACTATTTTGGGACCTCTGTGCTACATGAAAGCAAAGGTAGTTTCATGTCAGTTTTAGCTAGGGAGACTGACTAAAATCCAATTCTAACTGCAGCCTATGTGAAATTAAATGCAGACTCAGGCCTTAATTTTGACTTAGGTATCACAACACAGAGACGTCAGCTTTTTTCCCCCTGTGAACTGCAACAAACTTTCTCTACTGGTAAGTTTTGATGTCCTACCTGCTTTCTGATCTGAAAAACAACGCAATTTGGAAATTCTTCCTATCTTGAAACACACTCTTGAAAAGCCTAAATGAAAGGTTCACTTTAATCTGGATCACCAGCAAGATGCAATATGGTCAAAAAAACAGATCAAAATTAAGAAAAAGACACAATGTGCTGAGGAAACATTTACAGTTTTAGACAGAAAATAGACATAACACAATGGAAACAGCCCCACGTAATAGAAAAAGTGTCAGCAAAGAGTTGTGAATAATTCTTGCCTGCTTTTCTCACTTCAGATCAAAAACACACTTCAATGTTTTGTTGCTTCAGTCCTGAGAGATCTGAAATGCTTGCCTTGAGCTATTACTGACCATACAAATCACTTCAATGAAAAAGACCAAAAGTTTAGTAGAAAGTACATACCATAAGCTTAGGAGCAATGACTCAAGAGTTGTGTCATTTAGCAGGCAAAGATTACACTACAGCCACTCACAATTGGAAATAAGCCCTCTCTTGAAGAAAGCCCCATATGAGTAAACACAAAAGGACGTGGTAGGCGTTGTGGTTTAACCCCAGACGGCAGCTAGGATCATGCAACCACTCACTCACTTCCCCTAGTTGGGATGGAGGAGAGAATTGGAAGAGTATAAGTGAGAGAACTCGTGGGCTGAGATAAAGACAGTTTAATAAGTAAAGCAAAAGCCATGCAGGCAAGCAAAGCAAAACAAGGAATTCATTCACTGCTTCCCATGGGCAGGCAGGTGTTCAGCCATCTCCAGGGAAGCAGGGCTCCATCACATGTAACGGTTACTTGGGAAGACAAATGCCATCACTGCAAATGTCCCTGCTTCCTTCTTCTTCCCCCAGCTTTATATTGCTGAGCGTGACGTCACATGGCATGGAATGTACCTTTGGTCAGTTGGGGTCAGCTGTCCCGGCTCTGTCTCCTCCCAATTTCTTGTGGACTCCCAGCCTACTCGCTGGTGGGGCAGTGTGAGGAGCAGAAAAGGCCTCGACTGCTTAGCAACAACCAAAAAGACCAGCATTTCACCAACACTATTTTCATCCTAAATCCAAAACATAGTCTATACCAGCTGCTAGTAAGAAAGTCAGCTCTATCCCAGCTGAAACCATGACAGTAAGGAAGAGCAAAAGCTCTCACTGCATTGAGGTGGCTAGCGTGCAGCACATCAGAGCCTTTCCAAAACACTACTGCACTTTCTATGTCACCATGTGCAGGTTCCAATGCCTTTCCCAGGGCAAAAGGGTCTGTGAACTGGTCTGTAAGACAGCCCTGATCACTTCATAGATGACAGATATAAATAAACATCATTATGTTATAGGACTGAACACCAGCCTATGCAAGCAAAGTCTCCTTCCAGGAGGCCATATGATACTATGCAAGTCATTTTCACAGAATCGCAGAATGGTCAGGGTTGGAAGGGCCCTCTGGAGACCATCTAGTCCACCCCCCCTGCCAGAGCAGGGTCACCTACAGCAGGTTGCACAGGACGGCATCCAGGTGGGTTTGGAATGTCTCCAGAGTGGGAGACTCCACAACCTCTCTGGGCAGCCTGTTCCAGTGCTCCATTACCCTCAAAGTAAAGAAGTTCCTCCTCATGTTAAGATGGAGCTTCCTATATTCAAGTTTGTGCCCATTACCTCTTGTCCTATCACTGGGCACCACTGAAAAAAGACTTCCAATCCCCCTGGCACCCTCCCTTTAAGTATTTATAAGCACTAATAAGATCCCCCCTCAGTCGTCTTTTCTCTAGACTAAAAAGACCCAAGTCCCTCAGTCCTTCCTCATAAGAGAGATGTTCTAATCCTCTAATCATCTTTGTAGCCTTTTGCTGGACCCTCTCCAGCAGATCCCTGTCTTTCTTGAACTGGGGAGCCCAGAACTGGACACAATACTCACTGTCAATACTGGACACAATATTCACTGTCTGTTTCTTAATATTTCCCACTGTAGCAAAGACAATAATAATAATGCACACTGTAATTATGCATTTAGATAAGATGGTGAAAGAAATCAGAAGTGGATATGTATTTAAGATGAAATGACTCTCTGTGGCTACTTCTCTTCGCTGACTGTCATGCACACCCAGTCAAGGAACGTTAGTTAAACACTGAACTTAAAGACATCTGGAACCTGACAATCCAAATCCAACCCTAGCACTGTAAGAGTTAGAATCATTATTAATATACTGAATACTACTTCTCAAAAAAACCTCAATGACAAATATCAGAATCCTCCAGAAGGTGGGGGTTTTCCCCTCACCACTGGCTACATTATCGTAGACATCAGCTGGAAAAAATCTATTTACTTCAAATACAAAGGGGGAAAAAAGTGCCAAGACTGCAGTTGCCCATGACAGTTGCAGTGAGAAAACAAGAAACTAGAGGCCTATACCAACGTGAAAGTTTTAACATGCCACTGCAAAGGTTAAAATGTCAGTTAGATAGATTTCTTCAAGAGTCAGATACTTTTATCACAAATCATATTAATGGTGGTGCATACTCAGCTGAGAGGAACTGTGAACACAATTTGGTTCTAATTCTTTGAATTCACAGATTATTTTTTTTAAGACAAAATAAAGGTGAAAACAAAACTCTTAAAGAAGCAACAGGACAGTCTTACTGAGGAGGACAGTTTGGCAGCGGCACTCCCAGTAGATGATGCTCAGCTGACCGAGTGTGATTCCACCAGCATGAAATCATGCCAACCAGTTCACAATCTGGCCCAGAGACACCCCCCCCCCAAAAAAAAAGTCACCTCAGACTCATAGTCACCTAAATAATAGTGCTCAGCAGCATGAAATTAGCACAGTACAGATATTTATCACACCAGGACTCTATGATCTGTCTCACCCCCACCTTCTCTCTTTCCTTGGTATCTCTGGAAAAGAGCTTACCCTTCCCTTGGACTCCCCTTGATAGCAAGGGACATCCTTGTGGACCTAAGGATCCCTGTAACAGCAAAGCCTAAGCCTTTTTAATAATGATGCTGTTCTCCGCTGCAGATCACCTGGCATGCACAGCTTGACCCTCTGAAAAAATAATGCAGCCACTCCCTGATTAAATTACTCCTGGAGTGGAAAAGACATTGAGCAGCCCGCCTGCTTTGATTGGCTGTGTAGTGACTGAGCTCAATGAATGTGGAAATAGTTGGAAATCCTAAACCAATATAGAGGAGGAGGAATATGTGACCCACATAAGGGGCATGCTGGAGTTGCCTGAAAGTAAAATTACAGTGTTGTATCAAATAAGTGAAAAATCCTTGAGATAGGGGTTAAAAAATAAGTAAAGATTACTTCAGTAAAATGCCAGAGGGTTCCAAAAGAGATGCAAAGCCTTTTCAAAAACTTGTTACAGGCTGTCATCTTAGGAAAGAGGTGAAACTGAGAATTTGGTAAATCCTAATTCCTAACTCTAATCTAGACCTTTGTCTCTCTTGTGCTGTTGAGGTTTAATAGTTTTACAAAAACACTAAGCAGTTGCCAGCCAAGTTTATTTGATTTGGACTCTGAAACTATGACCTTTTTTGTAGCTCATAGCCAAAAAGATCCTAATCAACATATAAGAAATGGACAGCTACCTTAGAAAAAACAAAAAAGCTTTACCACCAGATGAGCCTGTTTTCACCAACTCAAGTAGATGAACTGCTAAGAAGGTAAGAAAATTAGAGCCCTCCAGTAACTGGAAAAAATCTGTAACATGCCTCCCTGAAATCTCTAAAAAAAAAGTCTACATTTTCCTTGGCCATAGCTCACTTGCCCACCTGTGCTAAGCAAGAATAACTAGCACCCCAGTGTCAGAGGTGCTTCTGGTGAAACAGCAGCGGTCTGCTTCACGTATACTCCCTGCAGCTGAGTACAAGGCACGTTCAGGCATCCCATATAGCTCTGGCCTCCTGGCATGCATACCACTCCCTGGAATTGCTGGCAAACAAGAGATGTTACAGCAACCTTCTTCAGCTTCTTCTACCTGGCTGTCACAGCAACAGGCAGATCCAGAATCAAGGGAGAAAAAGGAAGTTTAAACCACATTTGGACAACTGCAACATACGTGCATGCACAGTTCTAAACTCTTTTCGGTCACATCTGAAAATTAGGGCTACTGACCCATTGCAACATTTTTAAGAGGTTCTGAGATGTGCTCTCAAAACAGTTTTGCGTGTACTTTACGTTTGCGATGATCCAGTTTCTTAGTATAGTTAGTTCCTAAGGATTTTAGAGTGAAGCTTTATTTTCCCTTCTCTAATGGTAAAAAATTTTCCTTTCATTCCTTTAACATTACATAAGTGCTTTTCATTTCCTGAACAATTCTTAGAGAAAGCTAGAATATTTGTGGAATAGCTTATTCATTCATTCATAAATGTATATATTTGGTTCAATTAAGCATGAGAGAACTTCACCACTGACTTTTATGTCATAAGATCACCTTACACTATCCTGCAAATTAGAAGGTAAGTGACATGTTCTTTAGGCTGTTTTCTATCCCTGTGGCTCAAACAAATCTCTGTATCAGTTTCTAAGCTAGTAACCACTGCTTTCGTAAGTGCATCAAGCTAAAATATTGCTAGGATTTGAGTCAATATTCTGACGTGTTATATATTCCCCTCAGATTTTTTTCACTAAATAGCAGTCTGATGAGAACAAAACAGTGCACATAACCTGATTCACAATACACACTACTGTATATTTTGCTAATAGATTTTTACAAGCTTTCCAAAAGTTGATTTAAAATCTCTTCCCTGAAATCAAGAGGCTTCACCTTCTCACAGGTAAAATAACAAATACTTTCCTGTAAAAAGGGTTTTTCAAAACTGTTAGCTCTACTTTCAGACAATTCTAACTGAGGGTGAATGGTTTTCTTAAGTACTGGCTCCACATTAAAAGTGCATATAGGAAAGACTGTTTGATGTGCCAGAGTAAAGCTCCTCCTTTCCAAATCAATACAACTCTTAAAGTTTTCCACTGTGAAGGATGTCAGTACCTATATGATCATCCTAAATGTTAATGAAAACATCAATTGTAGGATATATGAAGGCAAAGAACCCAAATATAGACATACTCTGGACTGGACTAGTTGAAATCTACCAGCTCTATCAGCGGTTGGGTGACTGGTTACAAAAGGTAAAACATAAAAATACACACAATGCATCCTTCATAACTGGAAGCCCCTTTGTTCCAACACTGAGTTGTTAAACATTGATCCCTGGCACATGCAACTCTACCTAATTCTGTTATGACATCATGGCCAGCTCTTTCACAGCTATCTTCTCTGAAGTAAATTCATAGGAAAAAAAGCTGAAAAAAAGCTCTTAAATTACATAAGGACTAAAATCCCATTTTTAAGACTGAAATGTTCTGCCCAGTGAGCCTTCCAGATGTAACCAAAGTACCACCTTGATAGCAGAAACAGCAGTACAGGTTACATAACATCTCCTAACCTTTCACCATTCACATCCCAGCAAAAGATGTAAGTGAAACGCAAACCAGTGACCACCAGTGTTGGCCTGGGTAACATGTGAAAGCCATTGAAGCCATCTGCTTTAGTCCACAGGCCTGGGAGCCCTTTGCATATACAATCACTCCTGTGGTTTGAATATTGTAGCCTGTAATTCTTTATCAACCCAACTTTCAAAAGCAGTGATCATTTAGCAACCCATGTCCAAACCAGGTGAAGCTACAGATGGCTCAACTGTTTTGAAAATAAAGTGATTCTAATTTCTAAATATGGCTATACAATAGAACATAATCTGGTAGGCAGAGCTTTGACCTGAAATGCAAGCGACTTAAATCCTGCTTCTGGTTCTGCCACTGGCCTACTGGAAAGACCCTGGGAGAGTCTTTTCACCACGTGCAAAACAGAAACAATAAGATACTCCTTCAAAATCTAAGCAACATTACAAACAGATGATTAATAGGGATATCTGGCTTCGGGCTTTTGGCTTCGAAAATCTCCAGTTTCTCATCCTGGAGAGGAAGAGAGAATTATTCAATTTAAGAACTGTCAACTATTTATAGCCTTAGCTGTTTTTGCAGAGACAGCAAGCCATAAACCTATTGCTGCCTCAACCCTCTCCAGTAGAAACAATTCCCAGGGGTATCTGCACACTGTTCCAAGGTTGCTGGAGTGCATATTGTTCCATGTCTTCTTGCCAGCAAATAGCAGGACCACTTTCAGTCACACAATGGAGAGGAAAAAGGAAAAAATTATTTTTCCCCAGGATTTCAGTTCAGTAGAGTTTTTACCACTGTTCTGCCATTCTTTTCTTTCTGAATAGGAGGATGACGTGCATGTCCAAGTGACTGGTTTATGTTTCCCTGTTATCAAGGCAATGCAACATGAAGAAAATGGCTATTCATGTAAATGGAGGAGTAGCCCACTTCATCACAGGCATAGACTTGGAAATAAAAGCTATCACCTCTTCTATTTGCTATTAAAGATTAAAACTTCCTGCAAAGTTTTTCCTATGGTTTCTCCCCCACCATCTTTGCTAGATTTTGCCCAATCTAGCTCACAGACATCACTAGCAAAAATGAACTTACTTACATGCTTAAATTCCTTCATGCAATCCAGACGTCCTACTACCACCTTTGCAAGCCCCTTCTCATGAGCCGGGAGCAGGCCAGCAATTAATATAGCAGAATGGCTATATGGCTTTAATAGGACAGAAGAACTGCAGCTTCATAGAGTTTAGGGCAAACTGAAGATCTCAACAATGTTTAATTCTAATGTACTCTGTTTAATCGTAATGTACTCTTAAGAACACTCCCACTGGCTTTAATGGTGCTTGGGATGGAACAGAGTTAGCACATTACAATTTAGCCTAAAACCCATAAATCTGTTGATGATGAACCAGAAAACAGAATCCAGAAAAAAAAAAAAAAAGAAAAGAAAAAAGTGCTTGCTTTCAGTATAGGGAAAAGTACTAATTTTAGAGAACTGAATACTACATGTGTTCCACAGGTTAAGGCAAGGCAAGAAGCTATGTGGTCAGGATTGTCTTCAACAGTCTACAGAGGAGATGTAAATAATCTGCAATCCTCTCTGTCAGCCCATGTAGTTAAATGCAGTGAGAAGTGGTTGCACTGCTGACCCTTCAAAGCATGGACTCAGAATTAGTATTTCTGAGGAAAAAGCAAAAGAAACCTGCAAACTCTCTATGGCCTCGTTGTTGATTTCTCTGATGCTTTCCAGTCACTAGAAATTTAACAATAGGCATCCATACAAAGAAAATCAATAATTCCAAACTCAACGCCTGGAAGACCAGGCTGCCGTGTCTGTGTTTCCTAATGAAGGTGTGAAACAAGAAGACAGGCTTTCTGTACCCCTGAGCAGTCGCTATCTATAGCTGTAGCCTAAATGAGTAATTACAGAACTGAAACAAATGGTAACCTGTTATTAAGGCTCTAACTTTTGATGTTTTGCTACAGCTGAGGTAGAACACAAGGAATAAAGCTCTTTCAGCTTGATCAACAGGCTCATGGAATTTCCCAAATCAGATGCTGACAGCTGCCATTGAGCTGGTCAAGCTCCCTGGAGGCTGTGGGAGATATTCAGTGTGTAGTATTTTTATCCAAGTCTTTATTCTCGAGCCTAAATGCAATCAAGTTGCAATGAAAGAGTCCCACTCAATTGCATGAATAAACAAAACCCACTGGGGTTCACTCAAGCCCTCCAGCAGCATGGCATTCTGCCAAAGGCCTCTCTTCAGACCAAGGCATGATTTCAGACATGACTCCTTATTATTAATATTATAACAGTGCTGAGAGGCCCTCACAGAGGCTGCAGTTGCACACTCATTCTAAAGTGCATACATGACGAGATAATCTGGGTGAAATATTTGCACCCTGAAGAGTTAAAAGAAAAGCAATTTGCCAAGTGCACTACAGATCTATTTCTCTCTAGCCCTTGGTCCTTAAACTCCTCAGCTTATGCTGTCCAAGTCCTCTATCCTGTCACCTACTTCAGTGAAATTTAGTGAAGTACTGGCCATTCTTATGCAGTAACACACAGCTTGTCGTCTGACAAACCACCTTTCTGTCTCACTGTCAGCAAAAAGCCAGTCAGAACTCTGCACAACATTGGATATGTTAATATACTCACTGGTAGAGATTACAGCTCGCCATGAAGACATTTTGTTCTGAAAACTAAGTCCCAAAGGGAGGTGAAGAGATTTACTCCCTTTTTGACTAACCAGTCAAGTATAAGAAGGTAACACATACACTAATAAAGGTATCTTTCAGTCTCTAATAATGAAACAATTAAGAACGATGATGACACCTTGTCTGAGTAGACAAAACCAAAATGGGTTTGGGGATGAAAGATTAATACTGCACTGTATGAAAAAAAAATTGTAGAAAAGATTGAATAAGAAATGAGAGGTTCCTCAAGAATCAGAAAATGGCCTGAGGTATGATCCCAAAGACATGGCGTGATGGAGCTTTCTCTCATCAGAGGGGTAACTAACTGGTGGAGGCTCATGAACAAGATTTTTTCCAGTAGATGTGACCTGAAAGGTAAGCTATGTGCAAACAAGAAAATCTTGTCAGAAAAGGATCAAGTCAGTAGGACAGGGTAAAGACCTTTCTAATATCAGCTAGGTATATATATAGCATCAAGCATTTTTGCCTTTTTTGTCTATATCTTGCATAAGTATGTCTAAGTGTGTTGCCTATTTTATCTGTTACAAATAAAAGTTGTTACTGCATTTCCTCTTAACCTGGCTTCGGTTGTGTGTGATTTAGACTAACTAGACAACAGCTAGCCTTTCCTTATTAAGGGATGTCAATCCACAGACCAGGTCACCGGGGTAATAAAACAAGCACCCAGTTAACCTGACACTGTTCAGGGCATGAAAGGAGAAATACAAGCCACAAGCTCTGCTACATTGGCTAGGCAGAAAGCTGGCACCACAATCATCTGAAGATACACCTTCCAGTAACCGTTGGCAAACAAGAAGGTTGGAATCTAGTAAGTTATCTATATGCTCCATCTTCAAAGATCCCAAAGAACACACCAAGGCACTCACACCATTTATCCTCCTTTCCCATTCATGCTTCCTGGCAAAAGTAATGTCAGTAGAAATGTCAACACATCATGGTGTGTCACTCATGAGATTCCCTTTGAGAAGCAGGACCGACTGCCTCACAAACTAGAGATCATAAGGGAATGAATGCATCCCAATATACCCTCTGCCAGTGATGGTGGATCAGAGATGGTATCTAATTTGTTGACAAAATGGTTCAAAAAACATGTTATATAAAGACTCAGTTTATTACACTGCTTAATTTTAAGATTTTTGAGGCACATTCAACTTGAGATAACTTCAACAGTAGAGAATAACCTTTTTTTTTGACAGTAGAAAACAGGTTGAAGACGTAAGTTGTGTATTTGCACTGTGACAGGACATGGATTTATAACTCCCCAAAATAGATGACAGAAAATGCTAAGAAGATTTGGTGTGATGTTGATCAAAGAAAGTTAAGTCTCAATGGGTTTTAACACCACCTTTGAATGAATTATTCATTTGAGTATTATACATGCTTATAGTAGTAAATATTTTTGCTCTACAAGATTAAAAATACTTCACTATAGCTTTGTAACTCTACCTTGTATCATTCCCTACCCCATCGCAAGAGGAAAGCCTCTCCACAAACCACTAAAAGACAGATCTCTTGAATGGAGCCAACAGCATTTGGAATTCAAACAGCAAACAGTTTCAGAGATGAGAGGAGCCAAACAAGATAAAACATTTTTCTAAATTAAAAATGTTTCTGGACCTGCAGTACAGCACATCTGCCTTAAAACATGCTTCCCCCTGTAAGAGATGTCACAAAGACTCAGATGGATTGATTTAAATAACAATTACAGAAAGCATGTGTCAAAATCTTGAATTATAGAAACTGTAACCTTGCTACAGAAAAGGGTAAAAAAAAATTAATCTCCCTTGCATGGCAAGTTCTTAAATTGCTTGAAAAGAAATATAAACAAAAAGTACTATTTTCTAATTCCCCAGGCACTAATCATAACTCACCAACAGTGGTATCCCATACAAATTCCATTTTCAATGCAGTTGCATATGGCCAATGTTGCAGTGACACCTTTCAGCTGTACTGATCCTCACAAATAATGATTCAACCTTTCAAAGCTATATACTTCCCATAGCAGGCAACATTAAGTGGAGACGGAAATAAACAGTCTGATATGAATCATTAGCTTTTTATTTTATTTTAGAGTTCTGTTAAAAAAAGAATACACCAAAAATGCACTGTATATGTTTGAAAACAATTCTACTCAAGTTAAACATTACCATAAAAGTCATCATCTTACAAGGAAAGTGATTCACAGTGGAAACAATCTGTAACTCAGTTTTACAAAGTTTGCTTAAGAATTGCCTACCCAGGGCAAGAAATCCACTCTCTCAAACACTTAATGTGATAATAATAGAGGAGAAAACTGAAGCAATTACAAAAATGATCTCTCATTGATCTAGGGTACGTGAGCTAATAGAAACATGCAGATATGTAGTAGATATTGTTGAAATAAAAATACAGGATTTAAAACATCACATAGGCAAGGAATAGCTTTGTGACAAATATATTCACATTTTATCAACAAGAAAAACAAATAGCAACGGGATAATCTTAGTAACCATAAACAAAAGAAATACTGCATCTACTTCATATTTTAATTTCAGAGATAGGAAAAAAAGAAGATTGCCTTACCTCAGATACAGCTTGAAGAGAGACATTAACAATATGTCTACATCCTTTCTTAGTTCCCTTGATAACAATCTAAGAAGAAATACAAAATAACAAATAACTATCTTCCCTGCAGACAGCATGTGCCCAGGAGTAACATGCTTCCCAATAAAGTGTGCTGAAAATAAGTGGAAAAAAAAAAACCAAACTGAAAAAGACAATCTTTGCAAAATAAAAAGGCAAAAACTTTATACTTGAAATTCACAGTAAGGTTTATTGCATTTTGAGGGAGTACAGACATTCAGGAATTAAATAATATAGACAACTATGATGTCACCTCAATTCTCAATAAAATATTAATTCGGTATATTTGTCTACAAAAGAAAGATGATAAATTCATCTGTGCAGAACTCAGTCACTGAAGACCTGAAAAGATTCTTATTCAAGTAGTAGGCACACATGGGCTCACATGATACAACCTTGTTAACTTGCTTTTTTCCTCCCAAACTACAGTTCTTGCTAAAGCCACACTCAAATGTTAAATGCTTTGGTCAAGAGTTCATCCACTGACCTGCAATGAAAGCCTTGTGTTCAGCTCCAACATTTTCTAACAGCAAACAAGAAAAAAATGGTTTCACGGAATGAACTGTTAAAAAAGAAAATCCTCACATAAGCTTTCCCCGAGGGGGAAGAAATATCCACAAGCTTTAAATTGGCCAGGCGGATTTAAGAGGAAGCAAAAAAAAAGAAAAAAAAAAAAAAAAGCAGCTCTTTCTGTTGCGTCAAAGAGCCCACTGTGCAATAGGAACAGTGAACAGAGTTGTTAAACTGGCAAGCTTTTGCTGAAGACAGCTTTTCAATATGCTCTCAGCATCGTCTCCCAGGGCTGGCTGGAGACAGTCCCACTCCTCTTATATGAGCTATGCTCCTTCAAGAGGCAATCGCTCTTAAGGACAGTTTCTATAAACATGCTGTTCAACTGGTTTTGCTGCACATGATGAGGGTAATTATGCACATATACATACCTGCATTCGTGTATCAGAACTGCATGCTCTTGGGGAAAATGCAGCATAGTCAAACCAGCAATCATTACCTTGGCTTAAGAGCAGGATGCTATTGATGACTGCCTGCCTGCCTGCTAAAACTCTGTGCTCCGCTTATATCATTCAGTATGCTGTTGGGAAGCATTTTTGAAAGGCACAGTACTTACAGAGGAAACCTCTAATGCAATTCCATTGGGACACCGTAGTACAAGCAGCACTCGCTGATTAAAGGAAATCAGTAGTCACACATGCTGACTAGCTTTGTGTTTAGTGCAGAGAGCTAGAGCCACCAGAGACTGTAGCTACAAGGGATGACTTGATTGTCCCTCCCGGGAATGACCGCTACATGACTGAAGACATTTTCAGAGGCTGAAGCAGTGTATGTACGTGAACAGAGCAAGGAACCTGAGCAACCTGGTTAAATGTGAATAAAGCCACATTCATCACCACGTACAGGGAATTACTACACAGATCTCTCCGTCTGAGGAGACCACCCTGCATCCCTTTTACAAGCCACGGAGACCTAAGCAAAGGCATTCAGAGCACAGTTCAACCTACTCCAATCTGTACATCATCAGCTGATGAACTGCCTTTTGGGCTTCACTGCCTACAAAGGGAACCTACAGAAGCTTTCTCAAAAGAATGTGGCAGATACAAACATTTTTTGAGATAAGTGCCACTCCAAGTGACAAGGCAATGCACACCTTCGAGATGTGAGCAGAAAGAATCTGCAAGGAAGAAGAATGGGACTGGTAAGAAACAGGAATAAAAAAGGGGAAATATAAACTGTGGAATGCACTTTTTGATGTGACTGAAGGATTAAAAGCAGGGACAAACATATGCATCTGGTTAATTTAGAATTTCTTTTCTATTCTACATCTTTCAGAGTTGCCACAGGGATATTATAAGCCTGAACATGTGGGAAGGCAGCAGGAGGAAAGGAAGTATGTCCAGGAGATAAATTCTCCCTAATCCATGTTCTTTCTCTACTTACAAAACTTCTACGGGGAAAAATAGTTTCTTTAACTGCTTCTCTTCAAACCCTTCCAGATGAAAATGAATTTCTGTCTTAAAAAGTGTTTTCATAAATGGCAGAGTAAGTTTCTGGATAAAGCACACCTAATTTACAAGTCAAATATGGTATTTTCTAAGCTTTTGGCCTTGTAAACTGAATGCAAGGTCCTATTTGTGCACCAAGCAGTATGCTGCTTTATTACGCTCTCACCACACCAGACAACTCACTGTGTTCAAAGCTCAAGCTGTAGTGTCACTGGAGTCATGCGAGTGTAGCTTTGGCCATATGAGAGTATGGTGATTAGTAATTCTGCCCCTGCTCTGTAGAAGATAATTACAATCTGGTTCAGACCTAAAAGCTAGGCAAGTATTTTAACACATTTCATAATAATAATACTTTGTCATAAGACTACCTAAATGTTTCACCCTATAACCGTTGACTCCCCACCACACCTCACTGTCAAACTGCAGGCTGAAGGAAACATTGCATCTTCTCTTTGCTTGAAATGGACTTTGGTTTATCTTAGGACCATAAAAGAACAGTTATGTGCGCTTTGAGCAGGTGGCTGGAGCAGATGATCTCCTGAGGTCCCTTTTAACCTAAATTACGATTCTGTGAAAATTAGGTCAATTATTAAAAGCTGCCTTAGGCCATTACAGAAATGAAGTGGTTTGTGGCCAACGAGTGTGTTTTGAAGCCAGAATTTGGATTCAACTGTGAAGACTATATGACTGTGAAGATAACCCCAGAGTCAAAGATCTCCATTCTGTCATTTCATGAGAAGCCACCAGATCTGTGGAATATGTGCATTTGTACTGATGTTGCCACCCATAAGGTCATTAACAGATACTAGTCTATGGTGAGGGCTGTGTTGTATCCCACACATCCCATGCTCTTCCACCCTTGGATTCCCAATCTCCTTTTGTCTTTCCTTCTGGTCTGTCACCCAGACATCCAATCTACTGTCCTTCGACTCCAAGGGACAAACAAGACACTTGGTCTCAGCCTCAAATTCTCAGTGACTGGCAGCCCAGACAACTCTTCTCAACTGTAGAAACTGCTCTGCACAAAGCCCAAGGACACAGAATAGGGAAAAAAATCCACAAAACAACAAACCCATCCACACGATCACTAGTTTTTTGTAGACCTCACTGCACTTCTAGCTCATTATAAACTCTCTTCTCCAAGGCCTCGCTCATAAGATACTAAGGAGATTGATCCTTTTCAGATCTTTTCAGTATCTGCGTAAAACTTTAGAAAATATAGTAGCTTCCTTGTTACTCATGTCAGATGGCAACTCCTGGTCCCCAAGCCTAAGGAACGGCTAGCAAGCCAGGCTCACATCATGCAGCCCAGCAGTCATCCTAACCTCTGTACCTCCACATCATAGACTGCTTTATCCCATACCACAAACCCGACTTACCTGCCCCTAGCACTTGTTAATACACCAGACCTGTGTACGTGCTAGCAGCCCATGGGACCAAGTCAGGAAAGGCAACACAGAGTAGATGCTAACTGCTAGCGTTATACCAATCCAGAAATTTAGAAGGTGGAGAATGACACTCAAAGCCCTCTGCCACTGTTCAGTGCCAACCTAACACCTTCCAAACACTCTCCATATTGGCTAAAGTCACAGCTGCCCCAATGGAGCCCCTCAGTCATGGCGCAGAAACAATTTGGTGTGCTACAGCCAAGGTCTGCAATACTGCCTTTGCACACAGCACGTATCTCTGTCCTTGTGCTGTGTCAACTATACTGCCTGAATCCACTGCATGCGTCATCTCTGTTACTCAGAGACCTTACTCAAGAAACGGGACGATCTTCTAAGGGGAAAAATCAACCTTCACAGCATCAGATGACTAAACTGCCTTGAGGTCAACACTGCCTATTTCCTGCTACAGAAGGTTACAAAGCCTCTTCCTGATAAACAAGGCTCATCTAGGCATTTCAGCTGGGTCCTGAATTCCTGCAGGAAGGAGGCTGTGCGCACTTCTAGTTGGCTGGCTAAAACATTGAGACCTTCAGCATGCCCTGAGCTGTGGAAATCTAAACAGCACAATCTGCAAGAACTCGGGAAAGCCACTACAAGTGCAGAGGAAGCTTCAGATCCCAATGTAACTAGCCCCGCAAACTCTCCCAAGCCTGAACACTCCTCAGGTGGCTCCTACCCTCACCTACGTCCTCTTCAGACTTCTTGCCTGGTGTTAAGTTACACTGTTTGTATGATGAAAAACTTGGACTCTCATCTCCTCCTTGCCCTGAGGGGCCTCAGTAGACTGGCAAACAGGTGTAGCTTTAGGAATATATGCAGAAGTAAGGATTCAACAAATCTCTGCAAGAAGCAGAGAAGTACTTCATTTAAAAAAAAAAAAAGATCATTCACAGTTTTAAATGAAATAAAAAAAAAAAAAAAACAAAAACGAAACACCACAGTGTCCAGCTAACACAGTCGCAAAAAAAAAAAAAAAAACAACAAGAAAAAAGAAAAAAGAAAATGGGGTGTTCCTAAATTACTGGAAATAGTCCCCTTTGCCTAGTGGATTAAATACAGCTACATCTTGCTTTCAGGACATCATGTGAAACTGTTTCATAAACTGCCATCTCTCTGCCTAGCTGGTGTCTTAGGGGTGATTCCACACCAGAAATTTTGCAGGGGACTCCTCACACATCCATTCCTCTTCAAAAGCAACTTCTGACAACCCAGTGCCATTTATTTCACTCTCGTAGCATCCTGATCAAGGCCTCACAAGCAGCATATGAGGAGCAACAACCAGCCCATCAGTCCTTGCTGGGCAGTTTCTGAAGAGACAGAATACACAAGCTTGTTACCATATTCAGCCCCACAATGCAAAACTCTTACTTTTTTTTTTTTTTTTAAACAAATTTGGCTGTATGCATCTGCACAAGTACATATGAAAGAGCTCTGGATAGACCTACACACCAGCTAGTGATTAACATTGCTGCACTTGCAGCAGTTGCAGGGCTGTGAAGTCAGTTCTAAAGACCTGTGCCATGCTACGGCAGTTTTGTAGCTTTGATAGCAGGAGCAGGAGAGGCAGAAGAGGAGGTGTCAGAGACAGCTGACTTTCTGCTGTGGCTTGGTCATCTCTCTGAATGGCAAATTAATGACATACTTTGTGCTCCTTCAAATTGCAACTGACCGGTGTATGGTGAGAGCCCTGAGAAAGGGGGCAAGAAACAGGATCCTGTTGCGGCCAGCACGTGCTGTTGGCTATTGACAGATAGGGTCAACTGCTTTCAATAAGGCACTTGTGCAACAGTTGTTACTGCTGTCATTTGTCATGGATCCCTCATTAGGATTTGTTTAGTACAGCAGCAGGAAATCAAAACAGGGCATGGAATAATGACAGTTTGAAGTTAGTCTCGACTCAGCCCCTATCCTCAGAGGGTAGGGCCTCTGCAAGCACACCTCTTGCTGAAGTCTGCCGATTTTCACATGGCATCTCTCCCCCAAGCACAGCCCAACATTGCTGCCACAGAGTCAAATCAAACTAAGATTCCCACCAAAAGAGCATGGAAAGTTCCTGCAGGTAGTTTTGGAACAGAAGGAATTGACAATAGTATGGAGAAGAGGAGCAGAGAAGCCAAGCTCCCAGCCCTTACAGGGACTCTACAGCCAAAAATCTGTGGCAGGCTAGCACTATGAGAACACATTTTCACATGCTCCAGAATAACAAGAGGCATCTGGGCCTTGCGCAACAACTGAGAAAGAACAAGGCAAAAATAAATTAGGCAGTAAAATAGGGACCTTGCCCCTCACCTATAACAGTGGTTAAGTGTCTGTTAAAACTAGTGGCTAATTGGATTATTACACTAACTCCTAGATACAGAGATTTATGGATTTGATCAGTCGAAGTTCACAAGTGCAAAGTCTACACGGTCTGTTGCTACATCAGAAATGAACAGCTTAGGAGCAAACAAAGAAAACGACAAGGAAAAAAAAGCAGAAATTCAGTTTAGGTAAGTACCAGAAAGGAAAGAGAGGAGCTTGTAATCAAGCACCTTAACACTAAAAACTAACGATAATAAGCAAATCTCAGTTCCAAGTTATTGAAGGCTAGGTTCATTTCTGCAGTGAAAGGTGCTTTTTTCCTTGGCATCTTCTGTTGGTGACCTCGGTACTGGGCTGTAAGGACCTTTCAGAAGCACAAGCTCAGGCAGTAGTGCCTGGGAATTTTAAAGTGGGCTTTGATTTGCAGCAACACGAACTTTAGGAGGCAGTGTTCCACTGCAGCCAACCTCAGTGATTTTAACTCAATTGCCTCTAAGCGGTATTATACCCATGACACTGCCTACAGGGCCAAAAGACAGGTTTCTTGAAGGTAGCGTGGCAAGCCTCCCACCAGCTATCATACTAGCTACCAAAGTCTGATGAGCAGGTCTCTTTTACCTTGGCTCCCAAAATTCCCTATGGTCAGTCACAAGCTTCGGGAGCCCAAACTATTGCCTTGGGCTCCATGAAATCACTGCAGTCCTCCCTGCCCACACAAACCATACAAACTTCCTGCTCCACAGGCCCTCCTCAGCCTACCCTCCCCCTTGGCCCCCTTGCCACTCCGGGCTCCTTGCTCCTCGCTATCTCCAGCCCAGCGGCCACCACAGAAAAGACACATCCCGGGACCGAGATAGCGGCAGATCGGAGGGCGAAGGAGCAATGCCGGCCGTTCGGAGCCGCCCCACAAGCAGACGGAGCCCGCCCACCAGCTTCCAAAATGGCGGCTGCCGCGCGCCACCTCAGCCGCGCGCCGCCAGGGCGGGGGGGAGGGAGGAGCGGGAGAGACCGCCCCGGGGCAGCGGGGCGCATGCGCGCCGCCCGGCGGCCGAGCCGAGCGCAAGATGTCGGCGCAGGGGGACTGCGAGTTCCTGGTGAAGCGGGCCCGCGAGCTGGTGCCGGGGGACCTGTGGGCGGCCAAGGCCTGGCTCATCACGGCGCGGAGCCTCTACCCCGCCGACTTCAACATACAGGTAAACGCCGGCGCACCAGAAAGGCGCGGCGCGCTTCTCCCCCACAGGGCCTTGCGGCGGACGCCGCCTGACTGACTGGCGCTTCGGCCAATGGAGCGGAGGGGCGGGGCGGCCGGTTGCCGTGGTGACAGGGGCCCGACGGCGCCGGCAACGACGCTGTTTCGTCCGTTAGTTAGGATGGCGGTTGCGGCAGGGGGCTGCCAGGGGGCGCGGAGAAGGGCGGCTGCCTTGGCAGGGGCCAGGCCCAGCTCCCCTAGTAGGGGTCAGCCCCAGCAGCCATGGCAGGGGCCAGACACCGTTTCCCTGACAGGCGTCCGGGCCCGGCACCCGTAGCAGGGGCCAGACTCAGCACCCGTGTTTTGCAGCCGAACACTCTTTTGCAGGCTTTCTTCATTGCATTTCAGCCTCCCCCTGAACGCACAGGACAGCTGTTGAGAAACGCAGAACCACGCAATGGCAATGCCACAGGTGCCCAGCCTCTCACTGTGGTGTCCAGTGATTAAAAATAAAGTGGCAAGCTTGTAACTGCTCATTGTGTTTCACTGCAATAAAATCTACTCCTGTGAATGCTTTGGGAAAGACATGAGAGTGTTGGGTTTTTAATAACTGAGGGGAAGGTCCCTTTCTGCTTCTTGTGTTTGCACATGATCCTCATTAGGAAGCTGAGGAAGTGTGGGCTAGATGAGGTGACAGTGAGGTGGATTGAGCGCTGGCTGTGTGACAGGACTCAGAGGATTGTGATCAATGGCACAGAGTCTAGCTGGAGGCCTGTAACCAGTGGTGTCCCCCAGGGGTCAATACTCGGTCCAGTTTTGTTCAATATATTCATTAATGACCTGGATGAGGGGACAGAGTGTATCCTCAGCAAGTTCGCTGATGATACCAAACTGGGAGGGGTGGCTGACTCTTCAGAGGGCCGCACTGCCATCCAGCGTGACCTGGACAGGCTGGAGAGCTGGGCAGAGAGGAACCTAATGAGGTTCAACAAAAGCAAGTGCAAGGTCCTGCACCTGGGGAGGAAGAATGCTAAGCACCAGTATAGGTTAGGGGTAGACCTGCTGGGAAGTAGTTCTGAGGAGAAGGATCTGGGGGTCCTGGTAGATAGTAAATTATCCATGAGCCAGCAATGTGCCCTTGTTGCCAAAAAGGCCAATGGAATCCTGGGCTGCATAGGGAAGAGTGTGACAAGTAGGTCGAGGGAGGTCATTCTCCCCCTCTACTCGGCACTGGTGAGGCCACAACTGTAATACTATGTCCAGTTCTGGCTCCCCAGTTCAAGAGGGACAGGGAACTGCTGGAGCGAGTCCAGCGAAGGGCAACTAAGATGACTGAGGGTTTGGAGCATCTCCCTTATGAGGAAAGGCTGAGAGAGCTGGGACTGGGACTCTTTAGCTGGAGAAGGCTGAGGGGAGACCTTATTATTACTTACAAATATCTAAAGGGTGGGCTGAAGGAGGATGGAGCCAGACTCTTCTCGGTGGTTCCCAGTGACAGGATGAGGAGCAATGGGCACAAGTTGGAACATAGGAAGTTCCATTCAAATACACAGAAAAACTTCTTTAGAGTTCGGGTGGCAGAGCACTGGCACAGGCTGCCCAGGGAGGTTGTGGAGTCCCCTTCTCTGGAGATTTTCAAGACCCGCCTGGATGCAGTCCTGAGTAATGTGCTCTAGGCAATCCTGCTTTGGCAGGGGAGTTGGACTAGATGATCTCTAGAGGTCCCTTCCAACTCTGAAAATTCTGTGAAACATTTGGGTTTGCTATTGCAAAAAAAGTAGCCATTTCTAGTAGAGATTTAAAGTACCTCTCTTGCCTATGGCTTTTGTAATAGCTTGGGTTTTTGCATTACATTTGACTGGAAACAAACCCTGGTCAAAGAACTCTTCGAATTCTCACTAAGTTGTGGGGTTTTTGTGTGTGTGTGTGTGTATAACGAAAGCCAGCATGTTAATATTAGAGTACTTATATTATACAGAAGTTTATTCCTAATTTAATGCGTGAATAGATACTATTCAGTTCCTAATTTCTACAGGAAATGTTGCAATCCTTTCATTTCTATTTTTCAGACTGCTGTGGCAAATTGGAGGCAGTTTTTTAGAGTGGAAGGACTAATCTGATTCATAAATGTATTCAAAGCTAATGTTCTGTTCTTCCATCTTGCAGTATGAGATGTACACTATTGAGAGGAATGCTGAAAGGACAGCGTCTGCGGGCAGGCTGCTCTACGACATGTAAGTAACCAGAGCTGGAACTCTACAATTTTGCCAGGTGCTTGTTTCCATAAATGTCAGAGTTTCCAAAAATATAATGTGAGTGTTCTTGGAAATCCATGTGGGTAAATTAAGCAGAAAAGGTCTTATTAATTAAAAATAAACAGTAAAAAGGAAGGGTTTATTTTCCATTTGCCCATGCCCGTTCTTTCATAGGAAGGTTTTGTCTTGGAAACAGATTATGAGATCACTATGCATTCCTTGCCTCAAACTTTATTACAGGTTTGTGAATTTTCCAGACCAACCTGCTGTATGGAGGGAGATTAGCGTTATTACATCAGCGTTAAGGAATGACTCGCAGGACAAGCAGACACAATTTTTAAGAGGTAAGGATTCTGTTCATTGAACAGGGAGAGTCCTGAAGGAATCTAAAGATAAGCCTTCTGGTTACATACCTAGTAGGGCAAGCAAATGTCAGTCTTTAACTTTGCTTGTGGGCTGCAGATTGTTTTGCTCAGTTCAGCCTTAGAGGTTTCTTTTGGTGTGTTAGGCTTAGGAAACACAAAGGGGTCATGAGAAGCTGATTCCTATTGCTTTGTTCTGATATGGGTAGACTAAGTCTGCCAGAACAGCAGCAGTTAGAAAAGAGATTGCATGGGGAATAAGTGGAATGGGACTTACAAACCATTGTCCAACTGATTGCTGAGAACGATGAATGATCATAAAAATGGGGTGAATTCGTACGTAGGAAGTGAGGCTTATAAAAATAAACAGTGACTAGAAGAGCCTGACATTCACTGCTGGCAACCACAGGCAGTTTTGAAAGCAGGATTTACACCTGACAAATTACAATATGCGGTTTGAATATGTGCTTCAGAAGCTTTAAGGATAACCAGTGTGTAACTCTGCATACAAGCTATTCCAGTTAGGGAAACATTTGATTTTTCATGGGTTTTGTTTACTTTTCAGAGAGAATATATAAAACTTACAGGGAGAATATGTTGGCTTCTTTTTAGTGTCTCATTGGAAGTTAAAATTGAAAAAAACTACCTCTTAATAATGAAAGTATTTATTAATTGTAGAAGTGGAATGTAAGTAAAAAAAAAAAAAAAGAACATTATTGAAAAAGCATCTTAAAATGTAAAATATTTAAGTTTTAGAATGTTCAGTATTCCACTTATTAGCAGTCTTGTTAATTCAAGTTCTGTGCACCCAAACAAATATAGATAAATATTCATATGGTCTTCTCTGAAAGAAACAGCCATTTTTTTCCGGGCATAGATGTTAAAAGCAGAAAAAGGTATAAGGAAATCTTTTTCATTCTGCATGGCAAGGTCATGTTGACCAGTCTTTTCACCCTTTGTCATTTACATTTACAATTCAGACATAGCAAGTTAAACATCTTAATTATTTTTTTAAGGACTATTTGAAACGCTTCCTGGTCGGGTCCAATGTGAAATGTTACTGAAGGCCACAGAGCAGTGTTTTAACACATTAGAAAGGGCAGAAATGCTACTACTACTTCTGCGACGTTTCCCAGAGACTGTGGTGCAACATGGGGTAAGAGAAGCTCAAAGTAACTATTCAAGATACTGCATTCTGTTTCTTGAGATTTTGCTGAAATGTATTTTCCTTTGCCTAGTGAGAGGGTGAGTTCTTTTATTCATGTTTAATTGTGGCTAATAGTTCAGATTGATGCATCTTGAGGTTACCACCGGGACAGAATTGGGCAGAAAACAAATGGAAGCAAATAAAACAATTTTTGGTTTTGTAAATGCAAAGAATATTTCATGCTTTTTGAAAAAGCAGAATAGCACAACAAAAGAGTGTAGAGGAGTATTATAGTCTAAGAAATAATATTGCTTCAGCTTTTTATCAGTAAACTGTGACTGAGGGCAGAGTGCTTTGAGGTTACGACTAGACTCTAACAAAGCGTGTTTGCTATGACTTATGAAACTTCAGCTGGAGCTGTTTAAATGATGACCTACTTTATTTAAGGACAGTTTCAGGATAGTTTAAAAATAGTCTAAAGGCTATAAAACCTGTTAGTTTTGAGACTGACTTACGCTAACATGTTGTAGCTTGTACTAGCATCAGGCAGAGTGCACAGTCAGTACAGCTCAGGTGACAAGCTGCAGCTTTAAAGCCTTGTACCTGCATCACCTTCACCTACATGTCTTTACTGATACAGTTGCATGCACAATTTTTCTCTTGGTTTTGTTTTGGCTATCTTCTGGCATTGCTTTTCACCTGTTCTTAAGTAGGGATAGTTTACTATGCATTTAGAGATTAGCATATGCAATTGCCATATAGTGAATTGCTACTCATGCATCCACTGAATTATTGTTCAACTTCATTGAACCACAGTTCAAAAAGTTTCTAAAACCACTGGTCCAGTGTTTGATTTTCACCTCTGCTCACACAGGTAGGCCTTGGAGAAACGTTATTAGATGCTGAAAGTATTGAAGACCAAGAATCCCCAGTGAATTGTTTTAGAAAATTATTTGGTAAGAAAATATTAATGTTCTTGTTTTATTATACAGCTTTTTAGCATGGCAAGATTCTGAGTTCAGTAGACCACTTTCAAGACATTAAGATTAGAAAACCACTTTAGTCAGAAGAGGCTCAAGCCACATTAGGCCAGGCTGACCATATGGTACAAATTGGTATTGCAGTCACTCATGTGAGGTTCTTCACGATTCTTTGTGGTGTATGGTCAGCCAGAGATGGAGGCTTACATTGCTGATTGAGAAACCTTACTTAGGACAAATAGAACAAAAAAACCCCACAAAACTAAAGGATTTTTTGGTTTGTTTTCTATTTTAGTTTGTGATGTTCTTCCTCTAATAATTAACAACCCTGATGTTCGACTTCCTGCCAGCTTGTTATATAAATATCTGAATAAAGCAGCAGAATTTTATATTAACTATGTGACTAGATCTACACAGACAGAAAGCCAGTATCAAGGTAAGAATATTTTTACAAAATTAGCCTTTCTTAGAATGTATTTTAGTATTACTGAAGTGACATCCATAAATGAACAATGCATTACTTTTATGTAATGTGTCCCACAGACAAGGATTAATAGTAGCATTTGATATTTCTTAGTTCTTTGATACCAAAACACCTCATGATGCTTCAACTAATTAATCATGGTGCTCACGAGGCTTCAGCATATATACTGAGAGGTAGGACAAATGTCCAAGATCTCCTTATCCAGCCTATCAGCTTTCTTGTATGAGGAGGCAGAAATGCTTCTGCTCCCTGTTAGCCTTCTCAGTAAAGACTGGTTACCCTGAAAGCTCCAATGTACATTTTTACATATCTCCTTCTTGAAAGTAAATCAGTTGGTTTGATTTCTTTATGAAGAGATAAATGTGCTGGTTTTCCTAGGTTCACAAGATTCCTCTGATATTATGTCTCCAAGCAAGCGTAGCTCTCAGAAATATGTAATAGATGGTCTTACAGAGAAATCATCGCAGATTACAGATCCCTGGGAGAGACTATTTAAAATATTGTCTGTGGTGGGAATGAGGTGTGAATGGCAAATGGATAAGGGAAGAAGGTGAGAAATGTGTGCTTTTCCTGATGTTTCTTCTCAAGGAGAATTTGGCTTTTTAATTCTTAAGGAGATGGGTTGAAGAAGGATTTTTCCATGAGGACATTTTGTGTAAATTCAGTGCTTTTCTTTCAAGACTGTACAATGAAAGCAAAAACATGGATCCAGGGAGCCCTTTCAAATTAGTTTCTAAACTAAACCTTTGTTGATGAAAGTCATCCATAAGAACCATAGTACTACGGGGTATCCTTCCATAGGTGCCTCAGCAAAGAGGGACATGGTAAATGTTTAGTGAAGTTTTACTGGCTTGGACGCCCAGCTTCCGCTGACTTGCAGCTGGGGGATTTCATCAGCCAAAACATTTAAGTTTTTTGTATTCATTATGTATTCTTTCCTTTAGTTTTGGAATCTATGTAACACCATGAATTCTTTTTGTCTCTCTTACTCAGAAGTTTTGGTGACATTTTGCATCGAATGAAAGACCTCTGCAGATACATCAGTAACTTTGATAGTGATGCACATGCTAAATATAAGAATCAAGTAGTGTATTCCACAATGCTGGTCTTCTTTAAAAATGCATTCCAGTACGTCAGCAACATCCAGCCATCACTCTTTCAAGGTTAGTATCTAGTGTTTTTTGTAGAGTTCTTTGTGACTTCATTGCTAATGTCTGAAAGATCTTTTCTCATGAGTCTTTTGAAACTGCAGAAGTAGTTCATGACAACTGCTGTAGTAGATGAGACCAAAGAACAGTCTAACTTAGCATTGTGGTTTCAGCCTCGGTCAGTAGCAGTTAGTTGTGTAGCAAAGAGAAAAGTAACAGACCAGATGTTATAAGAAACATCCCTAGGGTTCATTCCTGCTCTTCCATCATCATGATGTTTGTTTCATTTTCTCCTCTGATTCTGTTTCTTTGAAGCTTGACATTTTCCTGGCTTCCTTCAGTCAAAAAAATGTGCAAAAAGCTTCCGCAAAATAAATGAAGATATTTTTGCATTAGGAACACACAACAACTTTATAATTAATCAAATAAAACTTGAATAGGAAAAGATTTCCTGAAATTCAGAAGCTTCCGACTTGGCTTTCTTTGTGTAGTTTAAGCATAATCTTTAAGGTGTGCTTTGCACATCAGTCCTAATTTGTAATTGATTTGTAAATTGACATTTAAAGTATGAATGTTATCCACGATTTTTCCTACCGACTCAAATCTGCATTTGGGGCATATCATATTGCTTAGAACACCTTGGATTGCTTCTTCAGGAATTGACTGGACTTTTCAGGGATGGCCCAGAAGCTGAGGGAAGTTCTTTAACGTGCAGTTTGTTTAGAATTTATTGAAATAAACAGCATCATAAAGAGGAATTTTCAGCTCTTAATAGTGTGCATTTCCTGCTTGTTCACTCACTACTAGGGAATTCCTTGCAACAATAACAATTGTCACCATAGGTAATCAGTACTTATTAGCACTGCAATTACTGATTCGTGATAAAATTGCAATTTTAATTCCGCGTGTTGTGTTCATAAGTTTCATCACAATTTCCTGCATGGAGCAAATGATCATTTGAGTAATTAAACACTCAATACAAATGATGGGTTTTAAACAATTTTACAGAAAGTTGGGTAATCAGTTGAACGATGTCAGTAGATAGCTAAGCTCAGAAGATAAATGACATGGCAACTTGTATGCAAAGAATATGTAGTCACTTGAACAAATACAGGAACTAACTGAGTTGAGTTTTCTGTTCTATCCAGAGGAAAGAAGAGTTATGGTGGGGCAGTGAGATACTTAAGCTGTGCTTATAGTTTTAGTTGCTTTATTCTGAGTTGAGGAAGAAAGGAAGTAAAGCACTGGTGTAAATATTCCTTTCTAAGTTGTACAATTGGGTATGTTAAAGCTCATGTTTTCAGACTGAACCACCAAAAAAAGAATGTATACTGAGATAGCAGAGTGCAGTTCCTTCAGTGCAGCATTTCTGGTACCCTCTGTCATTTCCTGACATCAGGAGAATATTCCCAAGACATCTTTTACTCATTTCTGTTTTAGCATTAAAGTCCAGTGGTATACAGTGCCTTTCATGTCCTTTCTGTCATTAGGGTTTTTTCCTCCACTTTGGAGGGCTCACTGTAGAAATGTGGAATTCTACGGATTTTGGAAGCATAGTGGTGAGGAAAAAAGCTGTCTCCTTCTTACTCCAATAGCTCTGAGCTTTGATTTGTAACTTTATTCTCATGTACATGGACTTGCAAGAAACATCTTGAGAGAAAACTTTTCAAATGCATTTCTCTTACATGATTTATATCTCCCTTGCTGGAGACTTGAGAAATGAGTGAGGCAATTCACACCTCTCATAATTTTCAGGCTGCCTGCAGTCTTGGCAGGAGTTGCTATTTGGGCTGATGCTAGGGGTTTATTTATTACACTGTGTTAGAAATAATCAAAAACTCTGTAAGCTTAGATTCTAGAGACCAGTTAGACAGAAAAACACAACATTGCTCTTTGTATGGCTCTGTAACTTTCAGTAATGTAAGAGAAGGTTTGCAGCCCAAGTCAAAGGTGAGGTTAGGTTTTGTTTTGTTTTAGGACTGGAGGTTTCAGAATAAAGACTACAGTGCGCTTGCCTTCCACCTAGAAGAGAGCATTTTTTTTGTAAAGCAAAGCACTTAACTGGTATTTGTTCAAAGCAGTATGAGCAAAGGAAAACCCCACTTTTTTCTTCTCAGGTGTTAGAAGTAGGCAGCTCTTGAGGTTCTAGTGATAAAACTCTTCCAGCATCTCAGCTGTGGTACTTTCATACTTGTTTCCCATGGGTGCTGTTTTCTACATTATGACTTGGCTTTATTCTCAGTTCACACAGGTTAGATTCCAACACAGTGGAATGCGTGATGGTACAGGAGAAGTGGTTTCAATGTGTTGTAGCCTTTGTGTAGGGGACATTTCAGTGGTGGTATTTAGTTTGAACCTAGTCAAAGGAGATAACCTTATTTGTTAAGCATGCCAGGTTGGTTGTTTCTTGTAGCATTAACTTCTGTTGTAGTGGACTCCTTACACATCACTTTTGAGTAGATGGGAAGAGCTTAATATGGGCTCTTTTATGATAAGAGATGAAATGGATTGTCCTCATACTAAGCTCTCAAATTAGTTCTTTGCAATTATGAATGAGGCCTTATCCTCATACCTTTCTGCAAATAGAAACAGTAGAAATGCACATACTGAAAATACTTGTCTGCACTACTGTCTTGTCTGGTGGAGACTTCAAAAAGGGAAAACAGATTAATGGATTTCCCCTTTCCTTTATATTTCTCTTTGTCTGAGCTTTGCACATCAATATATAACTTGATTGTGCAGAAGAAGAAAATGTTTTTTGGAAGGAAAGCTTTCTCAGTAGTGGCCATGTACTGACGTTTTAGATTAAGCAGTGTTGTTCCTCTTTTATATCTAATGAAACTTAAGCACTGAGGTCTGAAATAACAGGTACCAGATCCCACTGGATGTTCTGTGACACCAGTGGAAGTAGAAATTATGTCTTCTGTGCTTCAAAACGAGGCTTCTCTAGAGGCTTTGGGGAGCGATGATGGGCTCTGGCAGTCTAAGGTTTAATTCTGTATACTGAAATCAGTGGAGGCAAAGCTGACACTGAGTGATCTTACTAGGGAAATCTTGTGATAAAATACACTCACTTCTTTGAGGCATCAGTGCCCATCAGCATATTGCTTTGGTTTCTTGTGAGAATGTTTGGAGAATATTGCTTTGTAATGTTTGTGGCTGTTAGCTTTAGAGTCATTTGTTCTGTTCACCTGTTGAATAGTTGTACTTTTATAAAAGCAAATAATGCTTGATGAGAGAACACCTGCTGCCTGAGTATATCTTGTGACTGCTCTGTAAGAAAAGGATTCAAAGACATTCTGAAGCTCTGAAGCAAACTCTTGTGACGTCTGGTAAATGCATTCTGACCTTTACCATAAGACTGCTTTGAGAAAACCATAGCTTAGTTTAAGCTTATGCAACTTAAGCGAATCAATTTCAGATTGTTTTCTCTAGCATTATAATCATTACTTGTGAAGGAAACAAAATCAGTTTGATGTAGGCATGAGACCTTTCAGATCAGTTTAGAGCAATCTTGAAATAATTTATCTTTAAATCCAGGGCCAAATGCTCCAAACCAAGTCCCACTGGTTCTTCTGGAGGATGTGACCAATATCTATGGTGATACAGATATTGATCGTAACAAACACATACACAAAAAGAGGAAACTTGCTGAAGGAAGAGAAAAAACAATGGTAACTTTTCTAGACTTTTTCATTTGTAACAAAAGTGGTGTTGGCACTGGAATTTAGACAATAGTGGTTTTGACACAGATGTAGTAGACGTATTTTTAGAGCTACCCTGGAATAGCCGTTTATCACCACAATTTGCAAACCGACTTTTTGGCTAAAGCCAGCAAGAATAAAATGATTTTTGTAGCAATTGCTGTAGACACGTATGTGCTGATGTGAATCCTTTAACTTGAAGGAGTTCAGCAGAGACTGCTGAAGCTGTTAAAAATGGTAGCTACGGCAGTCAGATGTTCTACAGCAAAACCTCCAAATTAATTGACTTTTTATGACTGGAACTGTGATTACATCTATTTCTTTAATAGTAGAAACCCCCTATTTTATAGAATTTCTCTGCTGGTAGAAGTATGTTCTTGTACAAGAATTACATTTCCTTTACATTTTGCCACTGTAGGCTTAAACTGAGTCATAAAGTGGGAAGTATGTGTGTACTTTAACAGATAATCTGGCTGAAGCTCAGTGGTGGTATGCCGCGTTTAACAGAATTAATTCTTTTGGGATACTGTTTATCACACTATACCACTGAGTTTCTTGGTAGCAAAACAGATAGTTCTAATATTAAAACAAGCTAAGCAAAAAGTCACTTAAAGGCACTTAAACTAGGACCTTGGCATCTCTAGTACAGAATTGATTTGTTGTGTTCAGTGGAACTTCTGTGACTTCAGAGTCCTCTGAAATAAGTATAAATTAAGAAGTGAATCTTTTTGTTTTATACTGACTCTTAAGCAGAGCTCAGATGATGAGGATCCTTCTGGGAAGGCACGAAGTCGCCATATTACAGTTAACAAGGCAGATCTTGCAAACTCTATTGAAGTATTAGAGAGCTTTAAACTGGCAAGAGAGAGCTGGGAGCTGCTCTATTCTCTGGAATCACTCGACAAAGGTAAGGCTAACTGCAGACAGAGTTGCATTTAGACTTCATTGCTGGGCATAGAAGTCATTTTACTATTGTTAAAATAAATTCCTGTCATTGTGAATCCTTAAAATTGAATTTACTTTGAGTCCTGAGTATTTTTGATCTAAGTTCCAATAAGAAGTTTTATCAGTTGTTGCATTTCTGAATATTTTGTTCCTGGATTTCATTTCATCCTTCATGGATCTTTGCTTATTCAGCCCCACTTCTCTTGGAAGCAGCTTTTACTGAAGGAGCAGTTGGTTAGTAGCAGTGCTGTTAATACTTGGTGAGGATGTGCTGCTAATGGCTGGTTTAGTTCAAGCTTAAGATGTGTCTCACCCTTTCTGATAATATCTGGTGTGATAATCTCAAAAACACATTTCTCTTCTAAAAATCAGGCAAATAGTACCACCTAGCTGCTTTTAGATTTGTTGGACACTGTGAAGATAAGTATAATCAAAGTATGATTGTATATGAAGAGAGTATCCTATATTTGAAAGATTTCACACTCTCGCTATTTTGGTTTTTTCATTTTTAAATTCAGCTATTATGTTTCTAGACAAGTGATTTTCAACCCAAAGCTGTGAAATGCTTCATTTCCTCTTTTACTTTTTCTTCTCTGACCACTTACACAGAGTTCACCAGAATTTGTTTGTCGTGGAAGACAGACACCTGGCTTTGGTTAAGAATCTTTCTTACAGACATGATCATCTACCAGGTAAAAAAAATAAAGTAAAAACTAGTAAAAATAACACCATTATGTTGCTCTTCTAGTGAATAGCTGTTCTGATTAGCCAGTTTGACTGCTTTAAGTGTCTGCTGATTTTATCCTTTAAAGCATGACCATTTTGGGGATGGAATCTTACCATTCTTAGCACAAGCTAGGTACCCTACTTAGGATATTCCTGTCCCAATAGCTGTTTGTTGAGCTGCAGATAGTTTTGGCATATAGAAAAGACCTCTGCATTTGCATTTTCACCCGTAGATATAGATTCTGCATATAGTGTTATGCAGAAAAGTGCATTTTATTCATCTGACAGTGCATTCTATTGGAACACAGAGAGAAGAATTTTCAAACAGCAGAAGATTTTCACGTCTCAGTTAAAATTTATCATTGTTCTTAGAAATTAGGCTGACTGTACTCATTCCAAATACCATCTGTAGAACAAATCTTGTTCTTTTGTATTTTTCCTTTGGAGATCTTTTATTTTTGCCTGTACTTGTACCTGAACAAGAGCTATTTCAAACTTTATTAGTCTAAGTAAAGTAATGATTAACTCTGAAGAGCATGATTATTTGTTTCAGTTATTAAAGCAATTTTGTAAACAGGCTTTTAAAAACAGAATTCTGTGTGTTCTCACTGCCTTGCACATGATCGATCCACATTCCTGTGCACAGCACATCACTCGAGAGTGTTCTGCTAGATTAAAATTTTGAAGCCCTGTTACTTAAACACGCTCTGTTTTGAAAGCTTTCTGTAAGGGAATTTTTATTTCTATCTTTCTCTCCATTGTATACAGAAGACCCTAACACTGTCTTTTTGTATCTTTTTTCAAAGGGACAGTACAAAAAAGCAATTAGCAGCCTACATCACTTGGCAGCTCTTCAGGGCTCTCATTCTCCACAGCAAATTACAGGACAAGGATCACTAGAAAATCAGAGAGCACTAATCCAGTTAGCAACATGCCACTTTGCCCTTGGAGAATACCGGGTAGGTACAGCATTCCACACGCTGGTCCTTCCTCATCTGGTCCTGTGGTTCCTGTTTGTCTTCCTTTCCTGTTAGCCTGCGTTCAACAGGTATTGAACATAACGCAGAGTCTACTGAAAAATCCATACCTCACAGGGAGAAGAATTGCACTTCCTGTTACATTAACTGACCGTCCATTGACATCTCTCTTAAAGAGTCTGTTTGCTAGTTATGATTTGGGGGGTTCAGTTACGATTTTCCATAACTACAAGTGTTTGAGTTGTCTGTAAATGTGACCTTAAATTTGAATTTCTTAACTTTACTGAAACAGTTTTAAATATTGAGGGAAAATTCTTAAGTATAGGCTTCATGTGGCAGAGGAAAGGAAAGGTTTATAGAAAAGAAACTTCAGTGATCATCTTAGAAAATAATTAGTTATCAACTGACAGTATAAGAGACTCCAGAACAATATTGTCTGGCCTGACCTCTGAACTTGCTTTACCTTTGCAATACATATTTTGTGTTTTTAATATTACAGGAGTGCATGGTGGTCTGAGGTCAGTCAGTGTCAGGACTAATAATCCAACATCATCCTAGTACTACTGGACAAGTCTTTTTGTCCCTTCCAGTTTACTACTTTCTCATTGGAAATGTGATAATATATCCCCACAGACCTCTTATTGTCTGTAGAAAATAGCATTAAAAATTTATCACATTTCTGTCATGCTGTCATATTGCCATTTTCCTTTCTATTTTCACCATGGACAGAACAACCTTTTAAAAACTATTAGAAGAATTCATTTGAAAACTTAATTCTTCAAAATAAAATAGTTTTTGATTGGAGTTGTATTGATCTTACACTCTCAAAATGAAAAAAGCAAATACATATTTTTTCACAATTAAAATGACTTATGTAGGCTCTTGGAGATTGTTTAATGACAGCTATGTCTTTTTGCTCAGCCAAACTAAGTTACGCATTAAGTCTACTCAAGTTCTAGCAGAGAATTTTGTCTTTTTTTTTTTTTTCATTTGTGATGTCTGAAATTTGTAATCATTAACACATCTGAATTTTAAGAACTTTAAATTAGATTTAGCATTATCATGTCTCTCTTCTTTTTATAGCAAACATGTGAAAAAGTGCTTGACCTCATGTGCTGTATTTTACTTCCAATACAAGAAGGAGGTAAAGTACAAGAGGAACAGCCTAAAGTAAAGTCCAAATTCAGGAAAGGTATGGAGTTGCTACTACCCTAACCTCAGTGTCAGCTCAATTTTAGTTCATGCGTTTTGGTTGGGTATATAATTCTTTTTGTATTACGAAAAGGGACAAAGTTGTTTATCCCCTCTGTTTTTTTCTGAGTGATTTTCCTGCTGGTACCTGCTAAAGTATACTGGTGACAAAGTCCTACCACAGGAAAAGAGAAATGAAGACAAAAATTTAAAATGTGTAACTTCACGTCTTAAATCGTTCATAATTTACCTTCAAAGTTTTCCTTCCTACCTGAGATTTGGCAATTGTAGATTTGTTTTGCTCCATTCTAATGTCTTTCAAACTTAGATAGTCATGAGATCCCTAAAGAAGTGTATGATGAACTGCTCTGTTGCAGGGTCTGATTTGAAGCTTTGGCCATGTACCAGTAGAGCTATCATGCCTTACTGCCTTCATCTATTGTTAGCTTGTTTCAAGGTAAGCTATAGTCAAGGCTTCAAATTCTCTCTTTTCTCTAAGGCCTTCTTTATGTATCTGGGGTCCTGAAACTGCAAGGCCTTATCCCAGTGGTGTGACTAGGTGTGAACGGCAGTGCCTCAAGTCCTTCTCACCTAAATGGGTTTGTGGAGGGTCTTCTTTTGGGGAGGGAAGCAGTGCTGATGAAAGAGGGTTTGTTCTCTCTCTTCTATTCATTTTAGTTTGGGGCAGAGGAGATAGAATTAATCTCAACATATTTTTGTCTGTATTCAGACTTCCCTTACAGGTCAGCGGAGAGAATTTCATATTTTGGCTGGAAATTTCCAACCTATTTTAAATGCATACATTAGGGCATAATGAAATATGCTCCTAAAGAACTTCTTTTGTATTTGCACAGATGTAGGTGAGGAGAATCCCATATTTTTGTAAAAGCAACATTTGTTTCCTGAATGTCTCAATGTCAGTTTTTTCCCTGAAGCTCAGAGCTTTCACAGACAGCAGAGATGATATGGCGCTGGGCCACGTAGTTGTTCTGCTTCAGCATGAGTGGCCAAGGGGTGAGAACTTGTTCCTGAAAGCCATCAACAAAATCTGCCAACAAGGAAACTTCCAGTATGAGAATTTTTTCAACTACGTCACAAGTATCCTTTCTCTAACCAAGAATGTCTTTCGCATCCAAAACTATGTGCTGGGGTGTTGAAAGAGCTGTTACACAGTTTCAGCACAGCTCTTCTCTGTGAATCATATTCTCTTTATTTCCATACCATGCAAGCCTCTTGTAATAGGTGGCAGTGCACAATGGACTATAAATATGGTTCCTGTCACCTGTTCTGGCACTTGAAGGTACCCTTAAGTACATTGCAATTGCACTTCCATTCAGCAGTAGCTTAGGCTGCTCGTGCAAGCAATGGCAGTCTTTTCAATAAAATATATAGGGCATTATACTACAAATTTGTTAACAAAAAAAAATAGAGCGGTACCTATGCTTCAAAGACTTGAATGATTTTGGCTATTTTTTATTAAATACTTTGTGTGGGTAAGTTTTTTGGGTTGAGTAAGGTAATGACATATGTCAAAGTTCATACAAAGCATGTCTGATTTCTATATTCAGATATCTCACATACGCTTCAGCAATAGACATGTGGACAGTTTAGTGTTTAACCTAAATAGACATCCAGCCATGGTGCCCAGGAAGCAGGGGCCTGACTCCTATCTCAGACAACTGAAAAAGCTCTGATGTTAAAGGAAGGGAAAAAAAAAAAGAAGAAGAAAAGTTAAATAAGGGACCAAAATAGAAAACTAAAAAGGGTGGCATGTGCCACCGTGGTGGCAGCCTCAGTACATGCTGCTTTGATAACCTGCAATGCAGGAAAAGGAAGTAAAAACAACCAGGGAATTTGTTTGCAGAGATGATCTTTCCTTCCTCTGTCTGACTGTACATATGAAGAAAAGAAGAGAAAATAAATTGACTGATCTGTGTATTTTGCACTTTAAAAAAGCCATTTCTCATGAATTCGTGGAGGATTAGGAAAACATCCTGTGATCTTTATCACTTTTAAGAATGAGATTCTTCAACAGCTGTTCATTTTGACTGGCCTTTCAGTAATGTGGCTTCAGATGCAGGGGATAAGGAGGAATGTTCTCTATCATTTTTTCCCAACCCAAATCTTTAACATTTTCTTCAGATATTGATATGTTGGAGGAATTTGCTTATTTAAGAACACAGGAAGGAGGCAAAATTCATCTGGAACTGCTGCCAAATCAAGCAATGTTGATCAAGTAAGGATAAAAAAGCATTTACTGTTTTCTTTGGGAAAAAAAGGAGAGTATGTTCTGGTTGTCTTTGCTTTCATGTAATCTTCTGGACAGTAAGTTTGTCATGTCTTTGAGTTTAAATTTAAGGAGTTGGCTAAGGAGTTCAAACAAGGCCATGAGGTTTTTTTTCTGACTCTCCTGCTGAAAAAAAAAGAACTGTGAATTCTTTTTGGGAGTTCTTCAAGTTGAAACTCCTGCTTTTACAGAATTTTGTTTTTAAGTGTTGCATTTGCTTTAGAGTGATTCATATTAAAGTGATTACAGTATTGCTTTTTCAACCAGACACTTGCACTTTGCAGGAATTCTTCAAATAATTAGGCATGAGTGCAAGGTGTTAATTTTGCTGAACAGTAATGCTAAACAAAAAGCACTATTTGTTGTAAACAAAGTTACAAAAGACCAGTGAATGATGAAAAACTTAGGTATAAAATATAAATTAAATTACATTCCAGGTAAACTCTAATAACCTTTCTCTCAGAACTAGTAGGTCATCTCTTGCTATGTACCGAACAAGCTTATTCTGCTTAGCTTATTATGAGATGCTGAAGGAAATTAATAATTTGGATTAACTTCCTAGGTGTTCTTAGTTTTGAGACAAGACTGAACAAGTATCTGCTGCGGGGTTTTAGTGGCAGAAATGTTTTGGAATACCCTGGTTGCTTATTAGAGCTTGTGGTATTTTGCTTTGTAAGAGGGGGACTGCTGAAGTTTGTTGAAATTCCAGTTCGGGCCAGTATATTCTGGCTATTCACTAACTAGAAATGGGCTAAAGTTTTCAAAGAAGGGAGCCTAGACATTAGACAAACTGGATCAACACTTGGACTAGTAAATAGATTTTCCAGAGTATTAGGTAACCAACATAAAAATGAGATACTAGGTGTAATTAAAGAAAAGAAAAAGAAGAAATACAAATGCTTAATTATGTGACAGAGAATTTTCTCTCTTAAGCTCTAGATTTTCAAACTCTTACCCTTGCTATATCTCACTGCTTCTAACCAGCTGCATGAAAACAAGATCAGGGTATGCTGCACTATGTATGATGTTAAGTAATAAGCTTTGTCAGCAAGAAGGCTTAGCACTGAAGACCATGCCTGGTAACTTCTTAGCTGCTATCTCAAGTTAGTTGTAATAGTTCAGTGCTGTTTATCTGCGTCACAGCTTTTATTTTGATTGGCATGGTAGCTCTTACTTACTGTTCTGACCCCACCAGTCAGGAAGTAGGTAGCAAGTAGTGTTTCTAGCAAGATAGAAATCTCTCTTTGACCTCCTTTTGACCAGTGTTTTGTTTCCTGAATTATGGAAACGCTTGTAGAAAAGAGGTCCATTTCTTTGTGCTTATTGAGTCAAAACAGTCAAATATCCCATCCAGCTGGAAAAGCTGTGGCTGAGATGTTTAAGACAGGAACCACTTCATCGGAGAGCTGATGGGAGGGAGAGCTTAGGGTGTAGTCCACTAACTGGAGATGACGTCTACTCCCCTGGTACCCCAGTTATTTTTTTAGCTGGACTGGTGTTACCCTCAGGGATGGTGTCACCCAACAGCATTGACCTCAGCAGCGTTGGTTAGCTCACAGCCTCCCCCAGCTGGGGTTTTAGATAAAGTGTGCCAGAAGAGCCCTGTTTCCTGGGACAATGGTTGGTAGGCTCAAACTCTGCAGACTTTCATCTTTCAAAACTACCACCAGTTCTGGTTGTATGAGCTGCTGCACCATCCTCCCAATAATTAGCAGAGGCAGCTTAGGTCTGTTCAGTCATGGACGGGACAAACACAAGTTTGCCACAGGAGCCCAAAGATGAAGCAGTTGCTCCTTTGCCTGATCTTTTCTCAGCATAAATGTACGTAGCAATCCTGACTCTTAATTGATGGGAAATGTATTACAGGTATTATATGGTTTTTTATACGGATAGCTTTATGTTTTGTGACTTAGAGGACGTTATCTCCCCAGGTGAATTCCACATTCTTCTTCCAGTACTTTTCCTCAGGACCTTATACTTAATAGGAACTTACATTAATTTTTCTGAACCCAGGAAAGCAAACTGCAGTGTGGTTTTCAAAAGCTGAAGTAAGATCTTGGTAGCCTGCAGACTTACAGTCAGGTCCTGCAAAATACATACACAGCTTGTAAACTTTCCCTTTGCTTGTATCCATTGTGGGATTATGAAGGTCCACAGTTTTGGTTTTAACTGGTGTTGTAGCCAGCCTATTCTGTGTGCAGTGTCAACAAGACTTCCGTGATTAGCTCTAAATTCAACAACTAATTGCTTTTGAACTCCATTCTAGACAAACCAAGTTTCATAGTTTTACTGTTTATACATGTCAGTAGTGGCAGTGTTAGCTAGTGAGGTTAAAGATGAAAAGAACAATATGCAAGAAATCACTGATTAATATTGTGCTCCTCTTTTTGATAAATCTTACTCTAATTAGTCTAATCTTAGCCTACCAAACTGTGTAAACTTGATGTGAAAGCTGAGTGTTCCGCCTCTACTCACATTCCCATCACATCTCCCCTTGGGAACAGGGAAGGGAAAGCTCAGTTGGTTTGAAGTGAAACAAAGTATCTTGAAAGTGTAATTTTTATTCTGGTTATGCACTTGGGTATGTTAAGTTCTGACTCTTGCAAACAGTAATGAAGACGCAGTTGTGCAGAATCCCTTTTGCAAACATCTGCCACCCTGGAACCAATAACATCTTGCTGTTCATTTGTATTTTCTGTTCCCAGTGCCCATTTTTGCAAATGCTGGACCTATTCATGCCAAGAACTCTTGAAAAATTATCTCATTTGATTGAACAATTCTTGTGAATATTTTATTTCAGGTTATTGTAGCTGTATTGTAGAGTGGTTCTGTACTACTAAAATGCCCCATCTTTATTTGGCTTTTATAAGCATAGCTCTCCAACCATATTCATTAATAAATTCTAGATAATAACCGAAATGCCCACCTGTGAGATCTGAAGGTAGGCACCTAACTCAGTATTATAGCCATGTAAGTGCGAGTCTTGCTTCTCTGCGCCCTTCTTAGCGTCTATGGGGGTGAACGCTGCACTCAGTACTTGGGTGCCTAGTAAGATTTAGATAGCATTTTGAGAGACTTGGGTTAAGAAACTAGACCTGTTCTCTATATATCAAATTGCTCATTTGTCCTTATGTGGAGCATTGGATCTGCTCTAGGCTGGACATGTGAGGTTATTATCTTGTGTTATAGATAGCAAACAGAGATAAGGACTTAACTTCACAGAGAAGACAAACTGTCTTTCAGCTGAGACACCTTTTGGTGGCTAGTTGATGTGGCCCTGGTCATAAATGGGAGGTTGCTCTGAGTGGGCATTTGTGCTCTGACATTGTGCCATCCTCCAACAGCCATTTTTGTGTGCAGTTTGAATTTGAAAAGGTGAAAAAAGGCATCTGTAGGCTAAAGAAAAGATACTTGGGCAACCTGTAACAAACACTGTCATGTACTCAACTTGGCCGATACCCGCTGTGCATGCTCTCGGCTTGGGCTCAGCAGCAAATCCCTTAACTCCAAGTTGTGGGCTCTCCCGGTCCGCTGACACGCTCCTGCCAGCTCTGCAGGGAAGCTGTGGTATCTGCAGTGCTCCTCTGATTATTCTGATTGACACACTTCCTGGGAAGAGCTATGACAGTTCATCGTGGTACAACTGGATATTGGTTTTGCACCTATTGCTGTCCTTTCTCCTGGTGTTACTGTCCAAAAATATGTGTATATATTTAGACCACAGTTGCAGAACACCCTTGCAATGAAATACGGGGATATTTGCATGTTTGATGCTGTTAGGGTCTTGCACCCCTTTGGCTGCTCAGTGGTCATACTGCTATGTAGTCTCACCCTACTTCTTTGTTGCTCCTTTTTCTGGAGAGTTGTTATGCACCGGAAGGGGAGTTGGTGTGTGGGTGTTTGAATGCTGCTATTTGCTGTTTTTTAAAGGACTTCTAGCCCTCCCATGGGGTTACTGCAGCAGGAACTCATACCTGTGCTACAGCCCAGCATACAGACTGCTGACAGGTACCAAGTGGAAAAACCCCGCTCATAGTGTGCTGTGTTTTGTCAACATGTTTTACTGCCCATGGTTTTCAGCAATTTGTTACTCAATATTTATCTTTCTTTTTTTTTTCTCCATTTGTGCCTACATTGCCTGGCAAACCATGTTGTTCTATTATAACATTTATTTTTCTTTTTCCCATAAGTTGCCAGTATCTGTGTCCTTTCAATTTAATAATCACTGTTGAATTTAAACAAAAATGTAGAAACCCCCCAAAATGACATTGGTATTCAGTCATGTATTAGCAAGAGTATAACCCTTTCTTTTCAAGATACTGGTTACTGGATCAATTTGTAGCTACTTTTCTTCATTGAAGTTGTTTGGAATTCTGTTTTCTGTTTTCCAGCTGTTACAGGACACATATCTTCAAAAGTGCTGCTGGCTTGCTCAGTAGCTGTAGGTTGCATATTCTACTTTAGGTTCTAACTGACCTTAGCACTTGGCTGCCAGCCATGTTTAAGATGGCAAAGATGGAAAACAGGGCTTATCCCATAACCTCTGAATATGCCGGAGTATTTTCAGTGCAGTTTTGCTTCACTCAGCCTAGCTCATCAATGAGTGGCCCAGTAATCTCCAGGCTAGTCTCTTCTTTGCCTTTTCCACCTGTTACAGAGGACTCTACTATTTTGGCAGAGAAGTCTCTTCTCAAATGCTGGACTTGCTGATTTAAGTGAACGTGGGGTGGTATTGTTGGTGAGGGTAATTTCTGTGCTTTTTCCCTTTCACACGTCCAGCATCTCTGGATTGGCATAGATGCCCTCACCCTTTATTTTTTATTTCCTTTCTGTCTTTCAGTGTGCTTGCTGGGTTCGGCCCAGCTCTTCTGTTCTTACCCATGACTCAGGACTTGTCTCAACATCAGCATCATGCTTTTCTCTCTAATTTAATTCATGCTGCTCCTTTAGTAGTGTTAGGGCTCTCATTTCAGGGCCTATCTTTTGCTTCCCTTCCCAAGTAGGGCTTGCAAGTAGATGCTACAAAGTCTTGATCTTACTTACCCAGTTCTGGAGCAGTGCGAGTAAAATGTAGTACTTTGACGCTGCAGAACATTAAGAACAAGATTTAGGTATCGAGTGCTACAGGCCAGCATGCGGACAAAGAACTGTTTCTAAGAACGGCCTTTAACAGGGCAGTATCCCAAGAGTTTCCCCAGCCAGGATCGCTTTATCTTGCTCAGTAGCTGGACCCGTGTTCTGTTTGAAAACAAGTCCTGAACTTCTGCTCAGAACAAATGTAATAACTGCCTGGTGTCTACTGTCTCCACAAGACCTGGCTTCTACTGACACAGACTCACAGCCTGGCGTGGTTTGGGCTTTGCATTGGCCTGTGAAGTGTTCACTGCACCTTTCATTAACCAAAGAGTTATCAGTGCCCACAAGATTATATAGCTCCTTCCTACACTTTCTTACTGGTACCAGATGCCCTCTGCTCTTTGCAGCCATCTGTCCCCTTCCTCCAGAGAAAGCAGGTTCATCTTTTCACTCTTCTTTCAACCCCAACCATTTATAGAAGTGATTACAAGGAGGAAGTGGCCTGGGCAGCACAGGTAGAGAGAAAGAAAAAAATCCTATCCCCAAGCAAGAATGCTGTACATGCTGGGTTAAGAGAATAGGTTTTCCTGTTAGCCAGAACAGCAACATTTTTTCCCCGTCAACAGTCATTATCAAAGCAGTGAGAGCATAGACTTTGATGGAACTTCTAACTGTTGAATGACTTGTAAGCTACTAAACACATGATTTTTAAAAAAATAGCATAGCATGGGCTATTTGGGTCTCCTTATATAAACTCAGGCATGGACAGTAGATATATAGTAAGTGACATGCAGCACCTTTTAAATTACTGTAGTGCACCAAATAACTGTTATTTGATTATTTTTTTTTCTTGTCTCTCTCTCCTTCATGGCTTAAGGCATCACACAGTTACCCGGGGTATAACTAAAGGAGTGAAAGAAGATTTCCGCCTGGCCATGGAGCGCCAGGTCTCACGCTGTGGGGAGAATCTCATGGTGGTCTTGCATAGGTTCTGCATTAATGAGAAAATACTGCTGCTTCAGACGCTTGCTTGAATGGACTGGATCATGATGCAATGTCTCTTATGGAGAGAGGAGAAGGCTATTAATTGTATGAACAGTAGCATGGCAGTGGAAAAATCACTTGTCCAGGGAGTCAAAGAAGTTCCCTATGAGTTACAGGTTCTACAATACACAAACACTACTCAGTGTTTGTTCACTGCTTAGTTTTCTTATGTGGGTAGATCAAACTTTATAAATAAATCTTTGTTTAAGAAGTGTTCTGTAATGTTCTATTTGTTTTGGGTTTTTCCCATAAAATTATACTAAGGTGTGCATCTTAGTTCTTTCCGTCTTTATACATACACAAAGAACACAACAAGGTATTTCAGGCTTTTTATTAGCAATAGTTTGGAAATCACAGCATGAGTGAATTTCCTGAGTTTCCCAAAACTATTAATTGGTCTGCTCTCTTCCTTTCTGGCTGAATTCTACCTGCATTGCTGGTTTTCAGATTCAGGGCCCTTATGTAAATCCATTTATAAAGAGGATTGCTTTGATTGAACTTTGGCAATATCCAAGTGATTATACAAACTCAATAGGAACCGGCCTTTCTGCTCTCTTCGAGTGCAGCACGTGAAACCTGGACCTCATCTGTGCTAGAACTATGTAACACAAAGGCCCAGAACATGCACAGATGGGCTGCTAAACCTGTAGCAGCAGCATGCCGATTAATAAGAAGAGATCTTTGGCAGTAGGCTTTGGGAGGATCCTAAACATAAGACCAAATTGGAAGAACACAATGAAGAACGATCAGTTGAGTCCCCACTTTCTGTAGCACACTGTAGCACAGAGGTGTCCCTGAGCTTTCCCAGACAGTCACTGCACCGCTGACCCAAGTGCAGGGCTGAGGATGCTGCCAGTGCTCCAGAGTCAAAAAGATGGCTAAGTTAAATGTGTGCTAGTAGCTGGTGTGGCGCAGGCATGCAGCAGGTGCCAAGGGTATATACAAACCCCAGACCACATGAGTTACGGGGTGCCTTGTCAGATGCAACAACCGTTACCACAGTCCCATTCTGATAACCCCTTGCAGTTACCACCCAGATCCCTTGCAGTTCCTTTTGGAAGCACCATCAGGCTGTCTTTGACTGCCCAACTGTTGCAATATATTCAGTTTCCCTCTATGAAGGAGGGAGATCAGTAAAATATTTACAAAATACAGAAAACACAAAGCAACTGCAGCAGACTAGTAAATTTTTGCTAAATAGGAAAATACTGTCCCTTAAGTCACATAAAAGTCTTGATGACAACTTCCATGGCACTGTAAACTTGAACTAGTATCCCTTTTTAGTAATACAGCCTAGCACGAGTGGCAATATTTAGGCTAATCCACCTTATGCATTTGCCCCATCAGAATCTAGGCCTGCTACACCCTGACCACCTCTATCAGATTTTCCAGAATATCCTTCTCCTGTAAAGTAAATACGATATTATGACCCAAAGAGTTGTCGCAGTAAGGTTTTGAGTCAGATGCTCTGCGTGGGATTGACTGTCTTGCATCTTCCACTTAAAGGGGAAATAGTTTTCAAACACTTCGTGTCCAATGTAGACCAGGATTGAGTTCATTCCTGAAAGTAAGCACAGGTCATACCATCTGAAAGAGCAGGTATGATCTTGCTTCAGAGTAAGCAGGCAGAAGCATGCCAGGCTTAGAAACAGAGTGGCACTGAGACAACAGCAGCTAATCACAACAACTAATGTTACTTGCCCCAAAGATGCTACACACGTGTGTTTTCAAATACAGTCTGAGGCGTTCTCTCCCCCAAAACGTTTATTGAAAAGAAATACAGACAACCTATATGCTAAATTGAGAATACAACCAAATCAGTATCCTGCAATTTTATTGACAAGGAGAATAATCATAGTTATTGTCTTTAGGGTGGCCGAGTGCCAACCTATTTGGTCAGATCTATCGCCTTTACAAACAAATGCTGACTGCCCTTCAAGGCTCTGGGATTTCTGGTAGGAGATGTGATACCATGCTGTCACCCGACCCATCTTCCTGTCCAGACACCAGACACCAAAGCTGTGGAAAGGTTCCCTCTGCTGTGGGTTTGCATTCTGTACTCAGATGTTTGTCAAGAACCCAGTGTGGTTAAAACCATAGTGGTATGCTTTGGGAGACTGGCTTATCTAAAAACACAGAGACAGAACCTACACAGCTGCCCAGGGGATTTCGTCTTCCACATCTTCAGAAGTGGTATTAACTCTGTTGACAGGCCTTTGAGTTTCCCATTAGGTTACCCAAGTCTCAGCAGTTCTTTCCAAAACCAACTATAAACCAGCTGTGGTATTTCGTTTGGTACTAGGTAGCTGTTCCCCGGGACCTTAACTCGAGACCAAACTGGGAATGATCATTGGGCAATAGCAGCTTCCAGCCCTCGTTTAAAGACCTGACAGTCCTTCTTGCCTAAATATCTGGTCTCGAGTGTCCCAGTTCTATGCAGAGATTCATCTCAAGTTAATCATTCTGGCGCCCTTCACGTTATTACCTCATTCTAAATCCCAACTCTTTTAAAGACAAGGGAAGTGCACAAAACATAAAAGGATAATATCAGTGCAGAAAGAATTGGAAGAAATATGTTTCTTGCCATGATTTTACTGACCTGGATAGAAAAATGGAGCACCCGACCACAGTCTCTTGACATCCACGAGGTAATATATCAGTGTTAAGAGGATGAAGGCAAAGCAGCTCATGGTTGTCACATATGATATTGACCTACACACATTTTCAGTAGAAAGATTATTTAGAGAACTATGTGATACAGACAGATCTCAATATAAGAAAGGTAAAACATTCTCCAAGGTAAAATAGTACTTTAACAAAATCATAATAAAAGTTGTATCTCTCTGCTTCATAATAAAAGTTGTATCTCTCTGCTTACCATAAGTTCTTGTTTATGGGAATAAACCCTTCTTCTTTAGAACATTTTGTCAAGATAGCAGAAACAATGCCCTGAAATAGAAAGTTGCTAAAGTTTATATAACCACTGCAACTTGTTTCAGAAATACTAAGTTTGTGTTGCATAAAAATACATGTCTATTAAAGAGCTACATAACTATATGACTTACCATTACTATGCTCCATATGACAAACCGACTCATAATTTGTTTGTGCTGGTCTTTGTAGAACAAGATAATTTTTCCAGCCTAATATAAAAAGAATATAAAAAATGAATTAAAGCTCATAAATGTAATTACATTTCAAGAGCCAGATATATTTACCACCGGCTACCTGGGCTAAGACAGAGAACGTGAATAGTATTTATAATAAGTAAGTGGCTGAAAGGCTCCAAATGGGAACTTTTTGCAAAGAATGGACACAGATGGGGAAAATATGTAAATGCAACCCACTCAGCAGTAGAGGTGCACCTTTTCTCCCTTCCCTACTACGTTAACGCTGAGGAAGGGGACAAGCAAGTTCGTTAGGTTAACGCAATGTGACTTGAGCTCCATCTCCCTCAGCAAGGATTGCATGAAGGAACAATGCCACACTGACTCCCCAGCCAGCCCCAACAGCTTCTCCACAGCGCTATGTCACACGCTGGCCTGCTCAGAGCGCACGCTCCTTTTCAGGCACCACTAAGAAATGTGTCCTGATCACTCATTCCTCGGTGTTACAGTTCTGTTCCAATCTCTGCCCCACAGAGATTCCCAATATGGCTAACACTGCATGTCAAGCAGAAAATTAGCAACAGGGAACATGTTCAGCTACAACCCTTAAAACCGTATGTTTAAAATGAAGCTGTGAAGTCTATGCATCTCTTGGCCCTATTTTCCAACAAGCAGAACCAGCCTACTCCCAGCGTAAGCCCAACCTTAAAATAAGCAAAGGAAGTTCCCGGGTGGATATTTTGCAAACTTCTTGTGTCCATCCCTTACAAAAACTGAGAAAAAGTCTTGGTTTATCTAATGCGAGATACTGCCAGGTTAAATTCCACTTCTCTGACACTCACCTCAGGCTAAGTCAGCCCGAAAGCATTGCTCTGGAAAAGGTTTTGTTAGAACCAGTCTCAGCCTTAAATAAAGAAATCAAATTACCTCCCCCACTTCCAAAATTCCTTAAAATCTTCCCATTATTATCAAACAGCCAGAAAGAAAAGAGGTACCTGCAGTCCCAGAAATGCCATAAAAATGGTATTTATGGTCCCCAGGATCCCTTCAGGATCATACGGCATCGTTGTTTGGTAAATCACCTTAGAGAGATAACAGTTGTTACAAGGCATCTGAGCAACCAGTCTCCTGTCTGTTCCATCCCCTTGCATCTATCATTGCTAAGCCCCTCCTGACAGCTATGTTCAGTGCTTGCCTGCAGCTTCATGCTGCAAACCAAAAGCTACTTACACTTGAAGAGGGATGCTGGTATATATGCTTTTCTCCAAGAAGCAAACGATCAATGTAACCAGCTGCTCCTCCAGTGCAGTTGGGATAGTTTCCAAAGTCTCCAATGCCCCCAGGACCAAGATAGCCCCTGGGACAGAAGTAAACAGATTATGGCACAAGGTGTTGGTACGCTCCACCTGAATAGTAGCTGGTCCACTGGCCCAGCACACTAAATGCCCGATGTTCTCTGGGGCCAGAGGCACACAGTGAAACACAGGTCCTATATGACAGCTGGCTGGTGGCCACCCTGTTTTGATTATTGCAATACCATGAGCAGGTCATGATGGGACAGGCGGTATCGGGAGCCTACAGCAATGCTTCTGTTCAGCCCTGGCTACCCAGCTGGCTGCTCCCCCTGCTCTGCAGGTACCGACCCTTTAAAGGGGCAAAGATAGAGACAGGGATGACATTGCGATGATCATATATCACTGTACACAGACCTCAGGGAGATTTTAATCCTCTTCTTTAGATAGAAAGGAACACCGATGCCACCTTTATAACACCTGGTACTTTAGTACCACGGTAAAGAAAGTTTTTTCACATGATGAACGCTTCCCTTAACCCCGCTTGTCT
>NW_009647678.1:642229-649937 GCF_000708025.1 Charadrius vociferus
TAGAAGGAAAACAACCTGATGCCCCATAGAAGGTAGTCTGAGTGCACTGTCTTACCTGGGACAACCTGGCACTGGTAACAAAAAGGTCAGGCAGAGCCAAATCACTTCTAACATCAGAATGAAAATCCACTGTGGCCAGTAGGGGAGAATATCCTGCAGAGCAGGACATGGCGTCTCCTGCATGAAATGGAGGGAGGGGGATATTAGCTGGCAAGTAAAAACCATGCCCTTGGGGACATCCTGTATTTCCTGGCAGGCCGTCCCCCAGATACAAGAGGGAGCTGTTGTCATTAAAAAATGGGTTCCACCAATAGACCTTTCATGTTCACAAACTATTTCCCGACACTTAGTTACTTGGGGGAGAGGGAGAAACAAACCAAAACAAAAGCCCACAATGTTTTTTAGCTTGGAAATGTCAAAAGGGATTTTGATTCATGAGCAGAACAAAAGCCTTTTGGGAAAACAGACTCCAGAAAGGCCAAAAGGCAGTATTACTTTCCCCTGCTGAGAAAAAACACTGCCAAAATTAACTGGACAAAACACAGGCCACAGGACTCAGCACAGAGATGCCTGTCCCTGGGGTGCCTTGGTGGTGGAAAGTCATCAAAAGTGCCTGGGAACGCCTGCTTCTAAGGACCATCTGAATGGATTGGTGAAATCCTCAAATACAGCAAAGCTAGATGTGATAAATTGCAGACTGGGACACTGAAGGGTGCATGTTCCCTGAAATTTTTGCCAGGTCACACTGCACTACACATTAGGAAGACGCTACATGTTTTGTCATCATTTCTCATGCGTTCTTTGTGCCCAAACAAGAGCAAAAGCTCCCAAGCCCTACTCTAGTATCACATGTCATCTCCCCATGTAACTCACCAAGGTCCCGCTCTCAGCCTCAGCTCTTGTAAACAGGAGTTCGAGAGCAGCAACCACCAGGTACGTGAATCCCAGCCTCTGGAGCACCCCAGGAATACGAAGATTATCCCAGGACACTGGAAAACATGCAAGCAATGTGGAAGAGAAGACATGGGCTCTTCTGTAAATATGAAAGCTACCCTTCCCCAGGGAGAGCTGAGACTCACTGCACCATGCAGGTACAAGGGACACCTCCACTCTGCCACCCCACTTTCTGTAAATCATAGCCCTGGGAAAGTCGCCAGCAGGATGATAAACAGTGGTCGGCACAGGGGACAGAGAGAATCGCGTCAGTGCAGTACACCATACCATCAACCTGCCCCCATGCAACTGGTCAGCAGAGCAAGGCTAACACTGCTTTCTCAACAGCCCAGCCAAGGAGGCAGGAACAACAGTTGCAGAAATACAAGGAAGAGAGCAAGTTCCACTCACATGGTCCAAGGCAGTAATTGGGATTCACAACTATGATTCCCAGCAGAATAAGCAGAAAACTCCTCCAGAGGATTTTCCTGAGCACCTTCCGCTTGGAAATTCCCCACTTCAGCATGGAGCTCAGCGACAATGATATCGATGTCCCCATGATGAACACGAACCTGGAGAAGAGAGCAGATGGGAAACAAGGCTGACAGATGTCTCATCGCACATGTGCATGACAGCAAACACTAAAGCTAACACAGTAGCCTGCATTGGCCCGACAGAAATGCATGCATTGAGTGAAACTGGACAACTTTATTTCCTCTGATTGCTAGGAATTGGCAGACAACTGAGTTGGCACTATGGGACCTTTCCACCTCTTTCAGTGGTCAGTTGAGGCAATAAAGTTCAGGGAAGTAATTGCATTCTGGTCTTCTTGCAGCAATACATATGCCACCAAAAAAAATCCACTACCCACAAGTAAATTAGCATCTTCAGAGCAGTAAAACACAAGCTGCAAATCTACGATTCAAATTCAGAACTGACCCACTCCTCCCCTCTAGATTAGGTTCGCAGTCCAAGCCCAGCTCTCATCTCCAAGAGTAACCACAACCGGTGTGTATTTTAGAGAAGCATGCTAGGGGCAGATGGGGTAATTGCTTCCCCATAAGACCATTCTCTGGTTATAGAGAGATTAGCTTAATCCAAAATTCCCTTGGCTATTTTATCTCTGGATATACATCAGTCCAGCTTTGAATCTTGCCAGGTTGACCACTTTCAGCGCAGTAATGCAGCAATGAGCTCCTCAGGGATACTGCACTTCCACTGGCAGGATAACCCTGGGCCTCCCACTGACATTGTCCAGGGGGAAGAAGGAGGATGGGGAGCAGCCAAAAGCACTTAGCTCCTCTACTAGTTTGTAAGGATGATGCTGCTATCTGGAGGGGCAGATTCCTATCAATCATTTAACACAAATTCACCCCTCCAAATACATTTCCACATGGAGGCAAGGTGCACACAATGTTCTCTTCACAACACTAAACACACAGAATCACTTGACACAAGAACTATTCTTCAGGAAGACTTACCATGGAAACACCAGATCTGCAACTGTTAATCCTACAGAGACACAGGAAGGAATACATTATTTACCTCAAATCCTCCTTAAATTTTAACAACATTATTGTTGAGTTTCCAGAAAAATTGCAGGCTGCTTGCAATTATTTGATGCCCCAAAATCTAAAACACATTATAAACAAAACTTACAAAGAGCTAAGCATCTTGCTTCACTGCTTTTACCATTCTTCAAAAATAGGGTCAGAACTGATTGCTGTGTCTTGGGAAAGAATTCAGGGATAGGATCGTTGCTATTCTCCTCTAGGGCAGCACGATGCCCAACCCCTCCCCCATCAGCTTGCCAATCAAGGCATGTTTGTACAGCATCAAGCACCATCAGCTTGACTGTGGTCATTAAACAACACAGAAAAGTCAAATACATGAACCTGGGTCAAAAATGAAAAGGTTACACACAGCTTGTGATCTGAAACCATCCCGTCGCTGTATGATGAGCAGGACTATACACTGCTTTGCTCATGAACCTAACAGGCCAAATACTCTGCTGAGGCAACTGGCACAGCGTCCCAGCCTTCAGCTGAGCAACAGCTCACTGCAGCAGCTGCAGTGCTAACCATATCTAGATACTGCTGCAGTTAAAGCCCACATTAACTGTCTCAATTGTACTTTACCATTCCAACTCTCATGTTTGAAGAACCAGTATTTTCCTCCTCCATAGTTAACAAACACCATAATTATAAGAGAGAGCCTAAAAAGACAACAACAAAAACACACACAAAGGATCACATGTCGATGAAATATATACATATGAACATAACAGTTAATATTTACCCCCATTAAAACATTTTTAACTGTGAGATATGGTTTATTTTATTTTTAAAACAAGGTTATGTACGAAATTTCCAGCTTTGCCAACCAGGAAGCAGCGTTCCAAAGATCATGTGTGGCGGTGAACCAAAGTAAGCTCCTTCACACAGCGTTTTCGCACTGAACATATGTTGTTCTTTTCCACCCTCTGCCACAACTTTAATGTTTCCTCAAACTAGATCAACTGCAAAGTGTTTCAGAAAATACAAGAATTAAAACCTTGATTATCTTCCAAGTTAAACAGACCCCCTTGAACTGTCCATCTGCTATATATTTCCATACACTTGTCAAACCGCTATTGGAAAAATCTCATTCCCCTTGGAAGAGCTGCTTTTGAGCATGGTCTTACACTCACCCTCGGAAGGTGTCCAGGGAACGCAGCCGCTGCCGAGAGGTTGTGCTCGACAAACGCCGGGTAGGATCACTGCTAACGGAGTCTGTTGTGTTCGGGGACCCAAGCTCCTTCAGGAAAAAAAACAGACAGATGAAGGGCAAGTCAGCAGCTGCCTCAGCTGCCTAGGGAACAGAGATCAGCAAACTGCAAACTTTCACATACTGTGTGTGTGTCTTTGTTCTCCCCACTTTCCTCTTCCTTTTGTTTCCCCACTTGCTACTTCTAACCCATTCATGGCTCCACCATATTGCAGTAATATTTGCAGATGCTCCACAGTACACCTTTGACCAGGGTGAAAACAACAATGCAGTGAAAAGAGGCTGTGTTTGAGGCTCATGAGAGTTGGGTCCAGTCCAAATCAGCCACAGCCTTGCTGTCACTGTGAGTACTGCTTTCCAACAGAGCTGAGCAAATCCAGTTGCTGACTCTCAGAGTCCATCCCATCCCATCAGCACTTGTCTGACACCACATAGAGACTGTTTAGAGAGCTAAACCAGCAGATAATGAATCCTTTTAAATGCAGGAAAGGCTTCTTTCCAGTCAAGTTCCCTAAATCACTCTGATCAGCCCCAGTGACAGCATAAAGAAGCAGACATTGCTGTAACACAGCTATGGAGATGAACAACTGCAAGAATTGTTGCAGAAGTCTCCTCCCAAGTCTTGTTCTAGACAGGTTTGGACCTCCTAGATGTGAAGCCCAGATGGTGATGATCTATCTGCATTCTAGTACAAAACATGGCTCACACAGAAATGCCAGCTCTAGGGCTGCCAGAAAAATCTTGATTTAAGAGTAGGTCCTGCTAAAATTCCTACTGAGCTGGAAGCAGACATAGAATCATGGAATGGTTTAGGTTGGAAACCTTCCTGCCATGGGCAGGGACACCTCCGACTAGACCAGGTTGCCCAAGGCCACGTCCAGCCTGGCCTTGAACACCTCCAGGGATGGGGCCTCAACAAGCTGAAAACAACATGAAAGCTGGCATTTCTTTCCTTCCCTTACATTGTCTATGTCAGAAGGGGACAGTATTTTCACCAACACATTTGCTTCAAGGGAACTAAAGAGGGCTCAAAGCTGTATGGTTGGGACTTGCAAGAGCTCTACTGGGAATCCACTAAACTTGCATCAGAACCTAGTCTAGCACTCCCCGTTGACATAAAACTGCCTGACATCAATACAAGATTTGCCACGGGGAACATGTACAAGCGGAAGATGATTAGTAATAAACAAGTCCCCAGATGTCCAGATAGTGCATGCTCCTCAGAGATAAAAACACTACAAAAATGCAAATTAAAGATACTTGGTCACTCACAGAATTAATCAGACGATCAGTTTCTCTGGGGTTCAGTTTCTTGTAAACCCAGTTTCTGACTGGATCAATTCTGAAAATTAGTAAGAGTTTAAAACACAAAACAAAACAGGAAGTCCTTTATGGCCAGTTTCATCTTAATACCCACTATTTAGCAGCATAAATCAAAAGTTGGGACAGTCTCTATTTCTGTTTTCCCAGCTCACACGCATAATAGTGAGATTCAGCCAGTACCTGGAACCCCAGTTAAGTCCAGCTATGTAATTACACTGCCACAAGCTCAGCTTCAGGGGCTTTATTCTCGGGTTGTTTAAGGCAGGGATGACTCATGTCATTCAGCACACAGGATGGAAGGCTGCATATGCTACACACACTTAGGTGCTGATTTGGTGCTAGACCCAGGAACAAGTCATGCGAGGGTGAGGCAGCGTGTGTGCAAGCTTACAGCGAACATCAGCTGCTTTGCAGTAACCACTCCACACACAAGCTAACAAGGCTGCAAGATATCCCTCAAGGGAAGTTGACTCACTCTGTATTTATTATCTTATGGACAGCTACCACAGCTTAACTTGTACACGGCAACCTGATAACAGGATCTGATTTACAAGCAGGGCTACAGTGGGACTCTGAAGCACTACCACACTACGACACATGTTTTTAAACGCGGCCCCACTTCACATGTGAGGAGGCATTACAATACAGTTCACTTACTTCATAAAAAGGTGCCCAACAATCAGGATAGCAAGGATCCCCATGTAAACCAGGAAAGCAAAGAGAATAGCTACATGAAAGAGAGAAGAATGCAACTCTATAAATGATCTAACAAAACCATTCAGCAGCTTGGGCTTGCCCAAGCATGACACAAACATGACAAAAAGCCCAACCCACCATTCACCACACCACCTTCTCCATGCAATACATATCCCCAGCCGGAGTCCCAGAGAAAAAACAAACAACAAAACAATCCAAAGCAAAAGCAGGCTAGTTTCAAAGTGCAGCTCAGTGACTGCACATCTCAGCATAAAAGAGGCAAAATAAAACTGCACTGCATCACAAGGCAATGGTGAGAAGAGAGTCAGTGTGCCATACATTCTGAGGAAGAAACTAAAGATTTAGAAACAGCCTCAACATGAAGAAGACAGGGGAGAGGGTAATAGAGTTTGCATGCATAGAGATTTTTTTCTTTATAGCTGGAAAACTGGAAGGACTTAAGAATAACCTAATGTAAAGGAAAAGAACAGGAGAGACGTAGATCAGAGTTTGAAACAGCACTGGAAAAGAGATAAACAAAAAAGCAAGACACGAGGGTTAAAATTAAAAGCACAACAAAAATGCAAACACTGTATGAATTGTTTCCCATTTTGTGAGAGAAGTAAGACAGAGGGAAGAAGAGGGAGGATTCTGTGTACATACATAAACATGCAGGGAAACAGGAAGTAACTATGAAAATATCTCCCTCCGGACACGCACCCACCGATTTTTCTGGGCTAATCCCTGCTGCAAAAACATTGTGGTCATACAGCATATCATGTGAAGAGGCCTGATCCTGGTCAGGGCCTCAAGATGGGCGTATAAAACATAAGGAGGTAAGATGCTGCGAGAGGAGGAGCAAGCCCATGACACATCTTCAGCACAGCATGAGTGGCCGCATAGGCTTTTTAGGAAGTTGGTTTTGCTGGGAGACATGCAAATTGTAGAATGGAAGGGGAAAACAGAACATTACATACGGAGGTAGCTGTTGATAGGGCCTTCATTGATGACTAGGTCACAAGAAACAGTTTTGGTGCTTGTACTTAGGGTCTTTACCACAAGGGAATAATTGCCAAATTCTCCAAAATGATACTGAATCCTGCAAAGGATAAAGGAAATGAAACTTGCTGAGCCATCACCGCTACATGCAGGTACCACAGCAGCATTTTGGGGGCTGTAAGCCTGAATGCTTGTAGGAAAGGCAAGCTGAAAACCTGGCCTAACAGTGTGATCTAGCAAGGAGCTGCCTGGCTCTGCCTTTGCCAAGCATTACCCTCCCCTAGCCCGACACTGATGCTTTACCACACATGCACTGCCTCCTACTTCACCTGTCTTCTTGAACTACAGCCTCTCTGCAAGAGAAACCAGGCATTTGCACATGCTGGCTCAACGCATAACATTTCAGCTCCTGCTTGTGCCTAGATCCTTTCAGCACAATTACAATGTCCGCCACAGTTACAGCAGTGGGGGGAAGTCTGAACTCTAGGTCTAAACAGTCAGGAAAAAGGAGGTGATGAGCAGGCAATAAATAAGCGCACGGCTTCAAGAAAAAAAAAAAAGAAAAAAAGGATAGAGCTATCCAGGTATTCCCTGGGGCTGGGCCACGTACTTGCAGAACTCTCTGTCACCCACAGAGCTGTTGAGCAGCAGGGTGAGCGGATGCTGGGTATCGACCATTACCGCTGCTGTGCCCGGTTTTCTCAGGCTCCCGTTGCTCGGTGGGACGAACGCCAGGAACTGATACGAGCACTGTGGAAGAAGAGGGTGAAGGGAACTCGTCAGGTGCCAAAGGAGAGTGAAAGGGGACGTGCTTTGCAATAGCGGCAAAGGAAAGACAAGGGAAGATGCGCAGGGACTGAGGCAGCTCCCGCCGCGGGGCTTCCCGATGTGCCGCTCGAAAGTAGAACCGAAGCGAAGCCCCCCAACAAAGCCGCGGGGGGACGCCGGAAAAGCTAAGCGGCCCCGCCGGGGGCCGGGGCAGGGCTGTCAA
>NW_009647678.1:650236-662935 GCF_000708025.1 Charadrius vociferus
GCTGTGTTTTCCGGGGTCAAGCGGGGCGGCCCGGCAGCCCGGGCCCTACCGCTTGGCAAGCCGGAAGGATGAACAGCGAGGCCGGCGTCGAGCTTGAAGCCGCTTTTAACATATACCGCTGCCACGCGTGGCCTTTCTCGTAGGCTGCGGGCTCAGGACGGCAGTGTCTGCGAGGCAGCTGTGGAGCCTGCAATGAAAAAGCCCCGCAGAGGTTCGTCCCCCGGCTGGGAAGAGGGTCCAGCTTAGCCTCCGGCTGTCCCGGAGAATGCAGAAGGCACGGCCATGGAAAAGAAACCACACTTCGTTAGGAGGGAGTTTCCTCCCAGGGAGGTGTCGGCTGTCTCCTGTGTGTTACTGCTTGCGGCCGTCCTGCTCCTTAATGCCCTGCTCTACCTGTACCTCAACAAGTTTTACACCTCGGCAGGACGTGCCGAAGCGGACCCCAGCCTCTGCCCTTACGGGTACTTCAAACTGGGAGCGGTGAAGAATTGCTCCCCGTGGCTCTCCTGCGAAGCCATAAATAGGGAAGTCAGGAAACTCAAGTGTGTTGGTGAAGGCGCCGTGAAAAAGGTGAGTTTGGTTTTCCTTTTTTCTCTCCTGTGGATAAAGAGCTTTCACTGTTTGCCGCCTAATTAATGCCCATACTGCTGTTATAATCCTTGCAGCAGGTAATTACTGTAGACATCCAGGGGCATATGGCTACTGATGAGGTGCACAGAACAGGTAGGAGAACCTGACGCCAAGCGACATCCAGCTACACAAACAAAATCACAGAGATCAGTGAAGTGCTTGTGGAGCATGGTACATTTGTGGCACTGACTGGTTGGGTGGTATAAAATAATTTGTCTGCATTGTCCATTTCCAAAGAAAACTTAGGAAATCACGATCTAATTATGACGTCGGTAAAGGCTTGCTGTGACAGGTACATGGCCCTACCTAAAGGCTTGACTGTGCCTGGTGACTGCAATTTGCAGTTGTGACTAGGCAGTAACTTGGAGATCAGTGGCAGCTGGTAGCAGTTGGTGGAAGAAGGCTCTCCATGCATCTTACATGTCTCTTGTGTGTTCTCAGGTCTTCCTTTCTGAGTGGAAGGAAAACAAAGTGGTCCTCTCACAGCTCACCAACTCAGAGCTGAAGGAGGACTTTCTCCACGGACTGAAGATGCTGAAAGCACTTCAAAGCAAGCATGTTGTCCGGCTACTTGGCTACTGTGAGCGGCAGTTCACAATTCTCACCGAGTACCATCCCCTAGGCTCCCTGAGGGGCCTGAATGAAACTCTGCACATCCCCAAGTACAAGGGCATGAACACCTGGCATCGCAGGCTGATGCTTGCTATGGACTATGTGAGCATCATTCGGTACCTGCACAGCAGCCCTCTGGGCACCTTAGTGATGTGTGACTCGAATGACCTGGACAAGGTCCTCTCTCAGTATCTCCTAACAAGTGACTTTCACATCCTGGTGAATGATTTGGACGCTTTGCCTCTTGTGAACAGGAGTGCTGGCGTGCTGGTGAAGTGCGGTCATCGGGAGCTCCGGGGTGAGTTTGTTGCTCCTGAGCAGCGTTGGCCCTATGGAGAAGAGGTGCCATTTGAGGACGACCTCATGCCTCCCTATGATGAAAAAACAGACATCTGGAAAATCCCGGATGTCTTCAATTTTTTCTTGGGCCACGTTGAAGGAAGTGACATTGTGCGACTGCATTTGTTTGACATCCATGCAGCATGTAAGAAGAAGGACCCGGCTGAAAGGCCTTCTGCCCAAGAGGTCTTAGACACCTACAGGAAAGTTTTAACTCTGCTTATTCGGGAAGCGGCCATGCCTGGTACTAGGGAAATGTTATAGTGAATCATGAGACAAACAACATACTGAAGTTGATACCCTTCCTATTTATTTAGCTTGCCTGAAGGGCAAAATCTCTGTCCCCAAAACTGAGAAGAAAAGAACAACTGAATTTGTACCTTTTGATTTAAAAAAAAATAATCCAATGCTGGAGCTGTGCAAGCTTCCCATCAGCATGTTTAATCTATCATTGGAAGAGGAGGAGGGAGAAAAATTAAACTGTGTGGGTGTGGGGGCAAATTTGTTCCTTAAGAAACAATAAACTTTCTTTTGCAACTTTTACACAAAAACTCTCTTAAAAAATACAGAAAAAAGAGTTAAAAACCCCAAAATATTGGTCCACTTAAACTGATTGGCAGAGGACTGGAGAGCAGAGACCAGGGCATGTCCCCCACAAGCTTTGCTCTGATTCCTGTGGCTTTGGCCCATGTCTTATCCACAAAGCTCTCACTCACTTCCCCATGGAGTAAAAACAGTCGTCACTCAGAAAGGAGTACGCCAGTTCACTTCAGGTTTTGGTGAACCCCGATGCCAGAGCCCCAACAGCAGTCTCTCCCTGCTGGCTGGGGAATGGGTTGTTTTTGGAGCTGTATGGCCATTGCTCTGTGGGCCCCATAGCCCACAACAGCAAGCATGTGGCCACTTTGTAAGCAAGCAGATGATGCAGATCCCAAAGAGACGGCTTGCAGACATGTGCTCTTGGTTTTCAAGCCTTTGCCCTGTGGTAACCTCAGATGGGCTTTTTGGAGATGAAGCTGTAAAACAGTTCATCCTGTTGATGCTCATCCTCATCCTCATGCTCTTTTTTAATCCATAGAAACCCTGAACACTTTAGAAGAGAGCTGAAGTGTATCTTTTTTCATTCACATACGCAGGCTAAGTCATCGTGACTTGATGGAAGGGGGGAGAACAAGGAAACGGAAATGTGACTTCCTTCCACAGCAATGAGCTTTGAACCTGAGCTTTGGAAAATAAACCCCCTATATTTAGAGCATACAATGTTATTGGGTCTGAATTCAAAGCCCACTAAGCATAAAGAAAGGCTGCTTTTTCATTCAATGTGCTTTTGGTACCTACGTCGATGTTACAGCCTGGTACCAACAGCTGGAGAGGAAGAATAATGATGCCTTAATCCAGCAGTAGGCTCTGTTTGGTGGGATTGGGATGTACTTGTTCTCTCAGTGAAAAAAACAGGAATAGTATGAATGAGACACATGGACCCTACCATTACGCACCTGAGGACTTTCTGTTCTATGGACTAGGTCTTTGAAAGACCTAAGGGCCTGAAACAACTTTCATGTTTTGACTTGAGAGGTGGTTTGCAAGCAGAGAAGTACATGGTCCTTTCTGCTGAAGAGTTTGGTTCTGTTCTTTGCTGTGCTGGTATTACTCTCCACTGTTTTACGACTACACTGAGAATATGCAGTCAGTTTGTATACATAATGTTCAAATGCACCTGTGTTCTATTGCTACCAAAATTTTATTATAAATGGGAAAACTTTCCGCAAATTACTAAATTCATACCTAATTTCATACAATGCCAGCAGGAGCCCTTTAAAGACTGCTCATTATTGCCTTCCTTTCCCTCTGGGCAGTCTATTTTGTTAAATTAACTGATTTTTGCCATTTTTCACTTGTGTAGTCCTTCCTGGCAGCTTTCCTGCTCAGGTTGTCGGGAAGCAAAGCTCAAAAATCAGGGTCTCCAAAAGAGAACAATGATTTTGTATTCTTCATGTTTGTTTTGGACTTTGACTCAAAGCACCTTATAGAAGCCTGGGTGAAAAAGCATGCTCTCTCTGTTGTAATTGCATTGTCCAGCCCATGCACTCTTGAGTTGTTATTATCAGGGTTAGAGTTCTACAGTTCCAGCATGAATCCAGGATGTGCAACGGTTGGAAAAGCATCCTGTTACAGCTCCTCAAAGCCAGGGATCAAGATTTGGAGGGCCAAGAGTCAAATCTTTTGCATGCGCCCCCAGCAATAACTTGTTACCTCTTGTTAGCCATCATGTATGCTTGAAAGAAAAATCAGCATCTGATGGCTGTGAAGTAAACATACCATGTGTTTTTATGAGAGTAGCAAGGACAGACAAGAAGAACCTGCCAAGGTTCATATGGTGGTCTGTCTCAGTTAAGACAAGTTTCTGCTTGGATTCTTGCTTTGTTGTGTACTGTTGCACCTTGCAAACAGCCATAATAATTTCACAGAGTGAAAGACAAATGAGGACAAATTCTGGTTCCGAATAATTATCTTGCCATAGAGATGTCTCTCTGTGCCTGGATGACATAGTTACAATTTTTTTTAAGAAAAGGTGTCTCCCTAAACATTCACCCTAAGCATGTCTCTTCCCCATTCCCTGTCCTTCAGCTTCTGTGTTGTCCAGTGTTGTATTTCAGCAGGAATAAATTACATTTGTTCTGAATACAGCATTATGGAACTTCAAAGTTTCCTTTTTGGCATGTTGTTTCCGTCTATGAGGAAACACTAGATGGCAGCATGAAGGTCATCTTAGCATTAGTTACTAGCAGTTGCAGGCTCTCATGCCCAAACGTAGCCAGGATCTGGCCTCCATGGAGCCAGATTTTTGCTAGCAAACTTCCATAAACCCCTAAAAGATCTCATTGTCTTTGCCTTAGCAAGTCCGTAGTAACAAGACAGATAGATATAAGGGCTGTCAGAAGAGCCACATACACCTGTTGAAGGGGCTACCTCCCCTTTAACTTGCCCATGGTATTTGTGGACTTTAACGTTCCTTTTAAGCTCAACCTGGTGCAACCTCAACCAAGTTTCAGTGTCACCTCCTTCCAGTCTTTCAGTAAAATCAGAGGAGTTTGCACCCTCTCCATCTTTCTGTTCTTCCTCACTAACCCCTTCCACAATCTCAAGACTGCATGAATCCCATCCTTCCCACATTTCCAGCTTCTTTTCCCTTAAAGGGAAGAGGCAAGGCCTCACAGAGAGGGAAAAAGAGGCAGGACAGCTGTACATGCAGTTGTCTCCCCTCTTTCTAATTCTTTCTGTTGGCCATTTCAGTTTTCACCACCAATGACAGCCTTGGATAAGCATTCAGGGGTTTTGCTGCCTCAGTACAAGCAGCTCTTTTATGGCTGGTGGAAAACATCAAAGGATGAAGAGCAGAAGAGGCCTGTTCACAGCTGGAAGCCTGCAAGTCCCTCTCCTCATGCACTCCCCAGCCAGCTATAGACCAGTGGACATGATCTTCCTTGCCAAGACCACTGCCACAGCTATGCCTAACCTCAACAACAGCTGCTGGTTCTCATCTCAAGCTCAAATCAAGGGCGCCACATTCCCTGTCCTTTCCCACAAAAGATGCTTCTCCTGGGATGGTTATTGCCAGGTTTCCTATTTTATCCCTGTTTTTCCATCCCGAAAGTCCAGCCAAAGAAGCTGCACAAAGACGCAGGCCACACAAGGAGAAGGAATGCTACTGGTGCTCATCCCCTTCAGAAAACTTCAGAGGACCTGGTTCCCCAAACCACCCTAGGTGGTCAGTGACAAGGCAGATATGGTCCCAGTGGTCCCAGGGCTTTTGTTTGCTGCCATTATGAAGTTGAAGGCCTTGGGTCTGGCCCCTTGCCCAGTGAGAGAACAACCCTTTTGCTGAGGTCAGTGATCTGCTCCACCTTGTCCTTCCCTTTTGGGCAATGCCTCTTCTGTCATCCCTGCAGCAGGCCCACAGCACATCCTGCCCACCCCATCTGACCAGCTAGACAAAGAACCAAAGCAGAGACCATCTCCCAGACTCAAGAAATAGTACCTGGTTCCCAGATTGAATCCCCTGGGACACTGCTGTGCCAGCAGTGGAGGAGACAGGGAGACCTTGGACATGCCAGCTGAGCCTGCTGACAGTCTGGCTGTGGGTGCCAACTGTGTCAAGGCACCTGGACACACTACTGGTATGGCATGCTCTACCTTTGGTCCCATGCTGTTGCCAAAACAATTTACCAGTGGATTTCCCAATAAAGTTTAGCCCTTACCAGGCAGGTTTGTACCACATGATATAGAATGGAAACAGCCTGTTTCAGAACAGAGTCCCAGATTCAGTTCACTGAATAACCACAGATAACCACTGTCGAGGTTATGCTGTTCTCCTTTCCAAACTGCCTGCAGTCTTCTAGGTGGCTCCAGTCTGATGTAGTGTGTTTCCCTTTGTGTGCCGTGAGTTTCAGAGTGCATCCTAAAAGCACTCCTATAACACTAAATCCTGTACAGGTGAGCAGCCTTTAAGGAAACTCATTTGTATGTTCAACACCATCAGATGTAAAAAGTATTGCATGCATATCTACACCAGCTGCTATGTAGGTCTGTGTAAATGCTTGGGAAATAAAATGGACACAACCTATTTAATTGAACAGGGGAGTTGGGTTTTTTCTTTTGTTTGGTTGGGTTTTTTTTTTCTTTTTTGAACAATACTTTTAAAGTCTGTGTTACTCTGTATTTAATAGAGTGGTAACTATTAAGTGTATCAAAAGTTTAGAATACCACACAAACTTTTTGAAATTCTATCACAAGCTCTAAACCAATATTTTCCTTTGGTGCCACATAAACAAAACATCATATCATTATCTTTGTGTGAAACAGAGGCAGTGCTGTTTGCCAAATATAATTTGTGAGATATTTGGCAGAATTTGCAACTGTAAACCGATTCTATCATTATGACTGTAATGTCTTACCAACAGTCAAGAGACCCTGGGAACAAGAAAAAAGTGGTTATCAAGTTCTTCTAGCATGATATAATGTGTATATTTGTAGAGTTCATCCAAATAAATTATATGCTAGATGGTACTTTTAAAAAAGAAAAAGGATTTTATGGTTTTATTTTAATTGAAATACTGTATATTTGAGATGACCGCATGATTTCCAATAATTGTCAGTCTGTGTTCTGAAGTCTCTAATTCAGTATTTATCAGGATTAAATGGTGAATATATTTACATTACAGTGACATTTATGTCTCAGCGATTTCTGATTCTGTTTAGCTCTGGGTAACTCAAAATCCATTAAAAATTATATATTTATATATGGAGACACAGACAGATTCTTTGGCCATAATTTTCAAAAGAACAAGCTTACTGTTAGATTCCAACATTCACATTTTGGATATGAAGTAAGTGGATTTTCAAAACTGATAATATTCAGCAGCTTTCAGTCAAATTCATAGTAGTTGCTGGATGCTAAGGACTTCTGGAAAGTGAATTCTTTCCCTGTAGAGCTGGAAGACCCTTTTCAGCAATTCTCTTGATAAATCGATGGGACTGAAGTGGGTGCTTTTATCAAGTACATGCTAGAATTCTTTGTGGAATTAGCAAAGTTCCCACTTTTGTAAAAGTTGTGATTTTTTTTTTTTTTTTTCAATTAAATCACAAAGCTATGTGGTTTTGTCCCCACCAGCTGCTTCCTGTGAGGGGCTGTGTCTCACCCATAGCTGAAACTCCCCAGGCCTATTTGTTACTGTGTAATGTTGAAAATCTAGCCATGAAGCTTGGGTCTCCATTAGCTACATTTTGCCAGAATAGTTTATGCCAATCCCATGTATTATTATTAGATATTATTTGTTTGGTGCCTGCATGCTTTGGTCACAGGCCAGGATCCTGGCGGTCAGATGCTATACACACACAGTACAAAATGACAGTCCTCTCCCTACAAGCAGCTATAGTATAAGAAAATAGAAAACAACTCATGTCCTCATGCATTAACAGCATACACAAGCGTTGGTTATCCCATGCCACCTCATCCAAGCTAAAAATAAATATGGTGCATAATCTACACAGACAGGTCACACCATTTCTCCTGCACATAATGACAACTGCAAGGCCTGACTTTGCTCTGCCCAAATTCAACAGCAGCTTGCATTCCCATTTCTGAAGGTGTTTCAGGAGCCTAAGACTGAAACAAAAGCCCAAGCTATATAAAAGGAAACAACAGTGTACCAGGACAAGCTAACCTAGGCTTAAGAGTCAACCAACTTTGGTATTTGAACCAGATTCCTCAAGGAAGTCACGCAGAAGGTCTACACTCCCAGAATTCTCATCGCTACAGGCCAGCAAGTGGGAGATCACCCCTTTTTCTCAGGTTTGCAAGGCTGTCATACTCACTGCAGTGCCAGATGTTGTGCTCCTCAACCCAATCCTGTCCTACACGCTGCTTAACATTTGCTAATTTCAGAAGGGTATGTGGGGGAAGAAAATCTCTCTCTGCCTATCTTCTCGGTTGGGGGTGGGTGGATTATCTGAGCCTTAAATCAAGCATTTAATTAAATCAAACAAATCAGGCACCTGCTGAGTGAGGCAGAGTCTGTCCCTGTGTGCTGGAGGTTGCAGAGAAAACACTGAGACCTGAAGTCATGCTTTGTGGATGCGGGCCTTGGTTTCCTCCAGATGGGAAGCTGGGTGCAGAGTCCTGGGGCATTCCAGTCCCTTCCCAGGTTGTCCAGAGAAGAGCTGCAGGGTTAATATAAATAGTGCCTTTAGATACAGCTTCAATACAGTTTCTCTACACCCCATAGAAAGCAGTGTGATCTCAACTGATGTCTAGAGGTAGTAGTGAAATATAAGGAGCACCCAAGTTATTTAAGTTTATTCTTTCCATTTTTCTTCCACAGGCACGTAATGCTTTCTTGTCAGGCCTGTTACCAGAAAGGTTCAACATACTAAAAAATCAAACAAAAAGCCTCAACTTCACAACAAACTGTTTAAAATCCCTGTGAAACCATGCTTAATTAACTGTTTTCTCTCATGTTGCGTAAGTGATACTCTTTTTTTTTCTTTTAGTGGTTTCCACAGTTCTGTGCATGGGTGCCATCCCGATTTAATGACCTAGAATTATGTCTAATTGCTGTTCTACTCTTCTTTCCCACACCATGTGGGGCAAGGAACTTTTCTCATGATAAGTGCCTTAGCTTTTTATTTTTTCATATTGTCATTTTCATTCATATCCTTTTATATCCTGATCTGAGGCCTCTTAAAATTAATCTCTTCCATAGCACGTTAAGAGAGTGACTTGGCACATCTTGCACTCAGAAAATGGCTCCCCAAAGGATGGTGTTTCCTAGGCTGGTTGGACATTTGGAAAGCGAGTGCTATCCAAATGAGGTGTCTAGACTCCCTTTACTCAGAAAGCTGTCAGAGTACTTCCTGGGCACAGGAGAACTCATTCTGAATGTTTGACATAGGTTAGATAAATCATGCCCTCAAAATACTTGGTTCTTCCCCTCATTGTCTTTTAAAGGGTGAAGACAAATAACCATAATATAAGCACATACCCCAAATATGCGTAAAGTGAAGGGAGATGAACCATATCCATAATGTCTACATTGTAATAGTTCTAGTGTCTGAAGGAAGACAAGGTAAAAGGAAGTATCAGGGCCAGAGGTGGATAGAAAGTAGCAGGAGAAGGACAGCACACCTAGCCTATCATGTAGCTCATAGATGCCACATCAGGCGGTAAAAAAAAAGCGTGCGTGTGTTTGTGTTAGAACATCCTCTGCCTCGTTCATCTGTTTATCATTAATGAACAGATGTTCATCATTAAGCAGTTCAGACAACTTTTCGAGTTTCTAAACCAAAAACGCTTGCTCTGCTCCACCTTTTCTGCCAACGCATAATCCTAGAATTGTGCTTTTTGGCATCAGGAGCGTATGGACCACAGGAGTAAGCTGTTACTCAAGCATCTGAATATCCAGCAACTCCCATTTTGGCACAAGGCAGGGAAAGAAAAAGAGGCAAGATTTTTCATGAAGTGCTGTTTCGATTTGACAACCTAAAGTGTCAAATTTAGTTCCTATGTGAAAAGTGAAAGCTCGTGACAACCCGAACCTTTTTCTCTTGACACCATGCGCTGCTAAGCGATGTCCCACATGATTCTGCTGCCACAGAGTGAGCACCAGCCCAGGCGAGCAAAGGCGGCTTTTGACTGCGCCTGCCGGGTGCTCAGAGCTGCTGAATTCACACCTCCACTGCCCCTCTACCCGCCTGCGCGTTTCCCCTCAGAATCTGGCACCGTGAAAGCAAAAAGACTGTTATATCCCCCGTGTCTGGGCGAGAAACTGTCAACTGCTTATGTCCTCTCGCCCACGGACTGGTAGATAAGGGCTGCCGCCGGGAAGCGGCCGCGCCGACCCCACGTGTAGCCGGGCGGGCCGGGCCGAGCCTCTCACCGCCTTGCCACCCCTTCCCTTCTCGCAGGAACAAGAGGAGGATCATGCGCATCTTCACCCTGCCCCCAGCCGCCGAGACGCCGCCCGAGCCCAACTTCTACGACAGCATGAAGAAGATCCGCCTGCGGCAGCAGCTGGAGATGTACTCCATCGGTAAGTCAAAGGAAAGAGGGGGCTCCCCCGGGCCTGTGGGGTTACGGGGGACGGTTCCTGCAGGGCGGGCCTCGAGCCGGGCTGCCCTCGTGCGGTGGGGACACCGGGGCGGAGCGCCGCTCCCCCGGCAGCGTGCGAGCAGGGGTTCCGCAGCAGCGCGGGTCACGGGATCGAGGCGTGAGGAGGCACGGGGTGAGGGAGCGGCCGTGCGGTTCTCTCCGAGCTGTCGAAACAAGTCCGATGTTGAAGTTAAAAAGAGCTGGGAATGTCTGAACGTTGTCAAAACGTGGATGGATTTGTAACACTTAAGAGGACTGTGGAATATCAAGTAATTCAACTTCATAAACGGAAAATAAATGAAAGTTTTACTGTACCAACAAGTGTTGCTGCTCCCATCTTAATGTTGAAGGTCAGGATGGAGGTAGGAAAGAGCCCCATGCCTCTCATGTTCCAGAGGTTCAATTCAGAGAAACACCTGTACTTGCTTCACGTCTGCCATACATGTATGCCTAAAGGAAATATGGGCAAGAAATACTGAATGTGTTGAAACCACTTTTTAAATGTAAAGGCTTAACGTGGAGATTCTTAAACCAGGCCATTGCATTCTGTAGGAAGCACATCCTTTTTTATTCCTACAGAGGAATGCCTGCTGTCATTCGTTGTTGGTGTTTGATCCACCACACGCAAATCTTTCATCTCCCTTTGCCTTGCTAACCAGATTAATTTTGAAGTCTATGTAGTTGTTAGCTTGTGGCTTGTACATTGTGGAAGAGATGAGTGATGTGGAGATCAACTTTGTGACTAATGAGCTGTTCAAGTCATCTGTAATAGTACTTCTGAAGCCATTGTCTTTAATTATATTTTTTAAATGAAAGGACCTGAATGGAATCATAGTTTTCTGCCATTAATTTACTGACATTTTGCTATGACCCTACTGTTCAGCCTGTCCAAGGCCATATGCTAAAGGACTAGTTCCACGTGGTGAGTGAAACTTCCCCTTCTGTGGCTAAACGGTGAAATTACATTCTCTATTTCTTAATTGTTATCACATTTATACATGTATATATATAGATATCTATACATGCACACACATATATATGCATGTATATAATAAATGGTATAATCGATGTTGATCCGTGTTTCTTTTTTTCAGCAAGGAAGTACGAACAGCAGCAGCAGCCACCAAAACAGACTGAAAGTGTACAGCTCTCAGTGGAATGAAGCCCACAATTGTAGCAACTCAGGATATATTTCCAGTGCTGATGATAAGAGTCAGTGTGGAGCTATTTTCAATGCCTCTTAATTCATACATAGCTGAAGGCAAGCAGGAAAGGAACGGGACTCTCCTAAAAATTTTATTCTTGGTAGCTTTTCTCTGAGCCCCGTGAAGTAAACTGAGTGCCTACTGAAACATTCAGCATGAAAGTACTGAACACAGGATAGACCTGCTCAGAGAAACCTGTGAAGGTAGAGAAGTGCAGTCTTATCAATGTTTTTAATGATTTCTCTCTCTGCCAGCACCTTGGAAATCAGCTCCTACCTTCTCTGGTAGCGGCACCCTAGAGAAAGCAAGGCAGTACCTATCTGCCTGGAAAGCTTTTTGTTTCTTGGTCCCACATTTGCTGAATGCGTTCAGTAAATGTGAGTAAAGATACTGTGGCCTTACTGCCTAGCAAAGGTGAACAGCTTTGACAGCCTGGAGTGTCGCTGGTGGTAGTGCAGAAAGATTCTGCTCTGTGTTTATCTGGAGGTTGCATATGCAATACTGTGAACCTTTCCTGGAGAAACTGTGAGAACTGAAAAGTACACAGTGAATTGCATGTCTAGAAGACACTTAAAAGCCAATACTGTAATGGTAATAGCAAAGATGGTTAGCTTAATTCAGCCAAATTGCTTTCAGGAATAGGATTGTCTATCAAAATTTGCATAAACAGAAAGATCAGGGCTTATCCAGAAGAGACATCACACCCTAGTTACTTTTTTCTTTCTAGGTAAATCACAAAATCAGTTAATTTAAAGAATACTGCAGAGATCACTTCTTAATAAAAGCATCTAATCATGAAAACGACTTGAAGTTGTATCATCCTGTAATTCCTAATGTTGCATGACTTAAGGGGGGCTGAGTGCTGAACATGAACAAACAGCACAGAACGTGGGGAACATGTGCCTAGAAAGAGGTTTTTTTTTTTCCAGTTCTGTGCTAAAACATATATTAAGCGGCGGTAAACAGCATTGCAGTTCTGTTCAGGTAGGAGGAAACGTGGCTTTGTTCACCGAGTCTCATTAGACTGAAGTTCTCTGTACTGCAGTGTCTGTAGGGACAGTAAAGCGTGATCCGGGCCGCACCAGCTGGGGCAGGAGATGACCAGGCGGGTTTGTCCCGGGAAAAGGGGCTCGTTCGGGTGAACCCTGGCACCTCCGTGCCGGTTCCCCCTTCGGCCATCTTCCCCGCCTGTCACCGAGGAAAACAGAAGCGTGGGGCCGAGGGCTGGTGGGAGGCAGAGCCGTTCCCGCGCAGCGACGGGGAAGA
>NW_009647678.1:663472-703866 GCF_000708025.1 Charadrius vociferus
GGTGTCTCCGCGTCCTGTGCCCGGCTTCACCCCGCGGGCGCCGCAGCGGTGTCCCGGCGCGGGGCTCATGGCTGTACCGGGAGCTCAGCTCCCCCTCCCACCGGCCCTGCCCACCCGAGCGGTCAGCCAGCGAGCAGGCAGCGCGGGGAGGAATCCTTTCTAATGGCGCATCTTCGGTCACGCTCGCTGGGGCTGCTGTCCTCAACAGCCATCCCATGCGGCTCCGTGCGTTTCAGTTAAGCAGCATCTCAAAATGAGCCCATTCTTTCCACTTTACTGAACCCGGCCGTCTGTAGCTAATAATTTTACAGTTTTCCTCACAGCTGAGCTGGAGGCGCTGTGAAGCGCTTAGAAAACTCGAGCGGCTTGCAGCTCCGCTTGTATTGATGGCCCTGAGGTAGTGGCACAAGTATCTCACAAACTTACTTGTCGAGACAAAACTTCTTAAGGAGAAGCAACATAAGCAAAAGCTTTTCCAGGGCGCGTACCATTTGCATTAGAAGAATGCTGCTTGAGCTGTGAACAAAGGGCAGGTAGTGGTTTGTTTTCCTGACCTAAGTGCAGCTATTGAAGTTCTGTCCCAGCAAAACTATAGACTGTTTTGTTGGGGTTTTTATATGTTGTTTTTACTCTTACATACTGTTTTGGGTCAAAGGTGCAGTCAGCTTTTGAATTTTTGTCTCAGATTTCTGCAGTGATCTTTACCTGTTAATTCACGACATTGCATGTAGAGAAAAAAAAAAAGTACTTTCTTTAGTTGGTAGAAAAAATCCGTGCCTAAAAGCAAAGGCAGATAGGGTAGAGATAGTAGAGCTATTTTTTTTTTTTATGTCCGTTCGTAGTAGTTGGGCTTGTAGGCATGCAAAGGATGGGATTCTCAAGCTCTTGTGGAACTTTGTTCATGCTGAATTATTAGATGTCTTGGATGGGGAAAGCCTGTGACCTTTAAAAAATTTGTGCCAAAGTTATCTTTAGTCACATTTATTTTTGACAATGCTGTACAGAGGCAAATCTTACTAGCTTGCCCAATACTGTTAAAAAAGCTATTATGATATTTAGATTTAGCGGTGTCTGATCACACAAACCATGTGAGGGATGGCATTCAAAGCAGTTAAAACTTTGCATCTATAAGGTCCTGCAAGAAAGTGCTAACAAGTTGCACTCAATTATAACTCGGGATGTTCTTGGGAATCTGACCACTCTGTTGCATCCATGGGAGCTGCTGAACAGTCAGATCAGTTTTCAGATGAAGTTACAACCACGACTCTATGTGAAAACTATAATGTGTTAAGTGGTGGAAAAGTTACCTTCTCCTCATAACTAAAGTGTGGCTGGCTTGGTTTTATACTCAGTGCAGCACAGAAGATCAAAGCTTTTCGGATAGAGCTTTATAAATTCTGTGACAAGGCTCAAGAGGGTCTTAAATATTTCTAAGCTATGAGTGTGGCTATGTTTAAAGCTAAAGAAGTTGTAAACTCTGTGGGCCTTGTGAAAATACCTTCCCCCGTGCCATGAGCATTTTGAGTTTCAGTCCAGTGTTACATGCCTGGTATAGTATGAATTGGCATGTGCCGGCCGAGCCCAGATGAGAACGTAGCAGCTGTCATGGTGCCTTATAACCATAAGAGTTCCAAATTTCAGCAGCATGACACTCGGGTGGTGCTAAACTTGCTGTCAGACTTCATTTCCAAAACTGCCTGGTGCATCGAGAAGACCCTCAGGGGAAGTCTTTGCTGTACCACTTGTACCACTGGCATCAGTAGAAACTCTGAAAGTGGGGAGAAGATCCCAGTGCCTTTGTCCAAGGACGATTTGTGGGGAAGTTTCTTCAGCGCAGTGCAAAATTATTCATTGAGAATTTTCTAACCTATGATGAATCTTTCTGTAATTTGCATTTTGCATATATGATTAAGCAGCATTGGCCAAAAGCCTGGTGACAGCACAGGGCTCTGGAATGTCTCCCTGTTGCCTGGGCAGTTTATTCATGTTAGCTTACTTTTGTGAGCATAATCGCTCCTTTTAAAGTCCTCCTGAACTTAGGAGTGCCGCTGCTATTGAGCAAGCTGAAATTATACACGCTGCAGAGAGAAAGGTGGGTATGTTGCAACTTAGCCTGTCTTTCAGAGGAATTTAAAAGATTTTGCCCTAGCCCTAATTTCTACATTAAAGAGATTGAAAATTGTCACTACGTGCCTTCTTCAACAGGGAAGAAGCACCTTGCTGGAAAACGTGTTATTAACTCCGTGATGTCTTCGGCCTGTTATGCCTAAAGAGCAATAGCATTTGGAGGAGGCTTGCTGACAAAGCGCAGTCTTCAGTCGCAGTTGCTTATGCTCTGAATGGGAAGTAGTGATCAAAAGGTGTTCCCTTTCCTCTCCAAACACTTAAACTGTGTTTTAGTCACAGTAAGGAACCTGGGTGATGTCACCTAGTTTATTAACAGAGTTGCTCAAACAAAAAGGCAGCACTTGTTCTTGTCCTCGAGACAGGGCTGCCACCGAAGAGCAGAAGGTTTCAGTGCCTCAGGCCCCTGAGAAAGGAGGTAAGATCCTTTACTTTGCATCCATGTTTCTTTTGTCGCATAAGAGTTACGGGCTAAGAACAAGTTTCTTGCAGTCTAACAAGCTCCATCAGAAATTGGTGTCGGCTGGGTCTGCAGGACCCTCTGCTGGCTAAGGGACAGATACTGAGCTTGAACAGAGATATCGACTGCTGGCAAAACAACCCCAAGGCCAGCGCAAATGTCTCATGAGAAATCTGACGTCGGCGAGTGGAAATTTGTACTACTTCTTCTGTAATAGAAGACAAGAAGGGAAGAGGAAAAACCCAACACGTTGTTTTAAGAGTAAAAGGCTCAGGATTATTTTAGACAGGAAAAATCCTGCCTTAATAACTTTTTTTCCAACTCTGAAAAAAAAAAAAGAAAAGGCCGATAAAACTTTTCAGTGCTCAGTTGTCTCTGTGAAATCTGTGCTTACAAGGAAAAGGCTAAGGACCTTTTTAAGAATGAAGGTGCTTTGCCTGATTTTTGCAAGGAATGTCTAAGCTTTGGGTGTTTCTTTAATAAAAATAATTCCTTATCTTTTTATGGAATATCTAAACTCAGGGTGTTACCTTAATAAAAATAACTCCAAACTCCAAGATTAACAGAATTGCTAAAAGGAGTTAGTTCTCAATGAGAAAAACAATAAACTGAATTTGGAATTTCTGAACCAAGCCCTCGAAGGCAATTTGTGGCAAAACTCCAGAAAAAGAAAGAAAGAATCTCAATTTTATAAAATAGCCGTATATCTTCTTTCTCAGTTATAGCTGGGCACTGCTTTGAAAATTGATTGTCACCTTGCAGAGGCCTAGGAATTAGATGTTTTAGGAGAACTGGGTTTAATTTTAATCTAACAGTAAAATGAATTAATAATTTTAAAATTCTTGCTGCTCAAATTAGGGATTTGCTGAAATCGGAGTCTGAGAAAATACCTCACATTTTCACTTCTAAAGACAAACTTAGATCCTGAGTCTGCGAAGGAGTAGTGCCTTTCAGTTTCCACCAGGCTGTCAGACTTGCTGGAACTGGTTTTAGACATCCGTGATGTATAAAGGCACGTGTGGATCTATAGCCTGCTCCTAAAAAAGGCCACGGTTTGGACAAGATTATAGAAACATTGTCTTTTTTGTAATGGAATAGAATGAGTATGTTGAAAAGGCTTGTCTGGCAGGAGGGCTGTATTACTATCCAAAATATTCTCTGGATCATCCTGAAAACGTAGTTTGTGATACGCTCTTGACTGACAGCGTAGGGTGTGAAGCATAAATTCCTGAGCAGGAAAGATGTATGTTGGTTGTGCAATGGGAGACTCCATGTGATCTCGTTATTTATGGCGCTCCTCTCAGATGTCTTTCTGGGACTCGGAACAGCTGCTGTGAACTTTACCCAGCACAGAGTACTCGGTATGTTTGAACAACTCTATTTTGCCGTTCCTCAGATCGTGGTGTATGCTTCGATGAGCAATATTAGAGCCAACTTCTGTGACACTGGTTGTAAAAACAGAGCAGAACTTAGGGAACCCTTTTACTGATTGATGAAAAGCTCAAAGGGGAAAAGAAGTAAGAATATAATCTTCCATAGTTTTGGTTGGTGGACACCAGGGAGTGATAGTTGAAGGCATCCAATTTCTTTATACTGTAGTATGCAAGGAAGGAAGGGTGGACTGCTTTTTCTTTTCAGAGGGAAGGTCGAAAGGGTGGAGGCAGAGGCACAAGCTTTTTCAATCTCATCTCTTTTCTTCATGACTGTCTTGTTAAATGGCAGCAACCGTTGTTTGCAGGAACTTTCCCTCGCTTTGGTAATGAGTGGCTCATAGTGCATTTTGATATGTGGCAGTGCCATTGCTAAGTAGATCAAAATCTTCAGTCAGATAAGGCTTGGAATAACTAGTGTTCATAGCTCAACTAAATAACCAAGTTCACATGATCTGTAAGTGGCCAGCAGATTTTTTTCTTAGGCAAAGTATGTACTGCTTGTATTGCACATTTATTTAAAGCTAATTTTAGCACAACAGATTGAGAATTCTAGCAGCCAAAAATACCTTTGAGTCCGTTAAAAGATTTCCTTACCCAAACTCTGTTTTTGTGTGTGACAAACAGAAAATATCACATCTTTTTCACTTCATATTCAGTAAGAGCCCAAAAGCGGTGAAAGCATTGCACTCGAGGCCCCCAAGATTACTTTTGCCACTGCTGATGGGAGAATTGTTCTCTATCATTACTGTCTTCTCTTTCAACCTCAGCAAATCCTGAAATGCCAAAGGCAAACCACTTGATGGCTGATCAGAGGTCCCGGAGATGCTGGTATGGCAGTGGTCTGAAACTTGTGGCTTGGACCGCTGTTTGAGCATTGCCTAAGAGCATTGTAGAAGTACTCAGTTCAGTATGTCGTCTTTACACGTGTGAGACAGAAGAACAGGAAAGCGTATATGGCCTCTGAGGAAGAAAGTATTAAGATCGTTGCTCTGGAACAGAGTTTCTAAGACTGCTGTGTAACTATTAAACAGCTTGGGGTGGTCACTGAGAAGTATGCAATGGGACAATTTAGCTGCCATTATGAGACCTGTGATTGTATTGACTCTGATCAGCGTGTGATACTCAGAGAAAAAAGTTGCATGTGATTGTATTACTTAATGAGCTAACAGTTGGCAAAGATGGTGCCTGTTACCAGTTCTGTTAGTGCTATTTTGATCATTACAGAGCTCCATTTGTTCATGGACCATAGGCTGGGAAAGGAGTTTTCTCTTGATTGGTTGCTTCCCTGAAGATTCTTCTAAAGAGGGATGGAATGGTGTAATTTTCTTTTTGGTTGAGGCAAAGCAGTATTCTCTTGCCATAATTCACCAGTTCCAAGTCCGTAATAAAACACTTGCGGTAAAACAGTGATGGCTATGTGGTGTTTCTCAAAGATGCTGTAAAAACTCCATCCTTGGGGGGCCATCTTCCCATGAGATATCAGGCAGATCTACTCTCAGACCTAATCTTTGGGATAAAAACCTGTGGCCTGGCGTCCAGAGTTTTAGCTGCAGAGGCTGTGAGAAGAAAATGCAGCCCAAATAGTTACTGAAAACAGGAATATGTTTTGGGCAGACGAGAGGATCTAGAACCTCAAGGGTCTCTGATCCTTGTCTCCTGCTTGCATACATCATTATATTTTCTTTTTTTCACCAAACTGTTGTTGAATGAAGGGGTGGCTTTATCACTCATGCCTTTTGGAAGCATTGTGTGAGCAGAAACGACAGTGACTAATCGCACTGGAGCTTTAGTGAGTAATTGGCATAATAATGATGATGATGAATACCTCATGAGCTCATCAGTAAGTAACAACATAGGCTAATGTTGTTGCACAGAGAAACCTGCAGCCCACAGGAACATTAGCCAAGAGCAAAATGGGATTGGTTTTGCTTGGTTGGACACTGTTGTACTTTATCCAGGCATGGAGATGGGAGGGGAATTCTTTGCTCGAAGGGAGCGGTTCCTGTGTGACCTTGAAAAGCCCAGCATGGTATGCTTCTTGTCTGTTCTTTTATAACTAAATTTATCAGAATCTCAGGGGGGTTCAAAGAGCACAACACAGGGCAAAACAGTTTGCTTATAAGGGTGGCAGCTCTGGAGTGGAAAACCTCAGAAGAGTAAGCTTGCAACGTCTGGAAGAGGGTAGGGCCTGGTGAAATTCTGGTAGGGTTGCCAGCATCCAGCAGATCCCAGAAGTTTAGCATACAGAAATGTTGCTGTATAACTGTTGCTAAGTTGTTGCCTTAAAGGCCCTCAGATTATGCTCCTGCTTTGTATCAGAGCAGAGTAGGGCACAGGAGCTTGTAGTGAGTGCAAGCCGTACTGGAGCCCTCAGAAGGGGAAGGGAGGTGGTTAATAGCTGTGCTAGTTCCCATAGTGCAAGAAGAAAGGGATGTTTAAATGAAATTGAAAATCGGTGCATTTGAAACCTGGCATAATTATACCACATGATATTACCGAGGCCAAAAGTTTAGTCGGATTCCAAGCAGACCTGGACATTTATATATATAATGACAATGTCCAGAGTTGCAGTAAATAGGATTAAAAATAAATTAAGCATATAAGCCTTCATGCTAATTGATGAGGTCAGGAAGGAATTTCCCCTTTGGGTGAATTACATCATTGTTCACTACCTGAGCTGTTCCACCTTCTGAAGCATCTGGTCCCGATCACAGGAGGCAGAGCTCTCAAACAGATGCACCAGCAATCTGACCTGTTGTGGCAGTGCTTAGCTTACCCTGCCTGGGTAGGATCTTGTTGAAAGGGTTTGAGAAGCACTTTTTTTTTTTTTTTAGGGTTTTCTGAGGCCACCTGTACTGCAGTATATATCTACTCTTCCAGTTTCTCCTTGGCAAAAGAGGACAACTGTTGACCAGGTGCCTTTCGCAAATCCTGAGAAGTGCCTGCTAGCATGTCAGCAGCAGCCTGCGTAAAGATGGAACTGTGATGGGCACATAGGGCATTGCTGTATTGCTCCGTAGATTAAAAAGTAGCTCTGGGAGCAGCTGAACTAGGGAAGATGAATGTTTCCTGCAGCTTTGTCAGTTTTGGTGGCACTATGGTACCTTAAATATCTTCCCTTCTTTCTTTCCATTACACAGCAGTACCATTAGCATCCCTGATTTTCCCAACAGCACAGTGTCTCAGCAGCCTCTCACCACCTCGTAGTTCTTCTGTATATTTAGTCAAAACGTGATGTCTCACTGATGTTTGTGAACCAGGCAGGTTACTCAGGGGGCTGCCTTGGTTATTTATTCTGCAACCCTGTTGTAGGACTTGAGCACCTGTGAAATCTCTATCCTTTTCCATCAGATTAGGTTGAAATTGGCCTTATAATTTACGTTTCTCTGCATGGGACAGTTGGTGTGGTTATGTAACCGTTGTTTCTTTGGGAAACAAGGAAAAATATCAGTCTTCCAAGCAAGTTGCCATGGAATGCTTTTTCTCTCAAAGCAGTTAGGTGCATGAACAGTTACACCGAGTAATTGAGGCACGTGTGCCTTTAAAACATGCACTGTTTAATCTTAAGACTTTCCCCAAGGTATAAGGGGAAGGCTTCCTTGCCAAAATACTGTAATTGAGTTAACAGTCCGGGAGGTTTCTGTGTTTTGTTACTGAGCTACAAAATTCTTCTGCCAGCGTTGGCTGCTAGGAAGATCAAAGTTAGAAGTACCAGCCTGCCAGTAAATTGTCTCTTCGAAAGAAAACAGAAAATTCCTCAGTTGTTTCAGGTGACAGCCAGCGTCAGATCTTTTTGACAATTATTAATCTTTTTCTGCAGTTCTATTTCTGCCTGCAATAGTGAGCAGCCTGGATGTCTTGTAATCTGTATGGTGCATATGCTGCGTGTAGACATCCGATTAATGAGTGAGGATGTCAATAATAAATTGAATTACTTCTCCGCAGTTGATTTCTGGTGCTCAGAGAGAATATGGAGTTATGGACCACTGGAATGGTATTTCTGCTTCTTGTATACAGTAATCATCATGAGAAAAGATTAAGGATCACTGTGGTATAAAATGAATGGATAGTATTGGGACGTGTTCTGGATGTCCTGCTGATGGGACATGTGTGGCTGCCTCAGCTTTTGTGCTCTGTAAGCTCTTGAAATCTGTGATAGTTGCCTTTCCTGAGTAGGCAATAAAATGTTTCTCAGTAGCAGGCATGATCACTGAGGCATAGGCTTTTAGGACTGTTTGCCTCCTAAACACTTTTGAGGGTAAGGACTTCTTCAGGAGTTCACAATTGAGGGAATATGTATTTTTCTTTGACATATAATCCCTGCACAGCAAATACATTTCTGTCCGGTTACTTAACAGCTATTGTTTCTGCAATACCCAGAGCGTTGTCAGAGGGTTGCTTGCTTTGACTGTCCAAAGCTCAGTTATCTTCTTTACTGCAATGTGCAAGAACCAAAGCCATGACTTTTTGTGCTCGGATGGGACTCTGTCCTTACAGCTGTCCCTTGTTTCTAAGTGTAAGAGAGATGAAACAGCCCATCGTTTTGCTGGGAGGAGTTGGCAAAGGACTACGTTGCCTTTCGGAGTGAAGTGTGTCCTGTGTATGGAGCATGCTGCTGTCAAGTGCTTTTGCAGAAGAAAGGAGGATTTCAGATGGGAGGTGGAATTCTGAGAATTTGAGATGGTAGCTGATAAAACTAAGGATCTGCTCTGCCTCTGCTAAGAAGAGATTTTGGTGCTAATGTTTATTTAAAGATGGCCTTAACCCTAAAAGGGAGAGAGAAAATTGCTTTCATGCTTCCGTCTCACTGAGAGCCGGCAGGCAGAATGGCTTTGGTGCCTGCTTATCTGCCCTGAAGGCTTCATGGCTGGGGAGGCTGCAGGGATCATTTCTACTGCACCCCCTCATTCAGCATTCGGGCAAAATCGTGAGGCAGGCAAATGGTTTGGGCTGCTTGTTTGGATGCAAGATGGCTGTGTCTCCATTTTGCGGATGAGTCATCCCTCTGCCTTTTTGTTGTTAGACTGAACAGTGCTGCTGTTGGCTTTGGGCGCCCTTGATCCCAAGTTTTGGATGGCAGAAACAGACAGGCAAGCCCCCTCCACCCCAACCCCAAATTTTATTGACATGATTTTGGGGACAAAGACATGTTGAAAATACCTTAGGTCTTTGTCACCTTGTAGTTAAACTGCTGTAATGCAGAAGAAGCATCTCCTCTGGTACCTGATCCAAGTGTACAAAACCGAAAACGTACTGTGGAAGTTGCATAGATTAAGGAGCAGTGGGGGAAGTGAGAGATTTACATCTTCATTTTTCATCTGATTGTGGGCTAGAGCTCTACTTACTTGGACAAATAGCTCTACGTGGTGCTAGCCCTCTAACCTGGGTAAAGATAACTTACATTGTTTTCAGTAGCGGATAAGTTAGTAGATGGGTCAGCAGTTTCTTTTAGTTGAGCTGGCTGCCGCAGACTAGTTCTGCAAGCTTGGCACCCGATGATGTTTTGCACGGTATGTAAGGCTAGCCAGTACAGGACTTCTCCTGCTTGTCATGTCAGAAACGGAGGTGCAGATTGGGAGATTTCATTGGTTACCTCAATTTTGGCACACGATGTTTACATACCCAGTTTGGCGAAACTTTGCTTTTGTGAGAGGAATTCTTATTTCCTAAAAGGAACTTGAATGAAAGTTGGGATTTTATTAAAGACACAGAGGCATATTATTATTCATCTTTCCTTGCTTCATCCCTGTGATGTTTCCTGTTTTGCTTCTTGAGATACAGGTGTCATGATGAGGAGCTTCTCAGAAACAGAAGTGGATGATGAGTGGAGATGAAGAAATCATACATTTAAGAAGTTGGCTCAAGTTTCCGTTACAGGCATGGAAAGTTTCTGAGACCAAGCCATGCGAGAAGAACATGAGTAAAGAAGAGGGAGATGTAGACCCAGACTTTCTAGAAGGGATTGCAGGATTTGAGAGGACGCTGCGCAAACGTCACGTAGTTTGCTTGCTTATTCATTTACCTGCACCCCTGGATTGTAATATTTTGTTTGCATATCTGTTTGGAAGTTGAAAAATCCCCTCACATCTGTGTCTTTAATATAATCATGGCTTCAAACTTGTTTTAGGAAGAGCAGAACATTGCTGTAGTTTTATTTGTGGATTAGATAGCTGCTGCTTTGTACTTGAAATCAATTTTGGTTTTTTTGTAGAAACATGCATTGAATATGGAAAAGATCAGACCATGACCATTACAAAACAGGAAATCAGGGGGGTTGTTTGCATTTAATAAACAGCTTTTGCATAAAAAGGTGTGACAGGTGCATAGGTAAAAGAAAAAAAAAGTGGTGCTAGCCCTCTAATTTGAGTAACCTTATAATGTATTGTTCTTAACGCTGTCCTTAGACAGATGTTAGAATTGAATATTAGTCAGTTCAGTCTTTTATATTTGACTGTTGGTCACAAAAATATTCCAGATGGGTAAGATTTCTTGGCAGGGCTGTGAGGTTTTAAGTACAGATTAATTAGTATTGAGTTAGGGGAGAGCTTTTTAGAAAGGTAATTTTTTTTAACATCTTGGCGATCAGGTGAAGTATCTCCAAGGAAATACTAGCCGTGCAATCCAGCAAGCTATGATGCCGTGAACAGACTTACTTGTAGTAAGCCTCTGATACAGAGTTACTAAGACTTTGACATACATGTATTTAAAATATAAAAATTAAATTTAATTTCCTATATTGGACAGTGTTGCTGGTAGAGGCAAAGAGCATATTTATTTTTCTTACAAACTCTTATCTGGTGTTTTAGCCTTAATAAAAGGCTATGGTTATTTTTGCATACTGGCCGAATATTTGGCCTTTAAGAGTATATAATTAGATGGAAGAGTAAAAGCAGTTGTTAAAAGACTGTTTTTTCTAATGAAAATAGTTTGAATACATATAATTTTAGTTTCTTCTGCATAGATATGATTAGTGTGTTGGAAGTACTTTTACAGTGGATATAAAGGGAACAGTTGGGAGACAGTGGCTGAGAATGTGTCCAGCTATTTTTGTAGCTAACAGTTATATTTTTTCAGTCTCTTTACTTAGATATTTCTATATAATTGAACAGCTAAATTAAATTTGGATACAAAACCTATTTGCACTTAGTAATATTTATAGTTTAAAATAGGTATTACTGTACTAATTGATAAGTAATTGCAATGACTGTGAGAAAATCCTGGCCTATGTTATTACTTTGATAGAAATTTGAATATGGGATAGTATTGTCTGTATCATATAAAAATGTTTTCATGGATTTTTAGCTGCTGAAACTGAAATCAATAAACTTTAGTTACTGATGTTGACTGCAACAAGTAAATCTGCACATTTCTGTTTTCTTCGTATTACCTCTGCCTCTGCATTCACCTAGTGTTTCTTCCAGCATTACTCCTTTCATAGTATTTGCTTTCTTTAGGTCGACCCGTGAGGCACTCTTGGTGTGGGTATTTGCATGTTTATGCGGAAGACTTTCTTGATGGAGAACTGTACCTCTGAGTTTGTGCAATTACTTTATGTTTTCTGAATAAACCCTAGAGAATCCCAGGCAAAATAAAATCCCAGGATTAGTAGAGTAGCCAGTGGGTCAGTTCGTAATTTTTTTCATATTTTAAATATATTTGTCAGTAGCCGATGATTGTGTTTTAAAGTAGATAAAGAATGGTGTTTTACACACCTGAATTGCACATTAGATTAGCGACACAGTGTATCCCAGGTTGAATGTACACTAGTGAACAATATGGTCTGTGTTCTGTATTACTTTGGAGAATGGAAAATACTTTTTGCTCGGTTGAGAAATTTTTAAAACTGGAAAGGATATGTTTATTTTAAAACCCCGGTTCTTCAGATTTGAGAGGAACAAACTTGTAATATAGCCCAAATTTATTGTAATCTGTTATTTGTATTAAATACAAATTTATTTGTATTAAATACAAAATTAAACTCAAAGGAGCTCATGTCTGCTGATGTTTTAAAGAAAACAAAATCAAATTGCAGGAGATAATTGGTTAAATGCTTGGAGACAGTGTTAATTGAAATATTAAGCCCATTTGGGGAGTAATGCTTCAGAGCAACTGTTTTGTTCACATTATTTTATTCATTGGATTTAATTCAATATCTGATTAATTCAAGGCTGAGTTGAAAAAATGGCATAATTGATCTTCCCTTTTTAATTTATGTGTAGAAGAGATAGAAGAGGAAACAACAACTCTGACTTCTGAAGGTCTCAGTGACCAGAAACAACCAGTTGTTTATTAATTATGGATTCCTTGTTTACGTCTTTAAAATATTTTTTTTTCTGAGTATTCAGCGTTCCTTACACGTTGATCCACTTGCTCATTTGTTTTATGTATAACACTGAGTGATTTTTCGTTATCAATATGACAGAGGGAGACTGTGGCCCCTTCCAGGTCTTGCAAGAAGTGTGCTCCACATATGCTTCCATACTCCAGAGGACTCTCTTCGCGTGGCATGGTTGTCATACCTGGCTACTGTAGACTTAATTTTTTTTATTTATTTAGGTTCTTTTGTCCTTTTTTGCTTGATTTTTTTTTTCCCTGATACTTCAGCTCACTGGGAATTTGCACCCTGCGTTGGAGTGGTGTGGGTCTTCTCTTGGCACTTGTATGGAGCGGAGAGGTCTGTATCAGCGCTGTGCCATTCCCATTGTTGGGTAGGTCATTTTCTGCAAGGGAAACGCATTGGTCTAGCGAAGTCCCTGTTCAAGCTGTGGTGGCCGTACCAGGATCCTGGCATGGCTAGCTCTGATTCTCACCCTTCTCCAGAAGGGCCAGGAAGAGGGAGGGTTCCTTGTGGAATCCCCTTTGCTATTCCTGACCTCTCAGCTGCATCCATGCTATCTTTCTTCCTCTGGGCAACTGCCGGGGTGCTGTAATGCACCGCTATCATGAGCACAGCTCAGCTATAAACACCTTTTTAAGAGTGTTAGGCACACTAGCCACTGGTGCTGTGTGCTGGTGCCATGTACTCGAAGAAATATCTTCTGCTACTTTAATGACTTTCTCTTCTCTTTATAGCATCTGTGTGAGCAAGCAGAGAAATTCTAGCTGTTCAAGCTCTTGCTGCAGACGAATACGCTCGTTAGTTCACTGGAGGCAACGTGTCCCCCATGATCCTGCCCGTACCTTTAGGAAGACTCTTTGTGCTCAACCTGGATGTAGGCAGTGGACCACTGAAGCACAAATGCTAATGGTAGCAGGGTTTGCTTCCAGGCTAGAAAAAGCCTACATAAAATGGAGCCGTCCAGCATCAAAGTGCACAGCAACATTTTCCTTTGTAGAGGGTAAAGCCGTGCTTTTCTTCACCTGCTTCACAGGACCACATGCCCTTAGTAAGTCCTCTTGGAGGTGTTCGCTGAGCCAAGTACTGTCAGTGGGACATTCTTTAGCGTGTTTGCATTGGGGATGATTTAATTCCTAGCCAATGCGACAAGTCTTTTTTTGTCACCTTTTTGCTCCAGCAGCGTTGTCAGCCTGCACTGAAGTAGCTGGCACGTTAACTCTGCCTTGCAGGTGGAACTCAAGGTTTTTGCTTCACCATCATGCTCCTCCTGTCTCTAGCAGCAAAGGCTACAGGAGATCGATGTTGACCATTACATGGACCCTGAAGAACAGAGATCAGCATCTATTGGATTTGGGGGGAAAACCAGGCCTATTAGTTGGCAGATGCCATTCTTTTGCATGGTCTCCAGACAGGATTAGGCACAGTCAACAGCCTCCTGGTGTAGTATTTGGCTTCTGTTCCTATGAAATGAAGCCAAGGTCACAGCTTTCATTGCTGTTTCCACCTTTGTATATTACTGCAATGCGTGTAGAAAACAAACAAACAAAAAAGGCAAGTCGAATTTCCATTGCTGCAATGTATTGGCCTCATCTACTTCCACTTACCCTCATAACCCTGGCCGGCACCTGTGGGTGTCGTTGTTCCCTCCTCTCTTTGGTTATACCCTTGGTCCTTTCCTCCTGTTGGAATTCAGCTAGCTCATTTCAGCAGTGCTTGGTCTTCCGTCCTGCTGGCCACACCAATTTTGGAGGTTGTCAGTGAGAGCCAGCCAGTGTGGTTTGGCATGTTGATAGCAAGTCTCTCACTCCAGCTCCCTTTGAAGAGAGAGAGTCATAGGACTCAGGGGAGCCCCAGCCATCTCTTCTGGCTCAATGGGAAAAGACTCCACAGCGGTTATTCTCTGAAACCCAAACCAAAATCGAGATGGCAGGCAATCTGGGGCTTGAGGTGTCAGCTTTCCTTTATCTGAAAAATTCACATTGTTGACTTTTGGCAACCGCACTCTGGCTTCTTACCAAGGAGATCTTTGCATAAGCCTCTGAATTTGCAAAACGCGTATTTTTGAATTGCCACGGGGGTGTTTCACGGGCAGTTTTTGTGCTGTGTGTAAAGTCAGTATAGGTCTGTTAGTAATTCAGGATAATGCTTCTTGAGTTGTCAGCAGTAGCCGGGGCTTTTAGAAATACTTTGTTCATGCTGATTTCTTTCTTTGGATATGGGTCTGGGAAGAGGAAACGGTGGATTAAGATCAGGGAGCCTCAGAGCATCGGAGCAACCCTTTCCTTGGGCTTAGTATGGACACAGTACACTCAGCCTCTGGTGAATCAGCCAGAGTCATGGGCGATACGAGTCCAGTCCCCAGCATTAACTGGGGCAGTGCTTGAATCAGTGTTGGCCAAAGCCTTGCTGCCTTTGAACTCCTCCTGGCTCGGCGTGGGTTCATGCTGTGGCAGGGGTTGGAGCCAGCCTGGCTCTCCCAGGCCCCATGACACCCAGAGCCTGTGTCATCCTCTGCACCAGCCTTGGCCTCCAGCAATTCCCATTGTGGGTTCCTCCTTTTCATTTTCCCCGGGCTCGGTTGCTCAATAGACAAGTGTGATATCCAGCAGAGTCACACTCTGTGACATGGCAGCTCTCCCTGCATGCCCATGCAAACACAGCCAATTCACCTCGACCATCGGGAATGGATGTCTCCTAGATGGGGTGGGATGTCCTCTTTGAAAGCCTGGGGGCTTGCTGGAAAAGGAGGTTTGGAGGATGGTGTGACAGAGTTCAGAGCCATCAAGAAAGCCCATCCAAATGGTTTGCTTCTTCAGAGCAGAGGAGTTGTTCCATCCCTGAATGCCAAATGACTTCTTAATTTTTACGTCTACCACGTTAGACTTTTCAGAGAGTCCCTGAGATGGTTGTTCTTGCAGTGAAGCACAAATGCATCTATTTCTACTCAAAGATTATCCTGATAGGTAACAGAATGTGTTAGAGCTTGCTACCCAATATGCAAAAGCAGATTTGCTTTTGTTGGTTGGAGCTGGCTCTTTCCAGCTGGAACGATGTTTGTTGCTATCTGATATCTGCAGAGCACATATGCAGAGTTTTGCTGGTATCGGTTGGGCACAATGGAGTTGCCGAAGCACCCAGAAATGGTGCTGCATTTGGTAGAACTGTGTTAAATGTCTATTAGCCTTGAGGACCTCAGGACTGATTTCCAGGTAACGAACGGCGTAGATGGTCATGGGGGCCTTCAAAACCAGAAGGAAGGGTATTGCAAGAGCTGGAGTTCTTTGAGATACTATGTGATACCTGTGCAGTCACCTGCCACCCATTTTCATTCCTCCTTATTAATATTATTTTCTTGGTTTGTAGATTGAAGGGAAATGAGGGTTCCCAGGCAGTGTCAGAGGCACAAATACTGGTAATGGAAACAAAAAGTCCCCAGTTCCAGCTGCCTTTGGCTCCCAATTTTAGAATACCAGCAAGTATGTGAAAGCCTGAAAGCTCCCGTTGCTGGTCAGTAAACTTATTTAAGCTGGCACAACATAACTGGAACAACGTCCTGCAGCTTTTGGATGTTTTAATGGTATTTCCATTTCTGACCAAACGCAGTTTACAGATATTCCGGTTCCAATTCTTGCAGGTTTTTATGTTAGAAAATGATAATCATCCCTCATTATTTTCTACTCAAAATATATGTATTTTAAAATAAGTATAATCGCTTAAATATGTAGCCTTCCCATCTGAATGGCAAAAAGGCCGGTTGCATTTGATATAAAACTTACATTAAGCTGCAAATTAATGTTGCTTTAGTGGTTACTGGTAAATGAGAACCTGGGCATCTTTCAGAAAATAGCTGATGCAGAAATGCAAAACAAAGGGGGTTTAAAATTAATTATTTAAATCTGTGTGTCCTATTACATTGTTTAAACCAGAATATAAATCTGCATAGTGTGGGTTTGTTGAATCAAGTGGGGATGTCTCAATTGTGGATTTACTAGAATAAATTACAATTTTAAAAAAATTATGATATCTGATTGAGATTGTAATATATAATATTTATAATTTCTACAAATATTTGATTTGATTTGATGGGAACCAAACTGGTGCTGCCATTGCCAAAAGCCGATCCTCATAATTTATTTTGTGGTCGTATAAATTTTCCTTTGCCTGCTTCTTTAGTGGTATCCCAAATTGTAACTTTTTAATGGTCAACCTATCTTGGCTTGAATTTTCCCATCCCTAAGGTCCACAATGCTGATTTAGCAGAACAAACACTTTGAAGATCATTCCTTTTCTCTGTGCTGTTTATTATATCCTTTGCTTTGCGTGTAGCCCCAGCTCTGAAGCTTAGGTCAACAAGAAACCACCACTGTGGTCGAGCTGGTTCATGGGAAGCAGCACTCAAATGGTTCCAGTTTGTTGTTCTGCTGGGTCGGAGATGATTCCCACAGGTCGGGCCGGCAACTTCTGGCTTTTGAAATCGATGTAGATAACTTCCAAATAATGTGTCCTTTTGACTTTTTTTTTTCACCTGCATCTGCACACCGGTGGTGGTTACTCTAGGCGGGGTGAATGGTCCTTTACGGAGAACTAGAGTAGGTTTAGCGCTTACTCGGGCCGTTCGGGTTTGAGCTTTACCAAGCCAGACATCAACAACTTGTCAGCTATAAAGAGAACATGAAATAATATTTTGCATGCTTTTTTTTTTTTTTTTTTTACTTTAAAAAGAAAAAGTTATAAATAAGTGCTGCAAGAAAGTTTCTGTGTTTGTTTATTCACTTCCTTAAAACCTTGGATTCTGGACCTATAAATACAGTCTGACTTCATGTTTATAATTATGATCACTCTCATTTGAATCGATTGACGCTACTTGTAAAACAAACAAACAAAAAGTATTAAGATGTGTTTAGATCTGCAGGAAAAGATTAACATTCTTCTCATTAAAATATGTTGCTTTTGTACGTAAGGGAAAGCCAGTGTGAAAGTGTCAACCTCTCTCACTTTTCTAAAACTAGGAAGCCTCTTTGCCAGCTGTTAAAAAGTAAAAGGAAAAACTTTGCAACCAGATTTAAGAGATGTAGCTTTTCACAAAATGAGCAGCAATATTGCAAGCTTAACAGTAGTTGGGTATTGACCTTAAATAAAGAGTCAGCATTTCTTACAAAGAATCATGGGCTGATACTTATAATTCTTTTTTTTTTTTTATTAGGGATTTTTAATGTCATTTCTGCATTGCAGATTTCTAGCTGGAGTTTTGCCCTAATTCTTTGTAGAAGATGATGTAGGTTTACTAATCCATGTGAATTTTCGTAAGAAAAGTAAACCACTCTTCAGATTACCAATTATCCCTGAATATCATCTGCAGCTGAATTGAACCAATTTAGAAAACTTTTGCCTCCTTGTTAAGAAATATCCGTTATTCAAACTTGAAAAAATAGATGAGGTAAGAATTATGTTTCCAAGTATGTGTTTACAAATCTAAACTGATGATTTGGTTTTTCTGAAATGTTCAGGACACAGAAAATTTACCAATTTAAGTTTATTGTGTTGGAATATGATGCCATGGCTTTGAGTGACTCAGGATGGAGTAAACCCTAAAAATTAAGTTTAAACCGTCATTTATTTATAAACCAGAAACGTGTCCAAATAAATTTGCGTCTGTCAGATTTTTAAACTGTGACAATGCAGTTTTGATTTACATTCCTTTTTGCTGAATAAAATGGCTTAATTGCATTATATAGTATTAGAGCAAATATTTTATATAAAGCTAAGCCGGGTGCTTTTAGGCAAACATTATTTTTGCCTTGACATACATACAAAAACGTTTCCCACTTAAAGGAAAGCGGTTGAAGGAATTTGGATTGGGTAATTTAGGTTGAACTGTTGAAAGCGAAGTTGCTTGCTTAGGCATCGTTCCAGTCAAAACTCGTGCACATCTTTAACTTTCTGCAGTCTGCGTTGCCTGTGAGACCTCTGCTGACATGGATAAAGTAAAAAGCATGCAACATCTCTCCCAAATTGTGTGTACGTACCCTGCTGTCACATGCACTTGAATTAAGCCTGCGTTTAAGGGTGCTTGCAAATAGAAGACCTGGGGCTCCTCAGAGGTTACCTGATTTCACCAGAATGCCCAGCTGGTGGTCAAAAATGAGGTCTATGCCTATGCTTGGGGGAGGAAAAAAAAAAAAAGTAACGTTTTGTTGCTTTTAATATGAGCTTCATTGGATTGGTTTGTCTCACTAGTGCAGTCGTGACGCAGTGTTGTGTTTTATCAGTGCCCACCCCCAGCAGAATTCTTTGCTTAAGAGGAGGCAGATTTTCACCTACTGAATAAGAGTCTGGACTCGCATTGATGCTTCTCGGTGTTGTCTTGTGTGCTCTCCTGTGCCGGAGTGAATTTTATCCCCGGAGTGCCTAGTGTAAGTTATAGCCTTCTTTCTACCCTCTGGAAGTTTGCATGTTCAGATGTGACTGTGCTGAATGATAGGATGTCTATTTTAGACTTCAGCCTGTATTTACAATCAGGAGGGCAAGTCGCTGGAAGAACTTAGCTCCTTTTTCTTTTGAAACAACTTTTAAATACTGGGTGAGTTTTAAAGATTTCTGTGCATGGTTTTCTTTTATAAAACATGTTTTTCATAACCATGAACACTTGTTTTCTCTGAATGGATCTTAAAAATCTGCAGTGTCGAATCATAAAAACCAGTTGCTTGTTAGAAAGACTTTGTTCAGTCACTGAAGGATCAAATTGTCCTTTAGTTAGAAAAAGATATTTGTCAGCAAATGCATAACAAGGACTTGTTGATACTTTACCTATCTTACTTGTTTGCAGAATTGCTGTTTAAACTTTTGTGGAATTGCTGTTTAAACCTGACTGCTGACTGTGTTTTTAGTGAATGTTTTCAGCAACGGACTCTCATGCTAAATACTTCATATGCGTTTTTGACCTTTCAGTGGTGGGAACAGAGGTTGATAGGGACTAAGAAAAGGAAGCATCCTCTGGAAGTTTTGGGAGCTGGTGGTGACAGTCCCTCTCTGCAATGTTAAACTGGATGGGAGTCCTTGGAAAGCGATCAACTTCAGTCTCGTTTCCATATCAAGTAGTAGCATGAAGTATGCTTAAACACATTGCAAATGCGTTAAAATAGGAACTGATTGATACAAAAACTGTTTCTGTGGATGCGGTAACTGATTTTTTTTAAAGTCAGTGGAGGGTGCTTTTTGTGTAGTGGAGCATTAAACTTGTATCACGCTTGGCCTGGTGACAAGTCCTGTGCATGTAATTTAGAGCCATATAGGGATGTTCTTGGTCTTGAACCACTTGAATTAATTCCACCTTTCATATCATGAGCGTAGTATTAGTAATTTAAAGTAGATAATTTGCGAGCCTGGTGGCCTGAGGACAAACTGGAAATGATAAGGACTACTGATGTGAATGATGTTAGTAGCTCTGGTTATAAATCAGGCTTGGTTTCTGTGCAGTGGTGTGTTTAGTAGCAATAGACTGGAGTGCCAGATCTGGTATGAGTTTATATACATAGGTGGGAAGCCTGACAGATTGGTTTTATGTAAAGAACAACATACAGAAATTAGAGAGGTATGGAATAACCTCCTAGAAGCTGCTGTCTGGTAAGCATTTGGGACAGACTTTTCAGCCACTGGTAACGAGAAGTGAACCTGCCTGTCAGGACAAATTCAGTGCGACTGTCTATCATGAAATGTCTGCTTTTTCCAACACTGCAGGGAAAAGAAATCATCCTCCCCCTTCTGTGGTGTCATAATGCAAAGTGGAGTAGTTGTAAGACTTATCTTGAGAAATGCAACATTAGCTGTTGTCTTTTGATTTCTTGCTCATACTTGGGCAACAACAAAACAGTTAAAACTGGGGCCTCGCTGAATCTCTGTCCCGTACAGAGTAGGAGGAAATTTTCAACTGCAGCATGGAACACCTTCTGAGGGCAGAAGAGCTGCATATTGTATGGTCTATATATACAGTAGGAGCTGCATATGGTATGATTTATATACCTTTCAGTGTTTCACAAGTGCAATACTTTCTTCCCTAATTTTCTGCGAAAAGAAGATTAAAGGACGTCTTTGGGGTCTCTTTCCTTTATGTCACACAGTTGGATTGCTGGTGGGTGATGCACTCTGATTGCTTCCCTAGACTTTGAACTTTGTCCTGAGCTTTTATTTAACTGTTCGTCCCTGTTGTTAGATGTTTCTGTGTTCTCTTTAGCAGCAATTTGTTTGGCAAGAAGAAATAACTTACATCTTCGTGTTTCAAATTTGGTATTATTTTTTCCCTAGAAATTTGTCTAGGCTTAAAAGTGTACTGTGAATAGTTTCCAGAAGAGCTGTCTTAGTAAATGTCCATATATAAACATGTCCTAAAATGATCTTGTGGTTACCAGGAGACCCTGACTTTTTCCTGAGGATTCATTTGTCACTCTGCATGAATCAAGGTGCTTCCTTACCTAGGTTTTTTTTTCTTCTTTCCCTTAGGGAAGAAATGGCACTTTGTATTGACAGAGTTACAACAAGATGTTTAGCTAGCAACAAAATAAAGTCCAAGGGGGGTGTCTGGATCATCTGCCAATGAGGCAGAGAGACGTGCTTAGCATTTCCAAAAATCAGATTTTTCTCACTGAGGGGCAAGTTTTGTATGTTTCTAAGTCCAGTTAAAAGCTTCAACTCAGACCTCCTAAGTATGATATTCTAATTATGGATTATAAGAAAATTGTATTAGCTAAAAATCTTGCCTTAATGCAGAATTAGCTTCTTACAACTTGAAATTTCATCTCTGCGCATGTCTCTTCGCTCTAGCAGCCGGCAGAGATGCACACTCCCGCTGCAGGTCCTGCAGCTCGCCAGCGCTAACGCAGTTCCTCTGCCCTGCTAAAGCCCAAGGGTGGGTTTGCAGCACGGCCACTGCGGTGGAGGCTGGGCTGGTTCAGGAAGAGATATCCAAAGCGTAAATAGGAAAATGAACTTTTCCACCCAGGGTGCGCTGCAGTAGTGTAGAGCACCCGACTGCGGAGGCCTTGGCAGAGAGGTGGTATCGGTCCCGCAGGTAACTGGGAGGATTGCCTAGCGTCTAACAGGTCAGGTTGAATTGCATTTGGCATCCATAGAGGTGTGTTGATGAAATATAAATGAGTGCAGGAGAGAAACAGGCTAGTGACTCCCAGCTGTCATGCAGAGACCAGAAGATCTTCCATTCCCTACTGTACGGCGTTTTTTCCGGTTTCTTTTTCGTCCCAGTAACAACATGAAATACCACAGGCTCTTGAGTTAGATTAGGTGATGAGGGGCATAGCTCAGCGTGTCTGAGCATGCCAGATGTATTTTGGGCTCTAGAAAGAAGCATGCTACAAGATTTAGTCTGTATTTAGTCACTGGCCTACTTTGCAGGATATTTTGCATTTCTGAAAACTTTCTCAGCAGAGATGTGCCCTTTTTTTTTCTTCTTTCTGTTTCTTTCTTTAAACGTTTAACATTTCTTGCAGTTATTTAACCTTGAAAGTAGTAACACCTAGCCATTCACGTGCTTCCTGCATGTGAATTTTTAAACGTGTGTATTCCCTTTTCTCCTTTTGATTTTCATCTTGTTAAAGACAAGGCTTGGCTGGTGCCGTGCTCTGTCACTTGTGCAAAGGCAATGGACGCCAAGTGGAGCTTCCCAAGTTTTGGAGGAAGCTCTATTTCGAACCATCGTCTTGCATAAAATGACAGGGGTGACTTCTTACTTAAGACACCCTTTTCTCCTGAGGCCGTATATCCCATTTCACAGAGAGGGAGATTATGTAGCTGCTTCTCTGAGCCCTTTGCCAAGAGCCCTGCCGACAAACTTTGGGAGACTCTTTGGCCTTCACGAGGAGTTTTAGGAGCTTGAAGTCTTAATTTCTGTGGGACCATCTGGAGTTCTTCGCCCCCCCACCCCCCCACCCCTCCCAGGGAAGCTAATAAAGGCAACCTTGTGACTTAGTGGTTTATTTTGGAAGCTGCAGGAACTTGCTGTGGCTGGAGGAGCCAGCTGTGGCAAATGTTGTCCCATGAACTCCCTTGCGGTGGGGGAATGTCACAATTCCCCTTGCTCTTCCTCATCCCAGAAATTGGGTCACCGCAGTAAATTGGTAGGTTGGTTGATAAGTGGACAAAAGACAGATCTCTGTTGGGAGTAAGGGTGTGCTTTCATCTTGGGGGTCTGAAGGAAACGGGTCTCACAGTGTCTGTGCATACATGCGTAGATCTCAGTCAACTTTGCCCATTTTCAGGAGAGGAAACTGAGGCACAGAGGCTAACTTGGCAAAGGTACTGTGTAAATCCACACAGGATGAAGAATTTAATCATTAGTCTCCAGGAATAAGGAAGGATCCTAGTCCAGCACTTCATATCGCAGCAAAAATCATAGATATAATAGAATATAAATCATATACACAATAGAAACTTTTAAATGAATGGATTTAATGGAGTCTTTTTCCTGCTTCACAGGCAAACAAATGCTAACTCCTATTGTTTATTACAAATATCGTTAACCTTTTCTGTCTCGGTCAAGTCCTTTTCCACTCAATGGGCTGAGCACTTATGAATTATAAAAGGCAACAAGTCTTCAAACATCAAAAATGGATTGGTGCTTCATTTTCACATGTTATCTCATAGTAGAAAAATCCTTATACAAATGTTTTTAGCCGTTAAGACCTTCTGAGATGTTATTTTAGAGTGTAAGGCATTCAAGGATTGATGTCTGCTTCGTGTCTGGAAAACACTGGAATGATAGTTGTCCAGCCAGTTTGGAGCCTGGAGAAAGAAAGAGGGACATCTTTTCTTCTGAACATGTATCTTTAGAGAAAGCATCAATCCTTGACATCAACTTAAGGGCTTTGTAGGAAACATTTATGTATAGACATGGTATTTTCCTGTTGGTTTTTCTCAAGGATCTAGCATCTTAGGAATATGCTAAATCTCTTTTATTTTTTTAGTTTTGCCATTATTTCAGAGGTTTCAGAGACCCTCCCTCCCTGCTGCCATAGGACTTACATTGCATTGGGTTCATTGAAAGAAAGTAAGCATGATCTTCAATGCATGGGTGTGAGTCTGAAGCAACTGTGGGGAAACTGAGAGAGAGCAGGAGGTGGGCTTGGGGCTTTTTGGCTGATATCCCCATGTGTCTTGAAATGCTTCTTAAAAAGTGTGGAGTTGGCTGACGGATATTTGCAGCTCCATCTTCATTTGACCACTTGCCACATCCAAAATGGCACTTTTCTGGAGCCAAACAGCATGGATAGGAAAGCAGAGGGTGGCATGGGACGTCTTTGTGGCAGCTGCTAGCAGAAGAGGAGCAGCCAGCAGAAGAGGCAGGTGGTTTGGGCAAATTTGCTTCTACGTTTTGACCAGCTTGACTTCAGTGGGGGCCTTATCGCTCTGCTTAACAGTCTTTTGGATGGTGAAGGTTTTATTTTTCAAAGTCCCTTTCTCTCTGTCCATTTTTTTTTGTTAGAAAGAGCTCACTCTTTTGTCAGATTAGATTAATTAAGGACTAATTAAGATGTAATTCAAAAGGCAATCATAAAACTGAAACCATCAAAATAAATACTAAAAGATATCTTTAACAATGGTTTGAATATAATAACCTGTCAGTAATTGGTAACGATCTGTAGGAAAGAGCAGAGAGCTCAAAAAACTTTTTTTATAGACTTCCCTAGGTCTGCAGGGATACATGAGACTGTCATGATTATTGTGCCGTTTCAGTGACTCGGAAGTTGTGATAACAGCAATAGATTAATATTTATGCTCTTCAGAGTATTTTCAGTGGTGTTTCCTAGGCAGACATATTATAGATAAAATAATTTTTCAAAGAAGTGCATCCCTGGCTCTAGCTGATAAAATGTGAGAGCTCTGCTGAGGTCAGTGGAGGTAGGTAATATACATCAGCTGGGAATCAGGCTGTATGGTATGGTCTGTATATTCTACATGTCTCATATTCATTGGGTGCAAAGAGCCAAGAAGGATCCTCCGTCTAGAAAAAGGGGTTACCGCACTGGTCGGTAAATTCAAAACAAACAAAACCCCTAACCTTTCTAAATCCTTTTAAATTGCTCAAAAGATTTTCTCAGTCAGTGATATTGCAAGAAACATATTGCTTTGGAGGTGACCTAATTTTAACCTTTTCTGAATTGCTTTATGATTAGAACAGTCACATGCTGAGGTAGGACCCCATTAGTGGATTTAAATCATCTGTTTACTTCTGAAAACACGCATTGTTATGGCTCTGCTGAGTATTCCCTTTTTTCTTTCTTTTTTTTTTTTTTAATTTTCCTTTTTTCCTTTTTTTTTTTTTCTGTTGCAGGACAGAACATCGCAGTTGTACCAGTTTGGGAGCAAAATATGGAATGTGTTTCACTGCTGACCGAAGGCAGCCAAATGAACAGTATTTATAGTAGTTTGAAAATCAGCAGTTAGCAGTTTCTTCACATTCTAACACTACCCAGCACTTTCCAGAGAGAACTCATTGTTTACAAGAAATCTGCTTTCCAAATCCGTTAAGGTGCCCTCCAGCCTTGACTATTAACTATTTGCAAAGGGGAAACTAAGCTACGGTTTGGGGAAAGATGGCAATGGATGAGTACCTGTGGATGGTCATTGTGGGTTTTATCATTGCTTTTATTTTAGCCTTTTCGGTTGGTGCAAATGATGTTGCCAATTCTTTCGGAACGGCTGTGGGCTCTGGTGTTGTTACTTTACGCCAGGCTTGCATTTTGGCTTCAGTTTTTGAAACCACTGGCTCAGTATTACTGGGAGCAAAAGTAGGAGAAACGATTCGGAAAGGTATCATTGATGTTAACCTGTACAACAACACTGTCCCACTGCTGATGGCAGGAGAAGTGAGTGCAATGGTTGGTAAGTAATAATTTCCTATTCCAAGTAATGTTCGTTGTGTATTTGTCATCCTGTTCGTTGTGAATATTGTTAATTAAGTCTTTGCATCTTCTGGATTTGCATGTCTGGTTTTGTGTGAATGCAGGGGCCTGTATTCCTTTTTTAGTCTCCTATGTTTTTAAAATGCTTCTTATCATTCACATTTTTCAACGGTTCAGCCATTCAACTAATAGAAGAAAAAATATTTAACATAGTGGGTCATATATATGTATTGCTAGGGTACTGAAAAAATTATTTTGCAGATTTTTATGACGGTACATGGAAAGCATGTAAGCATAGCATTTGTAACTGTACAGAAGATCCTACAGAAATAGCAATTTGCAATGAATACGTATGAGAAGGAATTACCTTAATCGTTTTAAAAATTTACAGAAAATCCAAACATATTTGCTTAAACTGACTGTCTAGCTGAGTAATTGCAATTAATTACACATTTCAGCCCATGGCAAAATTAAAGGAGCGGTAAAGATAGATGGTCACACATTTAAGGTCTTTTTAATTTTTCTGACTCAAACCGACGGCAGTTCAGCGTACCTTAGAGTCTGCTCTGCGTACTTTTTTCTTTGCAGTGAAATTAATTTCCGTTTAGAACAAATAGCATATTCTGAGGTAAGTAACATTAAGCCACGGTATTTACTCTTTGTTTATATGCAAGAGGCTTTGTGCGCTTTTGAGAGCTCCCTCAAGGGTCAATAGCAAACCTGCTTTTAAAAAGCAGTAGACAGCAGGAAGGAAACCCTTTCACTGTGGGAGAGGCAGCCCAGGCAAGGCGCCAGCCTGCCCATCCCACCACCACTTCTTCAGCCTGGCAGGTCCGTGGCATCTCGTGCCAGGGTGATGTGATTTATACGAGCGTTGCAGTGGCCTCTGTTTGAAAGGGATGCTCCACTCAAAGATTTTCTTCCTTAAACCTAACCTAAATATTATTTCCACCTACCCCCTCTAACCTCCCCACAGGCAGGACCTGCACATGAGATAGGTGAATCCGTGCAGAGGTCTACTGTATGTGGTTATTTTCCCATTTCTTTGGGGAAATGGGATTTTTTTTATTTTTTTTTTTATTTTAGTGGATCAAGATGGTAATTGAGTGCCAGTTTCTGGATTTGTCTGAGGTGGCTTTGCGTGCTTAGAGCAGGGAGGTGGTTCCCTTGGGCTCTTGCTGCTCCTGAGCCTCCTGAGGGCTGGCCACCTTCCCCTGCCCAAGGGGAAGAGGGGTTGATTAGTGAGATGTCACTGCTGGGGCCGCAGCCGCTTGCCCAAACCGTCCCTCTGTGAGGCTGCCAACTTAAACCACATCAAATGCTCTTGGGCAGCCCCATCAGTTCCTCTTTCCTGATGTCTCGCAAGGTCAGCCGCAGCTTCTGGTCTTTCCCTCAAGCTGTAGGGTGGTTTCTTAGTACCACTCCACTTGCATCATTTAGCCTTCTGCTTCCTGAGATAGCTCCATCATTTCCCACGGGCGTGTGCCTGGGAGCAGCGTACACCGTCTCAAATGTGAGTGACCTGCATCTTCTGACCTTCATTCCTGATAATTTATGGTCCCCATTGAAGGAAGGGTCCTTTTCTTTTTCTGTATCTATTTATGGCATACTGATCCTGGCCAGGCAAAGTTTTAAGTCTCAGATGCCCCCTGCGGAGGCAACTGGCCAGAAGCTCAAAGAAAACAACTTATTTGCATGCGTATTTACATAAGCCTGTGTGAACTTCATGACCAATTGCATTCCCTTCCTCCAGTAAGGGCATTAAGAAGAAATTCCACATTTTAAATCTTGGAATTAATCACAGGTTACAAACTGCAGATTTCAATATTTTTTTTTTTTCCCCTCAAATCCATTTCCAGCTTTTCTCTGGATGAGTGATATTTTTTTCTGTTTTTTTTTTCTGAGCCTTCCTGGATGTTTTCTTCCCTTCTTCCTGTTTTTGCTCTGCATTTTACCCCCCGTTCTTCATGTCTCATGATCATGTTTTTGCAAATGGACTTAGCTTCTGAATTTCGATGAGGCTTAAATGACTCAACAGTCTGGGAGAGACCAAAAGTCACTGTATGCTCTTTCCAGATGTTGCTGGAAGATCCTTTGATGCTTGCAGCAAACAGCAGATGGTGATTTTCAGGGCGACCTTCTCTCCTAAGAGAGAAAGAAGCACGGAGCAATGGGAATAAAACGTTAAAATGTAACATTTTGTAATAATTTGTAGCATATTAGAATGTTGTTTGTTAGGCATTTGGGAAGTTAGGGACTGTTGCTCTTGGGAGTGAATTGCAGTACTTCCCTAGCATTAACTAATTGTCAGGTTACTGTCAGGAATTGCCCAAGTGTTGTTGTAGTGGTCCTGGTGGGAGCTGAAGTCAGCAGCTGGTGCAGCTGAGGAGATGCCACCGACAGAGAGGACATCCCAGCCAGGATTAGCAAAGCAAAGTACTAAGCCAGTCGTTCAGGTGGCGTCGTACTCAGTGGGGGCTCGGAGCTGGCACACGGCACCAGAGCTTCGGTCGGGAGAATGCATGCAGTGCCTTCTGCAGCAGGGGAGCATGAAACGCACCCTGAGCCGAAAGCCGGTGCAGGCACCTCATGGTCAGGGCAGTCTGCAGACAACGCTCTTTCTTTAGGAGACAGCAACCAGGAGGAAAGGGTGTGCAGCCACAGTGGCAGCAGGCACGAAGGGTCTGAACTGGTTGCTGAGAAGCTCAGCATGAGCTGGCAATGTGCACTCGCAGCCCAGAAAGCCAGCTGCATCCTGGGCTGCATCAGAAGAAGTGTGGCCAGCAGGGCGAGGGAGGGGATTCTGCCCCGCTACTCCCCTCTCGTGAGACCCCACCTGGAGTACTGCATCCAGCTCTGGAGCCCCCAACATAAGAAGGACATGGACTTGTTGGAGCAAGTCCAGAGGAGGGCCATGGAGATGATCAGAGGGCTGGAGCACCTCCTGTGAAGACAGGTTGAGAGAGTTGGGGTTGTTCAGCCTGGAGAAGAGAAGGCTCCGGGGAGACATAGTGGCCTCCCAGTACCTAAAAGGGGCCTGCAGGAAAAATGGAGAGGGGCTTTTTATCAGGAAGTGTAATGATAGTACAAGGGGTAATGGTTTTAAGCTGAAAGAAGGTAGATTTAGATTAGATATTAGGAAGAAATTCTTTACTGTGAGGGTGGTGAGACACTGGAACAGGTTGCCCAGAGAAGCTGTGGATGCCCCATCCCTGGAGGTGTTCAAGGCCAGGTTGGATGGGGCTTTGAGCAACCTGGTCTGGTGGGAGGTGTCCCTGCCCATGGCAGGGGGGTTGGAACTAGATGATCTTTAAGGTCTCTTCCAACTCTAACTACTCTGTGATTCTATGAATTTGGGACTCTGACAGGTCTAGTGACCCTCCTGCAAAGGTAAAAATTTGGAGCATGCATTTTATGTGAAAGAGGAGTTAAAGCTTTGAGGTAGGTAGTTAAGGTATTGCAAGCCCCAGAGGAAAGTCCTGCTCTTGCTTGATTTGTATTTTCTTTTGCTCTTTAATGTGCTTCCTTAAACTTCTTTAGACCACGCATTGTCCTTCTCAGACCATCCGTCAGTCCTCCATCACTTTCCCTCTCACTCTCCTGTTTATTTTCAAGGTGAAGGTGATTAAATAAGAAATAGTGCCATATTCCCTCTATTCCCCACCCCCCAAGAAAAGAACCAGCTCTCGCTACACAGTTGCAGTGCAGCTGTTGCTTGGTTGCATTTTTCCTATTTTTTAGACTGAGTATTTTGTAATTACATATTTATGGCTGGCTTACCTGTTTATTTGGCTCTTTACAGATGTTACCATCTGTTTTCTCTTTCACCTCACTTCCACTTGCTGGTCTCTAAGTTCATGTCAAAGGTTTCAAAGTGTATTTATTTTTATTTTAGTACAGGGGAAGAGAAGCCAAAAAATTAAAGAGCAGGTGTTCCTTGTTTGATCTAGAATTTCCAATAGCAATAAGAGTACCAGTTGTTTTGGGATAGTACCCCAGGAGAGATCAGTTTTACAAACTGGTTGACTTCCAAACGGAGCCGTGCATGATGCCAGCAAATCACCGCTTGCAGATGGCTCCATTTCAAGACCTTCAAACCATCCTCTCCTGCTGGAATTGAGGATGGAGGTTGGGATTTTGAGTAACAGCGTGTGTTCAGCGACCTTGCTTTATCACCTGTGTCTGCTGGAGATCTGTTAAGAGAGGTGGCATGAGCCAGAAAATACGGGATCTCTTATGGCAGTTTGATTGCTGCCACTGGGGCCTCTTAACGCAGGAAGATTTAGTTGTAAGGCCAGGAAGTCTTAAGATGAAGAAGAGATCTTTCTAAGAATTCTCTAATATTAGGCAAGATCCACAGAAAGCTTGCGTCACTGCCAAAATTATTTTGGTATCCTGAGGTTAGCACCACTACAAGAGGAGCAGGAACCTGGGTCCTTGCAATGTGAAAATGAGTCAGAGCATGGAGCTGTGTGCTCGAGGGCTTGGTGACCAACTGTGGTCTGATCTAATTACCGAAAGTTGGGACTGAAAACAAATACAAGGCATCTTCTCTGGTGCTTGGGGTCTTTTTTTTTTTTTTTTTCCTTTTCTTTTTCTGCACTCTTGGCAAACAGCCTTCCTTGGGATGTCTGTTGGGACACCAGGCATTGGATTAACTTTATAGACCATTAGACATGATCCCTTAATTAGTTAGGAGGTCTTATTTCCTTATGCCATGGGTATCTTTGGCTACTCTGTGACTAAGATAAGCCTTTTCTGCAGTTCTGAATTTTTCCAGTGCTGCGATGAGCTGCAAATGAAGGCAGTAAGAGAGTCCTTATTCCCTCCTGGGCCTGGTTTTCCTGTAGAGGACTCCGGATGGCCTCTGAGAAGAGGCATAAAACTCCCTGCACCACAATTTGAGCCTTTCTTTGGTAGCATCTGAATTTAGGAGCATCGTAGTTCATTAGTGAAACAGTGGATGCCTCATCACACTTGGAGGCTTCCAGGTCCAGCTCTCAAGAATGAATTTTCTAAGCTTGATGCAGACTGGGAACAGTTTGTATATTGAATGAGACAGGCTGTAAATACTGAAAGCCTTCCAAAAAAAAAAAAAAAAGCAGAACTGTTGTGCAGTATAAAGAGCTGTTAGTAATAAAAAGTCATAAGTAAGATGCAGTACTCAAAGCTGCTATTGAACTGTCTTAGTATCTGCTTTTAGAGACAGAACAGGAACAAAACTCTCTTTAGGAGATCTCTGTTGTGCATGTGGAGTGTAGGCAGTGCTCGTAAAAGAATGTGGGTATGTCGCGAAGAATTTTCTGCATGATATTATTGTTACTGTTGTTTATACCGTACGGTTGGGTCCTTTTCTAGGTTCTGCTGTTTGGCAGCTAATTGCGTCATTCTTGAAACTCCCGATATCGGGGACCCATTGCATCGTAGGTGCTACAATTGGATTTTCTTTGGTGGCAATTGGCACCCAGGGAGTCCAGTGGATGCAGCTTGTCAAGATTGGTAAGTGCTGTTTCCATTTATGCATGAGGGTATGTGGAATAGTGTGCACTGCCTGCAAAAAAAATTCACAGAAATCTGCTTTGTGCTGATAGCACTTCCTCCTTAAATTATTTTCCACCCTAGTCCTGTCATTCAGAAGATGCACTGATGCCATGTTCATTAAGGGCTGCAGTGTTTCTCCAGTGGAGAAAGGGGTAAGACGCAAGTTGCACTTCCCCAGCAGTAAGCTGAGGAGACATTGTCCCTCAGAGACATGCTTCAAGGTGACATTCCTCCTCTTCTAATTCTTTTTGTGGCAGCTCATACCACCTCGTTCTCGCTCTCAACAACGCTAGCCATCATGTGAATGCCCACAGTCATGTTTCTCCACCCACCAGCTTCAGGGAGGCGAGAGCTGGGCATACAGCACATGTTTAACTCACAGCCTCCCACTACCAAGATCGGCACAGCCAAGCAGGGATGTGAAGGAGTTTTCATTATTGTTTTGGAAGCCCTGTAACCTGAGTCGCAGCCCAAACCCTGTGTCAAAAGGATTTGATGCTGAAGGCACGGAAATAAAATTGAGCTTCAGAGAAGTTGGAGCAATGTGTATTCTTTTTAATTCTGTCAAAAGTAGGAGAGGGTTTGCAATGACAGCAGAATCAATCTGTTAACCATGCCACAAATAATAAATCACTCTGGATGAGATTTCCAGAATGCTGCCGTAATCCGGTTTTATTGAAATCAGTGGGAGTTTTGCCACCTACTTCAGTTAAATCAGTCCTGGACTCTTGCAAATCTGGCCTGCAAAAAATGTATGTGTATTATTCATTACAGTTGATACTTCTATGGCATTTTGGAAATCGAGACTTTTACCCTGCAAGCAGCGTGGCATCCTGCTAGATGCAGTTGCTTTCTACTTGCTTGTAACATTTGTGATCATGATCATTAGGAAATGACAGGGCTTTCTTGGTCCACTCTGCATCAAACTACGAGAAACTTCCCTGAATTTGATTGCTGATTTGCAAAATTATCGGGAAATGCTTTGGCTGATGTTTCTAATTGTGCCTAGTATTACTTTGACTTTCATGAGTGTCAGTGGACATTGAGTTGCACCAGTTTTAAGTAAACATAGGGAACATTCATTCTAGTTGTACAAGAACTGTTTTAACTTTATTGCTTACTAACTAATTACTTAACTATTATGCAAGAATACTGTTTATTTCATGTTTCATTCTTTCTTTGCTTCAACATAGTTGCCTCTTGGTTTATATCCCCACTGTTATCTGGCCTGATGTCTGGAGTCCTCTTTGTGCTGATTAGATACTTCATTTTAAACAAGGTAAAGAAATTTCGCTATTATAATGAGTGCTCAGTGTGCAGGCTGTGTTCTAGCTTCCCATTTGAGTGCTGGCATTTCCAGAGTTGAAAGTTTGTGGCTTGCATTTTGGACAGGAGACCAGTCATTTTTTTTATAGCCATTGGAACTGTACTTGCTCTTAGTTCTGAAAGCTCAGAGTAAGTAATTTGACAAGTATTTGAGGCTTAGATGGTGTTACGTGATAATTAACCAAACGGTATACACAATTTTCAAGGATGGTACATTAATATTGCTTCTGTACAACAAGTACAAACTTGTTGGCATTGACTTAGCCTCACAATAGCCATTCTGACTGTTATTCAAACAGAATAGTCCGCCCTTGGAGATACTCTAAAATTTTAAGCTTTAGTTTTCTAGCTCATCAGACATTAGAAGATGGGCATCTGCGTATTTCCTAGATTCTGAAGAAACCTGAATCGATGGGTTTTAGTGACCTCAGTCAAAAGTGGTGGCTTTGAGGTAACATCAGTCCATGTATCTCCAGTACAGAAGACGATTACCTGCCACCCACTATGAACTGGAAACCAGAACACTTTTATCTGCTCTTTCCATTTCTCTCACAACATTCAACTTGCTAAAATGGGGGAGTGCAGCGCATGACAATGTCCTAAAATAAGGGACACTATATTAGCAGTTATACAGGGAACTTAAATAGATGAGGGATTAATTCTTCTGCTACAAATAACACCACCTGTAACCTCAGCTTCGTCATTCTTTATTTCTGATGTAAATAAATGTCAGCAATAAAAGCAGATAATAAACTTGATCGGACTCGGCTTTGAATTTAAAGTTACTCAAGTTGCATAAAGGACGTGGAAAAGTTCCTCTATTGCATTCGAAACCTAACAACTTAAGAAATTGGTCATCAAAATCACATGCACTCTGGTATAAAAGCCACATATTTAAGCATTCAAGAGGCAGAAAAAGTTCAAGGTAAGGAAACTGTCTTCTGACTGCCATCTGTGCCATTCACAAAGTACTAAGATCTGTAGAGCTTCTGGGATGAGCAGGTAGTGACTTGCATTGTGCGTGTGTGCATAAAAATAAAGAGCAGCGTGTTAGCTTGCGAGTCCGTGTCCTGGTGTAGGGGTTCATGCCCTTGTTGGGGGTGTCTGTGAATAACATCTGGCCTTGCGGATACAGCCCGTGCTGCATCACACTTCAGCACCGGGGCATAGCGCAGGGCGACTGCAGCCTTCTCTTGGCTCCCTTTTATAGCTCATGGCAGCAAGAAACAAAACCCCGTTAGCCAGCCCTTGGCTTCGACAGGCTCTTTGCAAACACACGGAAGCCCTCAAAAGGCCAAAGCAGTCTCCTCACAAAGGCTTTTTCCGTGGCTTGCATGGTGCATTTCCGCTGTGCTGTCAGCTGAGCCTTTCCTTGTGAGCGCCGAGGGCACGAGACGGCAGCCAGCAGTGGGCACAGCGGCGTGCTGAACATTGCACGCTCGCTGTGTGTATGTTACTTGTTTCATACAGCCAGACACTTACTACGTCAGAGATTTCTGTTAGCTGGTGGAAAGTGCCAGGCTGTCTCAGTCAAAACCAAGAAGTTAGGAATAAGGTTTTGCAGTGGACGAGTTGCACTGGTGCTTGTAGCCCTGCTCCAAAAATATCAAAACCCTGTCTTGCTCGGTGCCTTTCAGTTGTGCCAAGTGAAAGGGACTCCTCATCTCACAGACAAGATAGGTAAGAAGACGCTCACAGAAAGAAACTTGCCTCCAGGTCAGCCAGCAGGTCTGCAGTCGACCTGAAAGTACAACCTGTCTCCCTGGTTCCCATCAACAGTGTTAAGCTTCCCCAGAGCGCTGGTGCTTGCCAGGACCAGCAGTGTGGATTCAGGTGGAACCAGACCGGTCACCATCCTTTCCTCACCGTCCACCCCAGAGCTCCACCTGCCTGGCACTGACTTGGGAGCACGTGTTTTCGTCATGGCGGTTTGTGCTGACATTGATCTGTTGGAAAATCCAGCTAACGTTTCCTCTTTCCCCCCCATTTCTATGCAGGAAGACCCTGTGCCCAATGGTCTCCGCGCACTTCCAGTGTTTTATGCTGCTACCATAGCTATTAATGTGTTTTCCATCATGTACACGGGGGCACCAGGTGAGTGAGCCGTCTGCAGCGGGAGGCACGGGAGGGAGACTTCCCACGGTGTGTAACGATGCTCTGGCAGCACGCTGTCAGGTAGCTGTCGACACTGCACTGTTATCTCCTATGTTAGGAGTTAACGAGGGCAAGACTAAATCACACACCTCCCCACATGCTTCTATTTGTGTATGTGTTTTTGTGTCTTCCTCCTGATCACTGGTTCATAGGGAAGAGTGCAGCTACAAAAAAAAAAAACCTCTTTAGAGGAAGGGGAAATATTGAGCTGTCAGGTTTTGCTTCGTAAATCTGAGCACGTGTTGAACTCTCAAAGGTATTCCAGATATGTGCATCAAGGAGAGAAGGTTCAGAGTGGGCAGTAAGAGCAAGTAGGCTGTTTGCACTCAGTCTAACGCTATAGCTGCATTGAAATCAGCAGAATCACTGTTCTGGCAGATCTGGCACGGAGCCTATTAATTAAATTTACTTCTTTATTTCCTTTCAGTGATAAGCCCTGAGCCTGTTCCTGCATTGAATGCATCTTCCTTCTTGGGTGCTGTGTTATCATTGCAAATCACTAGAAAGAAATGATACATGTCATTTTCAGGACTTTGTTTATATTTTTGTATATTTTATGTGCATTTATATGTTTGTGTGTATACTTGTGTTTATCTTTGAACTTATATTTATATTTGTATATTTATATTCACACATTTTGTGTTTATATATTTGCCTTTGTATGTTTATATTTAACTTTACTTAAGCAGTGTACATTTAAACACACACCTGCAGCAAAAGAGTTCAGAAAAAAGATGTTCAGCGTGCTCGACTACTTTATTGAAGACTTTGGTCATTAAATGTTGTCTTTAGATTAGATTATTGCCCCAGAGCAATGAATGATCAAGCAACTGAAGAAAGTTCCTGAACATGCCCCTGAATTAAGAAAGCAGGCTTAGAAAGTGACCTTTTTTGAATAGAAATTTGTTTTCTCTAAAACCTGACGCACTAGATGGACTAGATAAAGGCAGTCTGTAGGCTCTACTTCATAACATAGCATTACTGAAATAAAAAAAAAAAAGCTTGAGAAGTTCCCAATTGGAGGGTAACATAATTCAACTATTCCTTTTTCTTAAGTCTAATTGGCTACATATCCAAGACGTTTCACAGTAAATCGGCTGTATAACCAACAGTTCCTCATTAGTTGTACCGCAGAAGTAGGTCAGGCACTCTGCAGTGACTCATTAAGTCAAATAAATGAAATAAGAATCTTAATGTCCCTTCTGTTTCAGCTTAGCAGTCTCTAAAGTGTGTGAGTAAAAAGGTGGGACTCTGTTTTTGATACTCGGCAAATACGTATTTATTCTCCAAGGCCTCTGTCCTGGCAACATTTGCTCACGAGGGCGAACTAATCATGTAGTTTTCAAGACAGGCACGCATGTATGAGTTTGGAAGCTCTTTCTTCATTAAGGGTCTGATCATTTAATTGAACAAGCGCAAGGAACTCTGTTGGGGGGGATACATACAGGAACATGAGTTATTGACATGATTGTGCATTGCAGGACTGAAACCTCAGCTCTCAAGTGCTACATTAAGCTATTATCATAAGCAGATAATGGCTTAGATTAAGCTAAGCATCAGGCTTTATTGACCAGAGCAAAGGTCAGGTAAATACTTACCCTAATGGGCAACATGGTTTAATGTGCATTAGCGTATAAAATCACTGCAGACTTGTTTTAGCAGCCCTGATGTGGGAGTTTTACCCCTGACTTCTTTTAGAAATAAGGTAACGGTGGGGTAACAGAGAATTGGAATACTAAAGCTGCAGATGTTTCCACATCAACTAGACCCTTAAATACTGCACTAACTGACATGTATGTTAAAAATTATTGTCTCGTTCATGTTGGTTTTGAATACATTGTGAACACAGGTTTTTCTGCAACAGATTGCTCTTCCACTGCCAGAGATAATTAAGTCATGTTAATTTATGGTTCGGTTGGGTTTTATTTTTTTGTCTTCACAGTACTGGGACTGGTACTGCCAATGTGGGCCATTGCTCTAATATCAATCGGCGTATCCTTAGTATTTGCCATCTTGGTCTGGATTTTTGTGTGTCCCTGGATGAAGAGAAAAATAGAAAGTGAGTAGTTGCTTGGTGAAATGAGAATGATGTAAAATCATGGAAAATTTCATTCCAGTGCTGGAAGTGCCCTTGAGAGGTCACCTAGGCCAGTCCCCACCCACAGGCAGGATATGCTTAAACTATTCCTCATGTATTTGTGTAACCTGCTCTTAAAAACCTGCAGTGGTAGAAATTCAAAACCTTGTCAGGCGATCCATTGCAATACTCACTTCTTCTAGAGTCTAGCAGAAACAGGAAAATAAATCCTGGAATATAATCCATTTTATGTTTTATTAAGGAAATGTTAAAAAGGAAAAATCTGGCAGGCCGATTATCTTTAAGTGACTTCTTTAACTTTACAGTAAGTTGGGCTGATCACAGCTTTTCGCTTCACAGTGTTTTGCTTGTTTACGTTGCTACTGTCAACAAATGCAATGTTTAAAATGCAGAGGAAAGTTTCAGATTTCATTAATAAATGAGCAGCTCGGTGTTTTACTTCAGTTACCTACTTTCGCGAATTTTGTAGGAAGAAACAAAGATGCTCTAAAATTTTCTCAGATGAATTTAGTAAAGATGTTAGAAATAAATAAAGAATGTGTACGAAACGGAGCCAGGTTATTGTATCCACGTTGATCTATGCCGTTGATGCAAACAGTAGAAACATAAGCAGCAAGACAGATAGGTTGGGTTTAAAATTACAGTACTGTTATTTCCTTAGGCCGGTTAAAGAAAGATGCTGCACTGTCAAGGATATCAGATGAAAGTCTTGATAAAATTCAAGATGAAGAAACACCAGTCTTTAAAGAGCTTCCTGGTGCCAAAGCATCTGATGAGAGCACAATTCCCCTTACTGGTTCAGTAACAGAAGCTGCTGGGGCATCAGATACTATTGCAAATGGAAACCATCCACGTGTACCATATGGTAAGAAACTGAGACGACTCAGAGGGTTTATCTTCTCCCTGTTTCGATAGGGTTTCTTAACTGCAAGTAGGTCTCTGTTTTATATGGTCAGTTAGTGTTTGGGATTTCCAGCTCTAATCCCTCTTCAGCACTTGTTGGGAAAGATCCTCATTTACAAGTGACATTTTGTAGAGAGGACTTAAAAACAATTACATTTTGTTTGGCTGTATTTCAGTTTTAGAAACAGCTGAAAACAAAAATTACTTTCATTTCTGCTTTACTTTGTATCCTTAATGGTGTTTCTGTCCTTTTAAGCAGTGGAAAAATACAGAACACAAATTGCTGATGTATGAAGGTTAAATTCAGCATAAAGTTGATTAGCATACTACCACAGGAGATGAAAAGATTTGGGCTTTAGTTGGCAAATGTATGACTGTTTGGAGCATGTCCACTAGAAAAATCTCACGCGTTGTTTTCTGAACATATATTTATAAGAAGGAGGCTTGTGTGCATAGAGCTGTTTTTGTTCTCTCATGTGGTGGGATTACACCCCCACACACTTAGCAGTCTGATGACTTTGATATCACTTTGCTAACATCTACATAGCCCTGTAATTTGGTTAATAAATGCCTAATATATTCAACTGATTCTTACAAAATCAAATAAGTCATGACGTGAAGCCCATTGAGTGTGTGCTTCCAGTTTAAAAATAGCTAAAACCAATTCTGAGTGTTGCGCAGTGGAAATCCGGGAAGTCAGGAAATGAAAAAGATAGTTTCTTCAGAAATATTGCCTTAGCTCTGTCATGTGTCCTACAGTATACACTTATGTTAAATGTATACAGTGGGAATAACTATCATCACATTCATAGAAATAAGATATACAAAATGTTGGAATAGCTGAGGAAATATTTCAGCAGAACATTAACTTTCTTGCTTTCTGTTTTTTTAAATTATTTTTAAGTTATGTAAATGTCCCCTAAACATAGGTATTTTTGAAAGATGACCTCATATTCAGTATGAAATTACAGTAAACTGCCTTTCCTGAAATCCTGAAATTCCTGAAATATTGTGCCTATTCAACCTAGACAAAACCTCAGAAAAAGTAGAGCTTATTTGAGAAGAAAGGGATTTTATAGCAATTACTTCTTCAAAGAACCCGAAGATTTAATCTTCAAGTATCACCTCTGAATAGCTGATCCCAAGTGACTTGCTGCAGGTCATACAGCATGTCTGGGGGACAACCAACGGTGCAACAAAGCTCTTTTTGCACAGAAGATGGGAGAGTTTGTTTTGCAGTGAATTGAATCTTGGCGTATTCACTGCGTATATTGCAAATTGATCTTCTTTTTCCTGTACTCTCAGATCGCCGCTGTTTTATTGTCTCGTGAAGTGGGAGGGATGGGGCTTCTCTATTACATTTTGTAGAAGTAAACACTCTAAATTTCTGCCTTTTTAGGAAGGGCATTTTCAATGACGCACACCTCGGTGAAATCACCTGTTTCCAACGGCACCTTCAGCTTCGATGGCCAGATGAGGAGCGATGGCCACGTTTATCACACTGTGCACAAGGACTCAGGTCTATACAAAGACTTGCTCCACAAAATACACCTGGAGAGGGCCACCGATGAGAGGCCCGCTCAAGAAAACAACTACAAACTGTTACGACGCAACAACAGTTACACTTGTTACACAGCTGCTATTTGTGGCATGCCCGTGCATTCCTCCTTTAAGGCAGCGGATACGTCAACTCCAGAGGACAGTGAGAAGTTAGTGGGCGACACCGTTTCCTACTCCAAGAAGCGAGTTCGCTATGACAGCTACTCCAGCTATTGCAACGCAGTGGCTGAGGCAGAGATCGAGGCGGAGGAAGGTGGGGTGGAAATGAAGTTGGCCTCTGAACTCGCAGATCCTAACCGGCCCCCAGTTGATCCCGTGGAAGAGGATAAGGAAGAGAAAGACACATCTCAGGTCCATCTACTTTTCCACTTCCTCCAGATCTTAACAGCCTGCTTTGGATCCTTTGCCCATGGAGGTAATGATGTCAGGTAAGAGGATGAGATCTCACAAACCAGCAATTTTATTGTTTAAGTGCTTGGAGCAATGTTTGCCAGCTTGGCCAGTCGGAAAGCATATTAATTTCTGCAGGCAGATGATCATTGGGGCTGTGTTTTGCAAAGCTTGTGACACTGATATCCCTGGTGCTTTCCAGGAGGTGGACTGCTCAGTCTATGGTTTATTTTCTTCTTAATGGTAACATCCTTTTTATTTGCTGCTAAATAATTGTGCAGTAATTAGTTTAATTCAGGTTTAATTCTGGCAAGCTTTGAGGCATTGAGACTCCCCCCGGCATGCCGACCACTGTAAAAGCGAACAGGACAGTCCCAGCCCGGCAGAGTTCGCAGCCTATTTTAACTGCAAGATCAGAAACCATCAGCAAATGAGAGGTTTAGACTATTTTTGTCATTAGATGAATTTCATCTCTTGTCACATGGTGAAAAGACGCGTGTGAAGAATGTCTTAATTTTGACTGCTGCAGCCCTTATAGACTTTGCTGAATCTTTTGCTTGGAGTTTTTCAGGGATCTAGGACCGTGTGAGGCAGTGTATCACTAACTAGTCCAGAAGATCTAACATGCCTTAACATCAAAATCCTACTGAATTTCATAAACAGCACATACAACTTCTCCAGCTGCCAGAGTTCTCTTACCAAAATAAAGGGAGCTACCCCCGAGAAGCCCTGGGCACATTCTCGTGCCCCATGCAGAGAGGGGACATGGGCTATGGTTGATCTCCTAGCGCTCATTTAAGAAGCTTCCCATCTCCCAGCATAGTTCTGGTATGCAGTACTCCCTGGCAGGAGTTTTATCCAGAGTCACTGTCACCATTGAGTTGCTCCTTGAGTTTGGAAGAAGCCAGTGAGTTCATCCTTCAGTCATTTGACTTGTGTCTGTCCTTAAATCCCGTGGCGTTAACATCATTTCCCAGGAATAAAGGAAAAGGATCATCCGCCAGGAGTCTTGCTCTCGTGTTCATATTGACTCAGGCAACTAACAGAATCTCGAAGCTGGTCTCAGAATTGTTTATCTGCACCTCTCTGCCCTCCGTCGTCTGGACAGAGCCCCAGGAAATAGTGTCTCTTCACTCACTCATTTGCCAGCCTCTTT
>NW_009647678.1:703893-707027 GCF_000708025.1 Charadrius vociferus
TCCCTTCAAGGGCTCAGCTGTGTTTTATTCCACAAAGTACAAGACTTTTGACCGAAGGACATAGGATGTAGGCTCAGGATGGAGCATTTTATACCTTTCTCGTCTGCACTCACATTGCTCCTCTCCTTATAACCTTGCTTCATCTGCAGGGCCCTATTGCACCTCGCCATCTCAGTGGCATGTGGCTGAAGGGCAGTTTGGGTGGTTTTGCTCTGTCCCTGGGAACATTTCATATTTTTCCTTTAGGATTTGGCTGGACTGCCTCTTCCCTATGCCTGGAGCGGTCCACTTGGTGTTCAGTAGGCGCTCTTTCCTGTATCGTGATAAGGTCCCCTGAGAAATCCACTCAGAAGCTGCTTGTTGAAGCAGCAGTCCTTATTTGGGTTGTAGCTGGGGCCATACTGAGTCCCCGTGCCGCTGAACGCTCGCTGTGCCCTGCTGGTGTCGGTTTCAACATTTGCAGCGGGGCTTTGCAGCATTCATAGCTTTCATAGCCCTCCTTAGGCATCTGGGCAAACGCTGTCCCACTCAGCAAGGAAAATGGTTATTGCTCCTCACTCTTGTCAGCCACCCGATTTAACTCGCAGCTCATCTCGAAAACACTTACAAACATGTCTTTTCCCTCCCCGTCCCACCAGTGTCCTGGGAATTCAGAATAGGGCTTTCTGAAGGGCCTTCTTGTCCTCGCTCTTGTTATTACTCCCTTTGTGTCCGCAGGGATCTGGCTCTGGGAAGGAGTCCAGGGTCCCCTCATCCTCTGGATCAGAGGGTAGCAGTGCAACTTTCTTTCTTCTCAGATGGTCTCCGTTGATCAGGACCTCTGCTCTGAGCACACTGGGCAAGAGCAAAGACCCATGGAGGCTGGTGCCCATGCTCTGCAAGTGGCCAGCAGTGAGTGCCAAGTGGAATATAGGAAAAAGGACAAACACCGCTGATATTTCTTGTAATGTACCGTGGGAAATACCATTGCAGAAAGTTCACAGCTTACCACCGTAGGTGCCCCTGCTCCTATATTCCCTGTAGGTGATGTCTGTACATACTCCTCAAGGATTCACATTTTTATGCAAGCATCACTTGCCTTTTCTGTAGGAGGCAAGGGTAGTAGAGTTTTAGAAGTGATCTGTAAGGATGCAGTCACTTCAGAAATCAAATTTGGTGTTGATAGGAGTTCGACAGGATGAAAGACAATGTTTAGGCTCTCTGCAGTATGCTTTGTTGCATCTGACAGCCTAATTCTCCAGAATTCTGCATTTGGACTGACTTGTTGCCTTGGGAATATCCTTTTCTGAAAATTCGTATTTTTTAGTGTTTTGCAGATCTCTACTTCTGTCAGTGATCCTACCAAATTTGCCACCAGGCATGCATTTTTATGAAATGCTGTTTATTCCAAAATCTCTTCTTAAGCTGAATTAATGTAACTGCAAAACTAAAGAACAAGTTTGCTTCGTTTTGTCAAAACCGGTAGAAATGCAAGAAGATGGTCATAGGTGTAGGACTGGGTAGGAACCCATCCTTGCAATTGTGCTGAGTTCCAGCTAAGTGATAAAAATTAAAGACCCCATTGTATGCCAAAAAGGTTGAGTAGACAAAACACTCTGGGAATGCAGATATCTATCCCGTGGATTATGTAGCAGAGACATTTTGCTGGTCTTTGTCTAGCAGAGCAGGAGACTTCTTACTGGGCTCTTGGCTCTTCCGCATGTTGCATGAAGATCTGCAGAGCTCGAAAAGCACTGCATTGTTTTAAAAATAATGCAGTAGAACCTGGCTAGTAGCATGGCTTTCTGTCCACATTTCTGTAAGAAAGCAAGCCTTTACAATCCATCTTCCACCAAAGGCTGCTTCTCCCTCCTTCGTTCACTTTCCTTCTACTCATTTTAGGTGCTGATGTCAATCTGCTTCTCTATTTTTTTTTTCTCAGCCTTGAATCCTGTTGTTAAAATCCTGCTTTCCTCTGCATTTGGTTTTAAGCTCCTCATTCATGTATTTCGGGCAGCACCTCCATTGTCCACATCTTTTTCTTTGGACTTGTCTCCTATGTTTTCCTTCCCCATCCTGGAACTCACTCTTGTCCCATGTTTTCTATTTATTTTCCATCAGGCTGTTTGGTAGTATTCCTTGGAGGGACAGGAGCAGATAAGAGGAGCAAAGAGAGAAAAATTAAAACCTAAAATAAATATTAAAAACTGCAGGTAGCTAAATGATTGACCTGGTTTAGAGCATATTTAAGCACGAGGCATATGGTACGGACTGAACCAGCTCAGAAACACTTTGTAGAGCAGAAATGCCCCATATAGTTTGGATAGCACTTTAGTGGGCAAAAAATCATATGGAGATCTCCTTTGTTTCATTGTCCAGGTTTTTCCCCTGCACCTGGAAGAGTTAAATCAGTATTTTGCCATCCACTGCAGAACTAACTCATAATAAGGGTAGCTAGACCCTTGTTTCTTCCAAGATGATGCTTTTTAGCATCCTAACGATGCCTGCCTATCTTTCCTGTAGGAGCTGATGTTTGTAGCAGTCAAGGGCTTGCGTTTAGGCTGACATCAGCACGGATCCTGGCCGGGGCAGTTGTGCGTTAAAAGAAACAGGGAGTCATGGTAACTCCTTATTTGGGTGACTGTTTTGTTCAGACCATCCCCTCCTGCCCCCCTGCTGCAGAGCTTATATGCGCTGTGTCAAGGATGCTGGAGCCCTTCCAGGGCTGGGACTAACTGAGCCGGGCCGAGAGCCTTGTGACACCATCGTGGCACATGGGCTGAATGAAATCTAAAGAATTTAAAATCCCGACTAAATGTGTTGGGACAGAACTGCTGAAAAAAAAATAATGTTGTTGTTGAACTTAATTAGCGGCGCCAAGTGAGCAGGTCCCACTGGCTCAGCACCCGAGCACAAAGGGAGCACGTCAGGTCATTGCAAGGGCAGCGAGAGAATAAAAAGGGCAGGATGGAAAAAAAGACCTGGGCCAGGAGCGTGACACAAGGAGAACTGCCAGCTTCCTAAATGCTTGTTCAGAGCCAGCTTTCCAGAGGCGGGGAGGCTAGGCTTTGTTGGCCGGCGGGGATTATGTGCACCTATAGTTGAGTTGGACTGAGCTTATGTTCTGTAAATATAGGTTGGTTCCGCCGGGATTG
>NW_009647678.1:707048-707566 GCF_000708025.1 Charadrius vociferus
CCTCTATAAACGCAGGTAGTGGGAGAGTTGCTGAAGCTGTAGGGTTTATGCTGTGTTTCAAAGTCTGGAAGCATGTCTGAGTTAACTAGTTCCTGAAAATGAGGGCAGTTGGGCAGGCTGTTTTGGAAATGGCTAGAGGGGACTACGAACCCCACAGCTGTCTCCTGGGCTCAGCACAAAGGAGGCTGTGGCTGCTTTGCTACTGGGTTGGGAATGAGAAAGCTATGAGCAAACAGTGCGTCAGCCCCACAGCCCATCCAAGCAAATGGGAAGATGCTTCTGTTGACTCAAGCAACTTTTGGAGCTCGTTATTCCTTGAATTATTGCAGTCGAAGTGGGATGACCCATGGAAAGATGCTGTAGGTTGACATGAGGTTTCCTGATTAAAATCTGCTGTTTAGGCTGTGAAAAAAGCCTAAGCCTTGTGCTCCTACACACCTGTCTGTGCGTGTGTTTAGTCTTTTCCTGTACATATTCCTTCTCGTATAAATAGCCTCTTCTGTCCTTTCCTACCCCCT
>NW_009647678.1:707584-725973 GCF_000708025.1 Charadrius vociferus
TCACAGGAGAAACCCAGGGGGTGACAAGAAGGAGCCACGTGCCCTGGCTTGTGTGAGCAGGCATCTACCCTGGCCTCATGGATTCCAGCCATGGAGGAAGGTGGTTTATTAACATGACAGCAGCAGGAGCCGTGATGCTCCAGCTGAACAGGGGGACCGCAGACCATGCCACCTGCCCGTGTCTGTGCACGCCAAAGTGCAGGTGGTACTGAGGTTTAGCTGGTACGTGCTGTAGGGAGGAGTAACCTGCTTGCAGACATTTCACGGTTGTGCGGGGGATCTCAGTTTTGCCGAGTTCCTGCTGCATAAATTGTTTGAATGCGGCTGCTCTAATTAAATTTCACATGGAGGACTTCAGGACTACCCTTGCGTATTCATACGTAGATATTATAGGAAAAAGGGGTCATTTGTGTTAGAGTCTGCAGGTAATGCCATATAAATTTATAGCACAAGCTTGACAAAGAATGGCTGTCTTATCCAGACGATATAGGCTACGTTACTGAAGACAGGATTTAAAACTATTTCAGAGCTATAGTAAAAATGTTTAGTATTTTTTATATATTTCTGCACATCTCAGTGGTTTTGGGGAATCTGAACTGCTAGCAAATAGGGAATTCATCGTTAAGCAAAGCAATGCACGTGAAACTAGAAAATACCTGCTTGCCCGAAATACAGGGAGAGAAAACTCCTTTCACCTCCCTACAGATTTCGCTAGAGTTTTAGGTCAGACCAGAACCAGCAGTCGGACTCACCTTTTCCCCTCTTTCTAAAGTAAATGCAATGGGATTAAAGGAGGGAAGGGCCAGAACACGGCCAGTATCTCACTGCACACACAGAGCTTAGCAGGATTCAGTCTCCTGGCTAAATAAGGAGTCTAAAGGAGCTATAATAAGGCTGGATTACAAAACAAGTATTTCTTATTTCCTCCCTCAGAGCTGCAGTCAAGATCATTTAGAATATTTAGGAAGCTAATCTGTCCATTACAATTACTGAGAGCAGCCTGAAATCTGATTTCTTCCCTTTTTAACAGCAGTCCATCTTGAAAATGCAGCCAGTGTCCCGAGTAGATTTGAATCTTCACTTGTGTCCTTAATTGTGCAGCTATGTGGCATCTTTGTTGTGCCATGCAGGGAAGCCAGAGAAGAGTAGCAAGAAAAAGCGGGGCTCTGGTGGGCGCAGGAATCCCTCTCCCATCCTGCTGTGACCGGGTTTGCCAGGGGAAGGCTGATGCTGAGGGGCGAGGGGGAGGATGGACCCAACCCTCCAGGGTCCAGGGAGTTGGGGTTTCAGGGCCAGCATTTACAGTACACAGCGATGAGCTGCGGGAAGAAATAAGTAGCCTTCCTGACTCATTAATGCACCCAAAGCTTGCACTTCACAGGGCACAGCTGTGACACACTTCTGTTGTGCTATGGTATACGCACTATTTCAAAACTGTCTGATTATTGGAACTAGGATAAAACTCTGTCAGTGATCTGAGATCTCTGGAGATTAGGACATAATTTTTTCCTGTTGGTACATATGGGCGTAGCTTCCTTGCCCCCTTACTCAACAGGGTGGTGTCTCCAGGCGTAACTGCAGCATATTCAGAAATATCATCATCCCACTTATTTTCCCAGTGGAAAGTTCATTTGTGAAATCCTGGTTTGGGAAATAGTCAAATGACTGGGGATTTTGTAATTATATTTTTAATACTGGAAGCCTAACATAGATTTCTCAGATGTCTCTTTTGCTTGTCATTCAGTTTTAATCAGTGATAATGTATGTGTCAAGCTTCTTTCACTCAACTAGAAGAAGTGGCTAAAACATAATCTGCTTTTTCAGGTAGCAGAGAATCAAAGCATGGTCATCAAGTAGCCTGTAGATTGTGGATTATAATACAAAGTTTATTCAGAGCGTAGCATTCAAATGCAGTTAGATTTTCTTTTTGAGCAACTCATTACTTCCCCCAAATAAGAAGTAGAGAGGTATCAGCAATGTTGCTAGTTCATAAAATATTATGACAAGTTTGATGGGATTTGGCGACAAAGCATTCAGCTGATGGCATCCTTCCATTACTGAAAACCCTTAATTTTTACTAAAAAAAAAAAAGCTTGTAGGTTGTAGTCCTTTGTAGTCCTTGTTCCTCCAGAGAAGGGCCTGGACTTGTGACCCAAAGGTACCTAAAAATCTCTGCGTGTGTGTGTGTGCATGGGAAACTAATTTCTAAGCTTGTCTCATGATAGCTGTATATGTGTGTAGGGGGGTTGTTGGTAATATTATCTGTCTCACAGGGGAGAGGAGAAGCCAACTCTATTTATAGTTGAGATTCACTGTCAAATGCTATATTTCACAACAGCTTTATAAATGGTGCCGGACAGATTCTCAACTGGCACAAGTGAGCAGAAAAGGAGAAGTTGTGCCAGTTCACGTTAGTCGAGAGAGCTAGCGAAATCATCATGAGGGTCAGACAGCACTTCAGAAACACTCAGCAGCGCCGTGACACGCGTCTGCAAGTACGAGCATTGCTGTAGATGGCATTTAATCCTGTATCGCTCAAGGGATACAGGCAGGGAAAGCAAACAGCCCCTACGCACCGCCCCTGCAGCAAAGTCCTGTGCCCTGCCAGTAACCGGGGCTGGCGGGGCCCCGCGGAGATGACAAAAAATAGTGGACATGGAGAACAGACTTCATGACAGGTACACTCAGGTAGTTAGGCTTTTTTCTTCTCCCTCTAAACTGCCACAAATAAGACTTGGAGTTCCAGCACAAAGGAGAGTTAGGTAAGGCAAGTAAAAGAGCTGCGTGGGAGAGTAAAAGAAAATCAGTTCTTGAAAATAGACTTGTGAAATGAGTCTCAGCCAAATGCATGGAAGATTGAGGTCTGCTTTTCTGCTAGTCATGTCTGGAGTCAGATGAGAGAGAACCGGTGGGAAATATTGTGAAAGCGACATCCCAGTCTAGCCAGTGTCCTTGTGGTTCATCTGCTTAGTCAGTTGGATGTAGAAGACATCTGATAACCGCAGAAGGTCTCAAAGCAGAGTCTCTTATCTAACAACACCTTTTTTTTGATGTGTTGTTTCTCTCTTACTCTTCTGTTGGGACCAGTTGTCTTCTGCTGATGAACACTTCCTAGTCCCAAGGATGGTTGATTGCACATGGTCGTGGTAATGTCTCAAAGCTGATGTATGCAGTACCAAGATCCTAGTCTTTGCAATTCGTGAGTCAGACACATTCCTTGTGAGCTTTTGGCAGTTTTGTGGTGGGACAGGCGTAACGGCTTCTTCTAGAACTGTTCTCCATTCGCATAGGAAGAGTTGATACCACAAGCTTCTGGGACTGGACCTACTGAACAAATCCAGAAGCCGAAGGAGCCCTCTGAAGAGCCATGACGGTGATAGATGGGAGCCACTGGCTGTGCACCACTGCCCGTTTGCTGGCTGTTGGTAGCCACTTGCAGTATTCAGGCTGGCAGATGCCATTATCCCTAGGAGCTGAACGTTTAAGTCACATTAAACGTGATTTACAGGGAGAGGAGAAATGTCTCTCTGGTATAGATAGCCAGTGGTGCAGATACCCACAAAGGAAAATGCAGTTAATTACCTTTTTGCCTTTCCAAGCATGTATGGATCCAGTGCTCCTCTGCTTTCTTTTCCTACAGGGAAGGTGTCAGAAGTGCTGCCTCTGTGAGCACAGTGTCATCTCTTCTGATCTGTTGGGCAGCATCAGCCATTCAGATCCTCCAAGGCTAAGCATAAGTCAGCAGAGTTTTGCCTTGCCTTCTGTAGCCACAAATGAGAAAATAACCTTTTCTTCAAGGATTAAGCTTAGTTGATTCACAGAGGTGTAGCATTTGCAAATAATTAAAACTGGATTTTGTACAGAAGAGCGTAGTTTGCTGCTGTAGTTTTTGAAGCCTTTTCTGTCTTCCCATTTACATTAGGACTGACGAATATCCATCCATAATCTCTTCAGAACAGTCAGGAATCAGAGCCTGGGCTCGCTCCGAATGTACCTGTTATTTTCAACAGGGAGGTTGTCCCCGTGTCATACGGCACTAGAAGAAGGGATGATCAGTTTTCCCTTTATGTATCTGATCAAGTTTTAGTTGCCTTTATCCAGCCTTCTGCATCCATCAGTTTCCAGTACAGCAAATTACCTTTCTTTTTCTATGCACAATAAGGCATTTAAATGTGCAAGTAATTTATTCCCCACCTGAAAAGACTGGTCAAGAAGTTGAGGATCAACTTAAAAATATTAAAAATGCATCAATCAAGAATCTCTTCTTCCTCGAAGGTAAAATAATTCTTGTATTTAGGCACTAAGGACTTTTCACATACTGTCCTTTTACTCACTCAAAAACTCAACAAATCAAATGCATACTCAGGCACAGTATCAGACCAGAATTTCAAAGTATTTCTGCTAGTGGAAATCACTCTTTATTTGAAGCATATGTAGTTCTTCACCATACTACTCAATGTCTTCAAACCCACTGGATTTTATTGTCCATGTTAGTTCACTAATTTATTTCCAGCATCTTTCTCAAAATCCGTAAGAATTATTCATTCCTGTTTATATCAAAGAGCAGTTTTAAGTACTTTTGTTTGCCTCACAGCTTGAATGTTATTGTGTGTGTTTACAAGGGAAGATTCCTTCCCAGTTACTTTGCTCCAGGATTGCTTCTCGGGGTTCAGAACTTGATTTCACAAGGACCAGATGAAGGAAGAGGGTCCTGTGTTGCTTAGGTGCACCGAGCTGTGCAAGGCTGAGGACCCTCGTCACTTGGCAATCAGCGCTCGGCCCCTAGCACCTCCGATCTGGTAAAGATGGGATTCAAGTAAATCATTAACTGTTGGTTACGGTGGCTTGCACAACATTTGACGTTAAAACTGGCCCTTACTCCATTTGTGTGCTTTGGAACGAGACCAGGAACTAAATTTAGCTGGTTCTGGCTGCAGGGCGAGCATAGCTGTCGGTCCTGCCTGTGGCGCTCGCTGCGACCCGCTCTCCTTATCGGTTTACAAAGAGGGGAGCTTCCTGTTGGTTTTCAGACTTTTGGAATGACATTGGACAGGTTTGCTCTGCTTTTCGTGTGATTATTTAGACATAAGTGCAGCTCTGCCTTGTTTCTTATGCTTTTTTGGTTGTGGATAAATGCTGCTCAGAAGGGCAGGCAGCTACTCAGTTTAGCAAAAGAGCTGCAAAAACTAAGGGATGTCAAAGTTCTTTTCTGCTTTTTAGTACTTAAGCCTCTAAAGTAACTGGATAGCAGCTTTCAAGTTTTTCGTCTAACTCTCACGTCTAGAAACTTGATGCTGTTTTAGGGTAAAGTCAGAAGTCTCACTTCAGGCACTGGAGACTCCAGCCACCAATATTGGGTGACCTGCATTAGGAGCGGGGACTTCAGTGTTGCTGACCTTCAGTGTTTGTCTAGATAGCAGCAGCAGGGTAGCAAAAAGGGCTTACGCCAGCTCTGTGTCACCAAGGAGTCCTCTCTGATCCAGTCCAACTAGCTCTACAACATGTTTAAAGCAGACTAAGTCACCTTCCTGGCTGCACTCTGATGATACCTCCAAATATTACAGGTTGTCAGACTAAATTGTATTTGTATCTTCTGGTCTGCAATGGTAATTTTGTTCATTAATTTCCCTCTTTGACAAAAAGAGCTAATTTAGTACTTGAATTTTAAAGATGCAGAGCTCTTGAATTGTTAAATTTTGAGATAATTTCAGCGCAGTACAGAAGATACTGGGTTTTGTCCCGGAACAGACATAATGACCGACTGACATTTCAGGAAACGATTTGTAAAAGAGAAACTCCTTTCAGCATTTGCTATAGTTATCAGTGATGAAGTGACAACTGAAAAACCAACATGATAAAGAGTCCTCTGCTGCAGCCTTTCCAAGCGAGAAAGGGTGTTGCCTGTAGGGTCAAGTCAGAGCAGTGCCGCACGCACGATGAAGAAAAATCACGCAGAAAATAAGAGACTTCTTTCAAGGCAATTATCTGCGTTTTTATAACTCAGGCGATGTTTTTCTGTTCCTCCAGCAATGCCATTGGTCCCCTTGTCGCACTCTGGCTTATCTATGAGCAAGGTGGTGTAATGCAAGAAGCGTCGACTCCCGTCTGGCTGCTGTTTTATGGAGGTGTTGGGATCTGTGTCGGTCTCTGGGTCTGGGGTAGAAGAGTTATACAGACCATGGGTAAAGACCTCACTCCAATCACACCATCAAGGTATGTGCACAGTTGTCTTTACAGTTGTGTGAACTTTGTGTGTGAACCAATGGGAAAAATTGCCGCTCCAGTATTTTGTCTGTAATGCCGTTTGCTGAATTTGCTGTGGTTTGATATTGATGATAACTTGGCTTCGACTTCTCCGTCTTTCTAAAAAAGGAAAGAAAAAAAGGAGGAAAAGGAGAGAAAGAAAGAATTAGAAAAAGAGTGAATGAGAAAAAGAAAGAGGAAGAAAGAGAGAAAGGAAAAAAGATAACCCTGTAAACTAATACTGAATGCATTTGAGGCATAGAGGTCTACGTGAACAGTCTTCTGCTGATGACCTAATTAACGTGGTAGAAAGTGCATTTGGAAATGGCAACATTACAGTGGCTTTCCCAGTGCGCTTCAGACTATTAAAACCATATGTATTTATTACAGTAATTTTCATCCTCAATGCATACTTGACCTCTGCTGGTGCTTAACTGAATTACTAATTAAGCATGATTCACCGCAGTGTAGAGTAGTAGAAGTCCCTGACGCAATGAGCTGTGCAGCCGGGTTACTACAGAGGACTGGCCTGTGCCGTTCCCATTATTCAGCCCTTTCTTGTTCTCTTAACTTATTCCTATGACAAAAATCAGTCGGAGATAAAACAGTCTAAAGGAGAAACGGGTAAGACTTTGGCACGCTGCATGGTATCAGTCCGAGCTGATGCAAAGAGTGATTGTGAAGTGTTTTCTTATGCTTCCCGCAGTGGATTCACTATTGAGTTGGCTTCGGCGTTCACAGTTGTGGTAGCTTCCAATGTTGGACTTCCTGTCAGTACTACACACTGCAAGGTATGCCTTTGCCCAGCGACTGCAGTCAAGGCAGTCTGGACTATTCATCTTAAAATTGTGCTGCTCGAGCCAGCGGATAATGGCACGGCGAGGGGAAAACAGCGCTTGCGGAGGATGGTTAGGTGGAGGGGCCTCAGTGCGTCTCAGTCGTGCCAGCGACACTGGAAAACAATCAGGCTTCCAAAAAATGCATTAGAATTGTCGCAGTAAAGTCGCTGCAATCGGGCACAGCGTGAACTCCATCGCTGTGGTTAAAGAAAAAACAGCACTTACAAAAATGTGACCTCAATTTTAAAGCAAACGATTACAAGGAAGAACCTGGTTTCCTCCAACGGTGCCATTTGAACCTGGTCAGGTAGCGTTTCTCCCTTGTTCAGAGGCTGCGCACCATTCATCATTTATACTTCACTTTCTTGATAAGTGCATGGCATGGGATTTCCTGCATATAACTCTTTTACTACAGGTTTTCCATCTGTCTTTTTTTTTTTTTTTTTATTTCTTCACAGTGGATTTTGCATTGAAGTAATGTGTGCGCTAACGGTACTTGTAGCCTCAAATGTGGGTATTCCAATAAGCTCCACCCATTGCAAGGTATTGGAGTTTGCAGTGATCACATCAGTAAATCACATCACTAGGACAAACCATAACAAAATACGAGAGATACCGATTGTTGCAGATTGCCTTCACTATGCGATGCGCCGTGCAGACAGCGATCGCAAAATAAGCCGGTATGGCTAAGCAAAGTCAGCATTATAAGTAATTGCACAAAAGTCTGGAACGTCTTTCACCCTTATGTGATCGTATTGAACTAATATAGACATATTACAATAATGTAGACTCGTAGTTTGTGTGATCCCAGTTACATTTATTTTAGAGCCACCTGTAGAAAAAAACTGCTACATCATTAAGCTAATATTTTAATGTCTCTCTTCTTTTAAACCAACTTGTCCTCACTTTTGTGCATTATAATAGAGAATCTGGCCCTTGTAATTAGTTCTTTGAACAAGGTTGTTGGCTTTTTTTTTTTTTAAAAAAAAAGACCAGTTTGAAGTATAGGTACAGGTTGGGTAATGAGCAGAATTTAATTGTCATATGATATGCTGTGCGAGAAGATATTTATATTGCTCATAGGCAACAGGGAGCATGTGGACATTTACACTGCTGGAAGAACATAGTGGGAACTTGGAATTCTGTTCCCCAGGAAATTCCCGTGTCAAATATCCCATCTTTCTTTCCTTTGCTTCCCCACGGACTCCCAAGCTCTTGGATACGCAAAGCCCTCTGTGTTCCTCACCCTCTGGCAGGGCATGGGGAAGCCCCTGTGAATTCAGAGACCCTGGAGCGGTAAAGCCCCTCTGCTTTGGGACATCACCAAGTCCTACAAAGAGCCTGATCCTGTAAGATTCCCTACGGCACCCTAGGGACCTTGGAACCCTTCAAGCTCCGGCTGAAACTGGCAGGTTTTTGGGGCTAACTGCTCTACGGCGTGGCAGGCGGGTTGGCAAGAAGCCGGGCATCCTTGCGTGTGACATTGACCTGGTTTCCAGTGAAAGAGTCAATGAAATCCACACATCCTGCAAAATGCCCCAAGTTGGTTCAATTGGCCTTTTTCTAGTGAAAACCATTTCTTCAGAAAGCCTGCCTCTATTGCAAAATCATTTCTTTCTTCTGCTGTAGAGCTCTTTGAGAAGCAGCCAAGACTGAGCTGCTCTGAAAGGCCGTTTAGATTTCCTGGCGTTGGCCAAACTCTGGTTCCTCTGAATCAAGTAGGGAGGGGAAAAAATAATAACAATGTGATCCACTTCTAAAAATGCTATCCTGAAACCGCCTCCCTTTAAGCTGACTGGTATATCAAATGTGTGATGAAGAATTTGACAGGGAGAATAATACAGCTTTGATTATCCCAGTTGCGTGCCTGAAGCACTTCTAGCCAACTGTCGTAAAAGAGAAAATACACTTTGGTGCAGACAAATAGACTAAATTTAAAAAGAAAATGTCTTGGAAGCCATAAGCTAATGAGGGGGCGGCATTAGGAGGTATTCATTGACTCAACGCAGTTAAAAGCTTGATCTTTTCTAAATGCAGAGCAAAATAATTCTTTTTAAAAAATACTTCCATAAAAGCAGTTAATGTGGTTAGTCTGTGTCTGCTCCCTGTAGTTTGCTGTATCTCATTAGAAGGATCATTCTTAATGGGAAGATTCACTTGGCAATAGGATTAGACTGTTCCAGGATGTCACATTATTATAACTGACTCTGTGTTTCAGCAAAATGAGATCCTGAGTTGAAAGATCCTAAGTGATCAACACAATGTAAAGCAAACACTTGTAGCAGATGTACTCCTTGTTTCCTTTGAAGGCTCAGTGAAGGAATAAAAGAACTATTATATATCATTTATTCCTTGGGAAAATGCCTCTCTGAAAGTGCTGTCAGCCATTGAGACAGAAATACCTTCTTAAAAATCAGCAGAAAAATTATTTTGCTCTAGAAATCAAAAGAAAACAAGTTCAAGGTGAGCCTCATCCTAAGCCACTAGCATCAGGGAGTAGGAATTATTCTTTTCCCCAACATTTGCTCCACAGCAAAATAGCATTTGCTAAAGTGGGAGCCCTGCTGAAGGGGAGTCAGTCAACTGAGTGTGCAGCAACTTGATAAACTGATGGCAAAGAAGGAGCAGCATGAAAGACCTTAGGTGGAGGGAGACCTTTTCAAGGTGAACCAGTAGAGTGTGATGAAAAATGGAGACCACAAGTATGAAGGAAAGCTCTCAGCAGCAGTTTTCAGGTCTTAGAGCAGCTGTGGTGACAAACTGGAGATTGGTAGTAGGAAGAAAAGAATTAGCTTCTGAGAAAGATTCGTCAAGCCCTCTCAGACCAGGAGTCGCATTCAGTCCTAAATCAGAGGCTTTGGTCTGCATGAGGTAGCCACCGTGCAATACGCCTGTCCTAAACCTACAGCCCAGCAGCTTTGCCATGAGCCAAAGGGGAGAGGAAAGTCCCTCTGAAGGCCTCCAAGTCAAGAGGGCCTGAGGGAAAGACCTAACCTTTTGAGCCTCCAAAGGAATTATAGAGTGTGAACGCGGTAGCTACGTTGCCGTGCCTGCATCTGTTCGACCTCCCATGGGGTTTAGCACTGAAAAGCTGGTGTGGTGTGAATGCACACCTTGCCTTTCTGCTACCCGGGTAGGCAAGTGATCGTACGGAGTCCTACACATAGTGCACGTTATTTATTCTAAGACATGAGATGTAGAAAGAAATGGGCATTTCTCACCTGTAACAGACTGAACATGTTCACGTATGGATAAAATCAGAGTGCAGGAGTTAAATGCTTTTTCTGTGCAAAAGCCACTTTGCTGAGGTCGTACTGTCAGCTGCGGTTTGCTATTAGGATTTTGGGGTTCTGAAAACTATTCCGTGTGTTGCCGTGATGGAATTGTCATGTTCTGTGTGTTATTATGATACGCCGTTGCACAGGAACAAGAGACCCAAAAGCATTTCTGTAATGCTTTAAGCAGAGCATACTGAAGGCAAACTGCACTGGTTTCAAACCAATCTCAACGTAGATATCATCTGAAATTCTGCAGACGGTGTAGTGTTCCTACACCCAAGTTTTAGCTACTCCTCTAACCTCTAGTCCATCAAAATCACTATTAATAAACTAAACTTTAACAATGTTTAAAACAGATTACCAATGCCATCATTGCTGATACCTTTTAAATTTCAGGAAGGACTCGGGAGATTATCGTACGTAGACTGCAGGCTCACTCAATAAGCAATGCTTCTTGTTGCAAGCATGACAGACGGATGCTAAGGACGTGCAAAATGTAAAGCAGAGCCTAACAGCTGAGCTGCTGAAAAACCAAATGCTGTTTCCTTGGGTCAATGTTTTGATAGAGTCAGAAGCGTGGGGTTCCTCTTAGCTGGGCACCTCCTTAATACACTTACACCTCCTAAATACAGAATAGCCTATTGTCCACTCAAAGGGTATTCAGATTAAATATTATCTAACAGATTTCTTTTTTGGATGAAGCTTTAGACCAAGGCCTTTTCAGTCTTAGAATATCAAGTTTAGTTTTCCCTTGTTCTGTCACAGGCATTTTTGAGAGTCTTATTTCCCTACAGTTACAGAGTCTTCCACAAATAACTCCTTTCTCCAAACATAAATGTTAAGCAGTAGTTAGAAGTTAAGTGGGTGTTAACAAAAGATGAGGATTTGATACCTCCATCCCTTCTCTCCCTGCTTCCCTATCCTCCCAGCATTTCTCATTTTCCTGGCTCCGCATACGGGGAGCAGCCCATCTTCTAATCTATTGGCAGGGACTGATGCTCCCATTAAGAAAACAAGCAGGGAAGGGGAAGCAGGGATGGCATTTCAGGGAGCAGGAGCCCGGCTGTGTTTTGGAGTTTCCTTTCCTTCAAAACAGGATATTCCTTCCACGTTTCTTGCTGCTTTACCATGTGCTTCAAATAGACTTGCACTGATTTACACGTTTTTCTTAATGGCACAGAGGGCCACTTCCAGGGCAAAAAGAAAACGCAGCATTTCTTAAATTTTTGCATCATTTTTCACTGGAAATGTTTTTCTCTCCAGTTCTTTCTTAAAAAATAATATATTCGGTTTATACCTGAGCTTACTAACTGAAAATACATCTGAAGGAAGAAAAGGTTGTAGCTTTGCCCATCCTGCAGTGTGTTTTGTCTTCAAAAACACTGGCCTACCCAGCTGCCCTGGTAGCAGTGCCTTCAAAGGATATTTTGGTGGTTTATCCATTCCGCACCTGAAGCCAGACCTCCTGATGTCCATGCAGTTTACACACCCTATAGCATCAGGCTGATGTCTTTGTCCACAGGGAGGATCTGAGCTGTGGATGCTTTTGCTTGGCTGGCTGGTCCAGAAGGGCTGGTTTTCCTCGGAGCGCTCGGCGTGATGAGTTTGATGTAGGGCTGCTGTACTGGGTCTAATTTACGCTGGCTGTCTGTCCCCTGCCAAGTTACCATCGCTGTTACAGGGTGGCTCAGCTGCTTACATTGCTCTTGCTGTTCTGTTTATAGCCTGTAGCATTGAAATATATAGGTACTGTTTACAGTCAGCTCTGTAGGGCATGCTATAAGCTACAGAGGTAAGCAGCTGCTGAGTGAACAGGCAGGACATCCCAAACCAGCAAGAGGACAGGCAGGTGGGATGGGAACCATACTAGCTATCCCGACCTGCCCCATGCCACACTCTCCGTCAGAGCCTTAAAAACAATTTTCCTGGTGTTTTCATGATTTAGACCACAGTCTGGCCAGACTTGGTGGATGCTTGCCCTCTCTCCTACAGACTGCGTCAGGCACTGGGTGGGTGGAGGGCTGCCTTGGTTGCACTCATGGCTGATCCAGGACCTAGCAGGGCAGAGAAAAATCCACAAGTGTATTTATTCTCCTTTGGCTGACCCCGAGACCCATGATAAACAGGACATCACTGAAAAATAAAGGTTAAAGCACCCTGGAAGTGTCGCTCTCCTCCCACCCCACCAGAACAGAGCCATCGTCATCATCAGGGGCTCTGTTATCTCAGCATTGCTTGGTATCAGCTGACTGGCATTGGTGTGGCCATGGGCATGTTATGGGCGCTCGGAGCTACCCCTCACATTTTGTCTTTCTCTGTCTTCCCTGCGCTCCCAAGGTCGGCTCTGTGGTAGCCGTCGGCTGGATCCGTTCCAAGAAAGCCGTCGACTGGCGCCTTTTCCGCAACATCTTCCTGGCGTGGTTTGTGACTGTGCCGGTGGCCGGCTTGTTCAGTGCCGGGGTGATGGCGCTGCTGATGTACGGGATCCTGCCTTACGTCTGAAGAGCCTCCTCCGCTGGGAAAAGGGGAAACGGCCAAGCTACTACCAAGGGGAGAAGTGTTCCCATGAAAGAACCAGTCAGAGAGGATCCATCTTCCATATCTAACTTCTTATCTACTGTACATAACAATGTGTCATATTGGTGACATGGTGATGTGGTGCCATTTCTTATATATTAAAGAAATATATATGCATATAGTAGGTAACAATACCTAAGTTATATTATCAGTGGGGTGAAAATAATTGCCTAGAATTTAATATTTAGTAAAATTTGTACATAGTGTATCATTTTGGTGGCAATTTTTTAATCTTTTGAAGAAGAGTATGGATTAGGAAATGTTTCTTGTCCATTTGATATAAGAAGAAGCGAGGTACAGGACTGCGTAACATGAATTTTTTTAAAGCTATTAAGATACTGGAACAAAATAAAACGTGCAGAAGTGCTTTTCATAAAATAACTTTGTTCATATCATATTGATCTTTGTGTATCATAGTGTGCTGGTTATGGCTGCGCAAATACTTACAAACGGTAACTTCTAAATGGTGCATTTCCCTTATATATATTTTGGATAAGAAAGTTTAGGAAGTACCAAAGAAGCAGGGGAATAGCTTGCCGATACTATGTTGTTGTCTACACGTGTGGACGTGTGTTGTGTTTTCCCACCTCTAATGCAACGTTGTTTTCACCAAGCTCCCGCCAGTGAGGCTGGGATAGTACTGTTCATGTCTTAATGTAACTTTAAAAAAAAAAAGAAAAAAAAAAAGCACACACAAAAAAGTTAGTTCTCGTTACTTAGTAGGCAGACCACAGTTCTCCACATTAGCTGATAGTAGACCAATTTCATTTTGTGGGTTGAATTTGAAGTAAGTCACTGCTTACCGTCTACCTTTCCCCTTCAAGTCCCAGCTCCCGGTTGCCCTGCTATCAATTCCAGTGGGAGAACGGACCATCACTCTCCCCTTTTTCTGTCCATCCATCCACCGCCACACACTCTCAGGTACAGGAGCGGGACCGTGGGGGCACGGCGCCCCTACGTACAGAAGCAAAGGGCAGCAGTGGGTAGGAAACGGGCTTAGGCCCGATTTTGTGGTTGAAGGTATGGGCGCCCGCAGGAGTGGTGACCCGCAGAGGGGCCGGCGTGAGGAGCATGGCAAGGATGCGAGCAGATGCTGGGTGTCCCCCCAACACGTCCCGTCCCACACCACAGCCTGCCAGCCTCCTGCTGTGCTGCCGACCGTGAGGAGGGGACGGGAGCCTGGCCCTGCGTGAACGGAGGTTGCGTGGTAACCAGCATTTGGGATGAGATTTTTTCACGGCAGCTCAGGGGGAAATGGCTAGCTACATCCCCTGCACGGCTTTGGAAAGCACACTTGGGTGAAAGTTACTGTTTCATGGGTGGGAGGCAAAGGGCAAAGGGTGCCTGGAGGAGGTTGGGAATCTATTACTGTTTAAATGCTGCTAAAATTTTGATAAAACGTTCTTGGTACTCCATTGTGACTTTTCCATTGGTCATTCATACTAAATTTATAATAAAAAGATAAACAGCCCCTATCACTGTTTGCCTCTTGGGTTTTTCGAGCGTTACTCAGCCATGCCAGCCGTCAGGGGAAGGCTCCACAGGCAGCTTGGCATCTGCCGCCTTTTGTTCTTTGTCCGCTGAGGTTGGTGGGGATGAAACCATGCTCTGTGCGGCCCTGACAAAACCTCTCTTTTCTTCCTGCAGTCCCGGCGGCCCCAGCGCCCAGCCCTGGCTCTGCCCGGGGCTTGGCTCACGGGCATCTCCCCGCTGAGGTTCGGGAGCTCGGGGGCTGCTTCGGAAGCACTCGCAGGCTCTGACTGCTTCCCTAAGCCTAACTCTCCTTTTTGGGGCTCCGTAAGCATTCCCATCGCTGCGACGCCGTGGTGCTTGGTTTCCAACCCCTCTGACACCCTTGAGCCATGGTGAAAATAGCGCTGGCAAATGGGTGGGACTGATAGGCAGTGGCTGAGTGACCAGAGCAGCCAGTAAACCCACGAAGACAATTTGGGACCTGCAGAAAAGGGTGGAAGGACTCACCCTACCTTAACACCTGCACAAACAAATGCCCGCCCGGTGGCCCAGCAGCTTGCCACCTTGTTTTACCTACAGAGACAAGCCAGACTTCTCTTACCCCACCGGCAGGGACCCAGCTGCAGCCCTGCCAGATGCAGGCAGCGTGCGGAAGGCTGTGCCGGCTCCGGGGGTATGTGCTAATCCCCCAGCACACGCAGCTGGGCGTCTGTCAACACACACATCTATGAATAAAACTGTTATGAGAGAAATGGCCAGCAAGGAAGCATCTCCAAAATATCTCCACCCCAAATACAATAACCTTTAATCCGGAGGAAAACCCGAAGTGGCTTTCTCTACGCCACAGAGGTGTCCTTTGCCACCCCAGGGAAGCAGAATTGCCACGGGAGAACCACAGCTCATGAAATGCCCTGCAAATATGGGCACGGTTAAAATGTCCGTGGCTCAGGCAGAAATCAAAATAGGTACAGGTCTATTTTCAGAGCAAGAAGTGGTGGATTTTTTGCATTTTTGCAGCAGTGCGGGGGCTCTGTGGGGCCCAAGAGCTGAGCCTCATTTAGCCAAGACCCATTTAGCAAGCAGACCTCAACAGAGGCATGGGATGCTTTGCATCCCTCAGGGCTGGCCCGTCCCCTGAACGGGTGCTGTGGCAGAGGTTTTCCCACCATACTTCACGGCCATGAGGGCTACAGCCCTGGGCAGGGCACAGGACTTCATGGTTGCCATCAGGCAGACCTTGCTGTGTGCTGGGGAGGAGCATGCGCAGGCTGCCGGGGGCTGGATGCTCACCTTTCAGGATGAAAAGGGCTGGATGCTCACCTTTCAGGGCATGAAACAGATCAGGATGTAAGAAGAAGCCTGATGGAAATATTTATTACAAGGAAAAGTTCTTTTAACTGAGGAAATGCAGTCCAAATTTCAGAAACCAAAGTGTCTACTGTGGCCCATGGACCAGTGGTAAAATCCTTGACTCGAACCAGCCTGAGAAGGAGAGCCAGCTGGCAGGGTATGAAGGTGCTAATAGGCTCTAATTACCCTCATCAACCTCTCCTGGTACCTCCAGCCTCCACCCTATTTGCTTGCCAGATTTAGTAGCTTGCCCTGGGACTTGTGTTATCCTTGCATGTTTGTCTGATGGTCACTGGGACATGTTCTTGCCACCAACCCTGTTCTGCTTGTGCTGCTTGGCAGCGTATGAAAAGGGCTGGATGCTCACCTTTCAGGGCATGAAACAGATCAGGATGTAAGAAGAAGCCTGATGGAAATATTTATTACAAGGAAAAGTTCTTTTAACTGAGGAAATGCAGTCCAAATTTCAGAAACCAAAGTGTCTACTGTGGCCCATGGACCAGTGGTAAAATCCTTGACTCGAACCAGCCTGAGAAGGAGAGCCAGCTGGCAGGGTATGAAGGTGCTAATAGGCTCTAATTACCCTCATCAACCTCTCCTGGTACCTCCAGCCTCCACCCTATTTGCTTGCCAGATTTAGTAGCTTGCCCTGGGACTTGTGTTATCCTTGCATGTTTGTCTGATGGTCACTGGGACATGTTCTTGCCACCAACCCTGTTCTGCTTGTGCTGCTTGGCAGCGTGCCCTACGCCGGTGAAGTTGCTGTGGCATGGTAACCTGTGTGTCCTGGTTTGTCCACCTCAATGGATCAGCCCTGTTCTTCCAGCACCCCGCTGCTGGCCTCCTGCCCCCAAGGTTAGTGCCCTGTGCACTAGTGACTGGTTAGACTGGCTGAGCACCCCTTGGGGTAGGGGGTCTGCCCATGCCACAGGTACTAAGACTTATTCTGCTGTTGGTAACTTAATGCTCCCTGCAGGTTCCTGTGTGGTATGAGAGCCCAGAAAATGCAGCTGGGGAACGCGTAGGCAGGGCAACATGAAGGCACAGGACCCTTAGTTTGTTTGCAGTTGAGAGACTTGGGTTGCTTTGTGAGAGCTCCTAGCCCAAACATGGGGACCTGGGTGCCCCTGGACCGCAAGGTGGCAGAGCAAGGGCTTTAAGAGAAGCCACTGATACTGAAAAAGACTTGGACAGATACGTTTTAGGGTCTTGTGCTGTTTATGTGCTGCTGCTTCTCTAGGGTAGGCAACTGATGAGAAAAGGGGGTTTTTTGAAAGGTTTAAGGACCTCTGGTTTTGTGTTCTTCCTTTTGTTGAGCATGCTTTAGTGATACTAATGAGACGGCCTGATGGATCTGATGGAGCATTGATTCCATCTCCTGGTCGACAAAAGAAAGTCTGAATTGGAGTAAGACTTCATTGCCACTGTGAGGCTTTGTAAGCTCCTTCTTCTGAGCAGTAAAGCAGAACAGAAAGGAATTACAAAGAACAAACACATGAACTGTGCTTTTTCCAGAGTTTAAAGGTGAAGTTGTACAAATATCAGAAACTAATTAAGCTGACTGTGTGATATTTAGTTATCTTAGATCCTAGGAGAAAAATTGATTTCTGTTGCACTGAATTAAATTACATTTTCATACTGATTGACACAAGCAGACTTTGCTTCTACTTCTCTTGGAAAAGTAACCATTATCTGACTTCAGTTCTTAACCAGGCTGCTGAACTTCTGCAGTGGTGCTATTTTAGCACTGTATTGATGAAGAAACACTTTGTCCAGGGGTAACATTGGTCTGAAAGATCTTATATGCACATTACATCACTTTTCCCACAAAGTGCAGTTTTCAAAAGGGCATTATTTATCCTAAGTGAAACAGTATTATTAACTTGCACAAATACGCTGTGCTGTTACCAGCTTCCAGGTGTGCAGAAGCTTTTTGTGTGAGGGGGTGAATGCAAGAAACAAAAGCTTGTTTCCTTCCTTAACTGCAATCAGCTTTTAAAACAAAGTTGGTGCCTGGAAACCAAGCACAAACACATGTTTGAGTTGCACGGCTCCTTGCATCTCCCCAGCTGAAGCACACAGCCAACTTCAGGAAGATGAGCCTTAATCTCCTGGCTGGACTCATGTCAGCTGCAAGAACGCTGCTGAGCTGCAAGGGTCCTAAAGGCCACCAGTGGGGCATGTGTATAGTGTATGTGGGGGACAACACCCGCTTTAGCCCACTGACTGGCCTGCTTTCCTCTGGGGTCTTTCCTTCCATGACCTCTTCCACTGTAGGCTGGTGTAAGCATGAATTAATTGGACTCATGTACAAGACTCACACCATGACTTCTCATCTGATAGAAACCCCAAGCTCAAGGATGTGACATCTGCTACTGTGCAGCAATGGTGACACGGTGCAAGTATTTACTGTAGATCATTATTCATTGCTGTGCTTCAGAGGGAGGAAAAGGAGTGGCAGGTGTCCAGCTGATGGCCAGTCCTCTTCATTGCCAAGTCGCAGTCAGCTCCTGGATGGGATCTTCCATGCATAGCGCATGCCAATTCCTTTGCTGTGACCTCTTCATGCAGCTACAGAATCTAAGATGCTGCTGAAGAATAGGATCCTCATTTCTGATCTCTCATTGTA
>NW_009647678.1:726119-733639 GCF_000708025.1 Charadrius vociferus
AACTAAGCGGAAAAGCACTAAAACATTTTTGGATGATACTAAAACTGCTTTCCTACTGTTGAGAGAATTTATCACCTTTTTTGCTTGAGGGGAAAAAATACAGAAAGGTTAATCTGACAATGTTATCTTGCTATCTTGATGTACTTTGTAATGGATGATCTTCCTGGAAACTATGCTAAGGCACATAGAAAATAAGGAGGTGATCAGTGACAACCAACATGGCTTCACTAAAGGCAAACTGTGTCTGAGAAATCTGGTGGCCTTCTACAACGGGATCACAGCGTTGGTGGATAAGGGAAGAGCAACTGACATCATAATCTACCGGGACTTGTGCAAAGCATTTGACACTGTCCCGCACAACATCCTGGTCTCTAAATTGGAGAGACATGGATTTGACCAATGGACCACTTGGTGGATAAGGAATTGGCTGAATGGTCTCGCTCAAAGTGTTGCAGTCAATGGCTCGATGTCCAAGTGGCGACCAGTGATGAGTGGCGTTCCTCAGGGGTTGGTACTGAGACCGGTACTGTTTAACATCCTTGTTGGTGACATGAACAGTGGGATTGAGCAAATTTGCTGAAGACACCAAGCTGTGTGATGCAGTCAACACGCTGGAGGGAAGGGATGCCATCCAGAGGGACCCGGACAGGCTTGAAAGATGGGCCTGTGTGAACCTTATAAAGTCCAACAAGGCTGAGTGGAAGGTCCTGCACGTGGGTCAGGGCAATCCCAAGCACAAATATAGACTGGGGGGAGACTGGATTGAGAGTAGCCCTGAGGAGAAGGACTTGGGGGTGTTGGTTCATAAGTTCAACGTGAGCCAGCAATGTGTGCTCTCAGCCCAGAAAGCCAACCGCATCCTGAGCTGCATCAAAAGAAGTGTGGCCAGCAGGTCGAGGGAGGTGACTCTGCCCCTCTACTCCGCTCTGGTGAGACCCCACCTGGAGTATTGCGTCCAGCTCTGGAGTCCCCAACATAAGAAGGACATGGACCTGCTGGAGCGGGTCCAGAGAAGGGTGACAAAGATGATCAGAGGGCTGGAGCACCTCTCCTATTAGGACGGGTTGAGCGAGTTGGGGTTGTTCAGCCTGGAGAAGAGACAGCTCCAGGCACAGCTTATAGCAGCCTTCCAGTACTCAAAGAGGGCTGACAGGAAAGGTGGGGAGGCACCCTTTATCAGGGAATGTAGTGATAGGATAAGGAGTAATGGTTTTAAGCTGAAAGAAGGTAGATTTAGATTAGATATTAGGAAGAAATTCTTTACTGTGAGGGTGGTGAGACACTGGAACAGGTTGCCCAGGGAAGCTATGGATGGCCCATCCCTTGAAATGTTCAAGGCCAGGTTGGAAGGGGCTTTGAGCAACCTGGTCTGGTGGGAGGTGTCCCTGCCCATGGCAGGGGGGGTGGGACTAGATGATCTTTAAGGTCCCTTCCAAGTCTAACCATTCTATGATTCTCTTGATGTTGTAAGACAATTTTGAGTATCCCTTTGATTCCTATGCGAAGCAGGCACACCTGGAACTGCCCAAGGTTTCTGGTCTGAATAATTTCTGTATGCCTGACTCCTTCCACTCATTCATGCTTCTCATGGATTCCTGGTGATCTCTGTAATGGAAATTGCATGTGGCATGTCTTTCACACTCATGGGCTTATCGAGGTAAAGCTGACAAGTTCTCTCTTCTCAGCCTCTGACTCGGCATGACAACCGGTAGTATGTCTTGGCTGCTTTCAGACAGACAACAACCTCTTTTTCCCACAAGACCAGAAATGCTTCCTTACACTGATAAAGTGCCTGTCAGAGAGCGCTGGGTCAAGTGCTGCTCAGAATACACCAAAAGCAATGGGGGACTGGCACAAGAAATGATGATGAAAGGAGACTTCAGGCTAGACCCAAGCACTGTGAAGAGCCTGGTCACTTTATGGGGAGAACTGCACAAATTGAGTTCAGTGGACAAGCTTTGGATGGTAGACAAGGTGAATGCACGCAGTTTTCTCAGGTCACAGCCAGGTGCTATGTCTACCTGCTTTCCAAAGTTTTAGATAGGGTGGTTATTTTTTTTCTAAGCACTTTGAACAATTTGGAGAGAGAAATCTGCGCGCACAATCTTTGAGACAGCACTTCCTCAAGAGCTACATTATGTAAAGGTTGGCTAAAAACCTTTCTACTTATTTGGGTTATTGTTTCTAAGCTCTGCAGAAAGAGGTTAAAGGTCGTATCAATTTGCAAGCTGTTCTCTTCCATAAAAACCTGTCCTTCCTATCCCATCTTTATCCCAAATAATGTTCACTAAGCCAGAGTTCCCCTTCCTTTATGAAGGCTGAAGTAAATGCTCTCTCAGATATCGTTTAAAGAAAATCTCCTGGATTCCCTATTACAACAAAGGCTTCTTACTTGTTTGCTTGCTCTTTCATTTTTGGGTAGTTTACATTAAATCAATGTAAAGATATTTCCTTTGTTACAGAAAATTACTCCAGTTCCCCTTCACACAAGAATGTATAGAGACAAAAATTCCTAATTTGTAAGACTGGTTAACAAATGCAAGGTGTTTGCAGATGGTGTTGAACAAACCTCAAGTACCAACATAAGCAAAAAAGGTAGAAATAAATGAGGTAGAAAGGACATACTAACAATACCAAAATAGCCTTCAATGATCAAGAGGTTGTGATGGAGACAGATGAGTAATGGTGGAAGTCCAAGCTGCTCATGCAAACCAGAAGAGAAATGATGGCTACAGAGATGACAATGGCCCTCCCCTAAATTCACCAGCTTATACGGCCTCTGTTAGAGTAGATTCAACTTGCAATCTGTTGCTTTTATTCCCATGCCAACATTAGACATAGGGCAGAGGTGGCCACTGACTTTTCAGATGGGGCCATAAGAAGGATGGTGACAGAGCAAAGCGAGCAGTCTTTCTCCTGCCCTGAACTGTCCTCCAACCCACCAGGGCGCTTGCTCTTATTCTGCTCAGCCAGTTTCAGAAGTAGTACTCAAGGACTAAATTTCCACTTATTTTAATTGAGAAAGGCTGTAGGGCTTTACTGCTATCATTGTTTAGCAGTTATTTTTCCTGAAGCTGCAATTACTGCTGCCAATGCAATTCAGTGGGTAATGGAGGAAGTCAGGACAGCACACGCTTCAAAACCTCTCAGGTGCTACCTACCCATGACACTTATTTGTGAGGCTCCCACTCTGAAACATTTTAACTTCAGATCCTGGTCATTTACATTTGCTATTAAGATTCTGCATATGAAGAGCTAATAAATGTTTTAGTACATTCTTCATGAAGTCATAAAAACCAACAGACCAGCAAGTTGTTTCTACCTGTGGCCTGTAACCACCTGCAGCATTCACTGATGTATTTAAAACCATCTAGAGATAAGTGGTGTATGTGATAACAGTTCATACTCATTTATTAACCTCATATAGCCCACTGGAGAATGTTCTTTTGATATAAAGTTGGATCACAAGTTTCTTACTCAGAGGACATAAATTAATTTCCATTTACAGTCCAGCAACACATGCAATGAACAAACCTGCTACAAACCTCCTGAGAGAGAGAAAGAAGAAAATACTGGGCAAGGAAAATTTGCCACCCTTGGAAGAAAAGGCTCAATAAGGCAAAGGCAAATTTCTTGCCAAACTTACTGAAAGAATTAAAAAATAATGAACTTGCAGGCAATATCTGGGATTAAAATTGCAAAATACAGGGCTTTCTCGGAGTAATTATTTTGTATGCCCTGCTTATTCCTACTCAATATTATGGTGTTAGTTTCCTTTAATCAATTACACGGGTACATTCATGATACAAAACAAATTAAGTGGAACAACTTTGGACAGGATTTGCTTGATGATTTGTCCTACCTTCATCCTGCAGTGTGCTAATGCAAGTGTGCCATCAAGCGGTACAGCAAGAAAGAACTTGGCAAAGAACTGATCCTCGAGCTTAAGCCTATTAAATGCAGGAGACCCAGTGTCCCCTGAAATGCCACCTCTTTATCCGTAAATAACAAGTGACAATTATTGACATGCTACCGTGACACTAGGTGGGAAAGAGCTCTATGGCTGGGGTTACTGGGCATGGAACTGCAGGGGCAAATGTCTATTAATTCAACAGGCTTTGAGGCTCTTACAACAGGCATAAAAACCTTACCTTTTTACAGTCTGCCAAAGGCCCTAATTATCATACAGCGTGGTGTATATCCCGCATAACAGAACAAAACAGCTCTTGAATGACCCTTCTGAGGAACGGATGAGCAGCATGGCTTGTTCAGACAGATGATGCTGATTTGGGTGCAGCCCAGAAGGGAAACTGCCACTGTCATCTGGGACCCGCTGGTAGTGCCTGGCTGGTGAAAGACGTGTACACCTGTGTGGGGACACCAGGAGATCCTCCGTTCTCCTCCTTGCATTACTTCCAATCGTGCTGGAGCTGATGAGTTTGGCCCAGAAATGTCTGATTGGGGTCAGGGATATGAAGGGATTTTAATTTAGGTACATAAAGAATCCTTGCAGGGGATTTCTGAGAGACCTACACCTCTTCCATCACCAAACAGTCTCAGTATCTCAATTTTTTACATCCAGGTAACTTGAGGTAACAAGGGAAAGGTCATACTTCAAGAGCTGCTAAGGCACCTGTACTCAGGAAAATCACTAGAAGTTAACTGCCCCTAAATACCTTTACAAATATAGTATTTGGTGATAAGCCTCCGAGCATACAAGTACATACATCGTACAAACCCACGGTTTCCCTAGCCCTAGGTGTAGTGCATGGTAAGACCTAGAGCATCATAAAGCAGATTTGCCAGTTTTCAGACTAACCTGGCATATATTTGCTTTTACCTCATATATGTATATATATATCACCTACAAGTTACCACTGCATTTTCCATTCTGGTGGAGCAGAGCAGCAGATATGCCCCCATGCAGAACTATTTCTGGCAATTGCACCTGTTCCAGATTTTCAGCATTTGCTTGATGCTGCATTCATCTCAGCTGCACAATTTCCATCGATGTATTTTTTTCTCCATCTTAATTAGAACTTTCCAGTATTTGCTGAATGAAACAGGAAAAACTGAGAAAGAGCAGGTGTTCAGCATTTTGATACAGCCCCACACCATGAATAACAGTAACAGTAACAGTCAGCTTGGCTAACATTCAGGTAAAGATTCGTTAAAATTACTGAGACAAAGTTACCTTCCAAAACCAGGCTGAATTTCTTTTATGGTGACCTTGAACAAATTTTTCCCTGATGCAAAACACACCTCAACACTGCCTGCTGCTTTTGATGAAAAGAAGGTAATACAGATGTGTTAAGAGTGCAACTTCACAGTGTGTGGTTAGCAGGTAATCACAGACGTGTTGAAGCAGATATTTGAAAGAGCAGAATAGGGAAATGTCAAGGATAAAGAACAATATGAGCAATAACAGGAAGATTGTTTGGAGAGCATCAGTAATCTGTGGTTAGCAGCACAGAGATATTTGAATTGAGACCACAATTATTTATTTCCTAAAAGCAAACAAAACAAACCTCCTTTCCAAAGCAGCTTGTTCTCACTGTCAAAAGCACTAGGAAACATCCAACTTTCCTCTTTTTCACTAATTGTGAAGACTTACGCTCAATACAGTTATCCACAGTCAGCTGAGCTGGGATATCTATATTTGTGTTCTCACCCACAGCCAACCTCCCCTGGGAAAAAGTCAGGGGCCCCTCATTTACTCCATGGGGAGTATCTGTACTAGTGGCATGCTGAAATAGGCAGGTGTTGTATTCTCTTATTATCAGTATTTACACAGAGCTGGAGACAGCAGAGATTGGAAAGCAGAGGAAGAGAGGAAATGCCAATACGCTACCTGTCACATAGGGGAACGTTGCTTCCAATAGTTTAATGGCTAAACAAAAAAGGAGACTTTGCAAAGATTTTGAGGGACTGTATTTGCATCGTATGGAATTTGTAGTCCAGGAAAACTGGGGAAAAAAACAAACCCAAGGGAGTTTCAGTATTAGTATCATAAAACAAACAGTAAAACATATGGCATACTGGCGGACTTTCTAAACTACCAAGGAGGTGTGAGTGACAGGGAAAAGTTCATCAGAAGACAATGGCAAAGAATGAAAGGTAATTTAGTAGGAGCTGTGTACCCAATTACCAGGGCAAGCAAGGAAAGGACAGAGGAACAGAGCATTCACTAAAAGTAAATACACATCTGAAGTCATTCATTATTAAAGTTGCAGTTATTCTCTCCTCACTTCAAACACTGTTGGAAAACTAAACCTGCTGGTGGGTGAAAGCATGGCTAAGACATGGGAGGCTTGGGAACTAACATATGAAAAGCAGAGGCTGTGCTTTAAAGTGGTCAAAGAAAGTGAACATCAGAACTTCCCAGACCCTTCCAAGTGGCTGCCTCCCCCCTACCGTGGTGAGCAGTCCTTCTGTCTTGTCATGCTCGAGCGACTGCAACGATGGTTCATGGAAAGGGCAATTTACCCTCTGCTCTTCAGCTCTTCTGTTGTAACACCCTGACTTTTTTCTTCCCTCTTTAAAAAGCAAACCTTAAATGAGCTTTTCTGTTCCCCCGAGTGGGGATAATGTGATGCACAGTCCTATACACCCAGATTGGCCCAGGCTCTCGCTTTCGGTAGAAGTTGGTGTGAAGTTTGTGGCTAACAGCTCTGTATCAAAGAAGAGTCATCAAAGCTGAAGGCGGTGTTAGAGGCAGCATCACGTATGTACTCATGGTCTAGCTGCATTTGCTATAAGCCTTACGCTGAGCCTGCAAAAATGGATGAAAAGACTCCAGTTCATAGAAAGCTACTTCCCAATAATGTATTATTAAACCAAGAAGCTTTCAAGCATCTCTGTTTATGTATGTAAGCCTTCCTCAGGGAAAGTGGGCCCACAGTTCAGTGAGACTAATGGCCTCTGCGTAATAGGTTGAGCTACCGTGCACAGGTTCAGAGGCTCAGAGCTAATGGTGTCAGCAATCTCCATGGCAGAGACGTGGTATCGCACAGCAGCAGGCTGGAAATAGCCCACCTCTCTTCACTGTCCTAAAAATGATGGAGGTTTTAATTGAATTTACCTTTTCCTTTCATCTGTTCTTCAGTCTTCTTATTGCACCTTGTAAGGCTTCTCCAGTTTCCAAATTGACCAGGCTTAGTGCTCAGAAACACAGAGTAAGTCCTGCGTTTGGGGAGGGGTCGAAAAAGAGACTGTGGCTTGCAAATTTGAAACCAGGCTCATTTGGGCAGTTTAAGGTCTTGAAGAGAGAGACTAAATGTCCTGTGTTTTACTGCTTGAAAAACAGAGCTTAAGTCCTGCATTATTGGGCCTTGGAACCAGGCTCATTTGGGCAGTTTTAGGGGTTGGAAATTTAGATTAAGTAAGTCCTGCGTTGTTGGGCTCAGAAACAACCAGATGTTTTGGGAAAGAAGAGTGTCAGATGCAGAAACAGAGACTAAGCGTTCTACCTTTGGGGCTGGACGCTGGGCTCATTTGGCCAGTTTGGGGGCTGGGAATCG
>NW_009647678.1:734737-737023 GCF_000708025.1 Charadrius vociferus
TTTGGGCTCAAGCGGAGACCGCGTCGGCTGTTTCTGGGGTCACACCCGGGGCCGGGTTGGCCTTGGGCAGGGGGGTGGGAGGGCGCTGGGGGCTGGGCAGGGTGCGTGGTCCCCTGCTGGAGGTTGGGGTCTGGTCACGTTGGTCCCCGAGGCTTGGGGGGGTGGGGGGCCACAGGGCACACTCAACATCCGAGATGGGGGGAAAGGCACTTTTCACACAGTCTTATTGTGTCCAACTCTATTCAAGTCTATTCAAGGTGTGTTCAACAGCCAGAATAGTCATGATCTTATTAGTCCATATTTAGACACTGTACGAATATGACAGTTCATATTCAAGTTATGACAGTGATTGATCTACAACCCCATCAAAAAGCCAAGATCATATGAACAAGCGCAAGCTGTTATGAGCTGGAGCAGAAATGAACTGGAGCTGGGGCTACAGACAAACTGGAGCCACAAATAAGCTGGAGCTGAAATGAAGCCAGAGAAGATGAAACCCAACTGGAGCCTAAAACGTGCTGGATGCAGAGCTGGACCTGAAACAAACCTGGGGCAGAAACAAATGAGCTGGAGCTGCAAAAACAAGAGCTGAAATGAGCTGGAGCCACAGTTGAACTAAAGCTAAAACTAGCTGCAGCCATAAAGAAACGAGCCGTCCATGAGCTGGACCTGAACTGAACTGGAGCTGAAACTAGCCAGAGCTATCCGCAAGCTGGAGCCACAAACAAACTGGAGCTATCCACGAGCTGCAGCAGAAACAAAATAAAAAAAGGGGCTGAAACAACTGAGCTTGAGATGCGAAGTCCCTGCAGCATCTCAGGACAGACGCAGCCAGGTGGAGCAGAGACAGGGCTGTCCCCAGCCAGGTGCTGTGCTGGTGGCAGCATCTTCCTCAGCACAGGCAGCCCGGCTTCTTCCTGGGGGCTTCACACTGTATGAGGCATGGCTGGCTCCCAGTGTGGCCGGGGCTCCTCTGTCCACCCATCCATCCGTTCCTGCGCAGGAAGAGACGTGGGACAGTTGTAAATCCTGGCAGTATGGCACGGCTCAAAGAGCCCCTGGAGCTCCTGTCCTGCAAACCATGCTGCCTCCTGGGCATGGGCAGTTCTTCCTCGGCCCCTCACCATCACTTTCGACAGCAGCATCCTGGTGCCGTGCACTCAAAATGGGAGGACAATGAGAAGTGGGGACATAACACCAGAAAAGTCTCATTTCTCCCCAGGAGAGTGGGTGGGAGCCAGGATCTGTCTGAAAATCCACCTGGCCCATGCAGCAACAGTGGTGGTGGCACAGACTGATGACCAGCAACCCCAGGCTGGACCCTGACAGTGCCCACTCCCACCTCCCTGAATGCCCCTTGCAGCTGTGGCCCTGCCAAACGCACAGCACTGACCTGGCCTGGCCCTGGCTTGGGGTGGGCTGTGGGGACCCACGGCAACCCACTGGCACTGCCCCCCTGGTGCTGGGTCCCCTCCTTCCCCCCAAGAGCCCCATGGGGAGCACCAGTGGGGATGGCACCTGCCCTCCCCATCCGACAGCCACCCTGCTGGCAGGACAAAGGGCAAAGCCAAAGTGCCCCAAGCAAAAAACCGCTCTCTGGGTTGCAGCCAGGCCCGGCTCCCTCCTGCCCACTCGGTCCTGGTGGCCCCAGGGCACGGCAGCCCCTGGCACCCTGTTCCCATGGAAACCCCTCCATCCTGGGGGCCCTGCAGGATCCTGGTCCGTCCTGTGGCCCTGGAGATCGCTCAGGCCTCACCAGCACAGCTGCCCCTGGGAGCCAAGCCCCCCAGTCCCACCATGCAGGTCTGCTTGGCCACCACCTCGGGGCTGTCCCCTTGCTGGTCTTCCCCACCGGCCTCTTGCCTAGCATCTTTGCCCAGGCGCTGGGATGAGCCTTCCCCACGCTTTGGCATGGCCACGTGGCCTCGTTTGTGCCGCCAACGCCTCCTGAGGGACTGGCAGCACTGGCGCTGCAGGAGCTGGTGGGGATCCCTGGAGTGGTCTCTGCTCCCACCGCAGCATGTTTTGAGCTGAAAAAGAAGGTTTTCCGTAAAAGTGGGGCTTCGTGCAGCACCCAGAGCCGCGCTGAGGCCCCACCAAGGCTGTGCTCAACGCTGCTGGCTCCAGCCCTTGGGCTGTGAGGGTGACACCGGGCAGGGCTGAAGGGCTGAACCCCAGTAGAAACCAGTTCCCCCCAGCAGCAGTCCCCACACTCACTGGTTTGAGCTCTCTCTGGCAGAGCCGGTGCCCGGCTGGGGAGGGTTTGTCCTGCCGGTGGCCACTCTG
>NW_009647678.1:737042-738663 GCF_000708025.1 Charadrius vociferus
ACCAGGAGGAGGGAGCCTGTTGGCAGGAGGGACCACTGGCAGCCCCAGGAGACCCCCAGCTCTGCCAGGTCCCCTTCTCCCCCAGGAGACGTGTCCCCCTGGCACAAATATTTATTTTTTTTTTTTACATTTGATACTGTTTCATGTATGTCTTACATAGACGTAAACAGGAGAGGAAAAAGCCAGGAGGCAATGTTTTAATGATGGCCCAAAAATATCCAATGGCCACTGTTCGGTGAGGAGATTAGCCAGACAGTTTACTGACATGTGGTAGTTTGGGGACTCCCATGCACCGCTAGGAATCCTTGTTGGTCTTTGAGCGGGGCAGGATCCCTGTGCTTATCTGTGTCAGACTGACGTGGTTGTGGGGCTCTTTGCTTTTTCTTTTGGTCCTTCACCTGCAGGTTGGTTAAAATTTTAAAAGATTGGTGGCTGAGGGCTGATGCTTGAACCTGCTGGTCAGTGCCATAACCTCTCCATCACTGATATACTGCAGCTTTAAGCAATCGGTTGCCTCCCTCCCAGAAGCACTGCTTTACCCGGGGACAGATCACTGGGCAACAGTCTCTCCATGGAAAAGTGTATTTTGGGAGAACAACAGCAAACCCTTATGAAACTGGGGCTAGGACAAATATCTTGTTCTTTATGTCTAGGATTTTTTTATGAATAACTTTTAATGAGGTAAAGATTTTCCAATGGAGCAAGAACTACTCTTTATAATACCTTTTCCAGTTAGTAAATAACAGACACTAAGAAGATAAGTATTCTGCTATGAACGGCTTGGGAACGCATGACATTTTTCAAAGTGAAAAAGTGTCATTGATACTTATGTATCAGCCTGCCTAGGAAAAGCAAGATCATGTGTCTCATTCCAAAACAGCCATAGAAATGCAAATTTGAAAGTGCGTTTGATTCTGTCGTATCTGATTGACTTTGAAGACAAAAAGAAATCCTCCCAGCCATACTCGGTACTTTGTCTCTCTTGTAGCATTCATTGAGAGGCAGTGTTGACGGCGGATATGGTTAGGTTCACAAAGATGGTGTCGATTAGTTCCATATTTATACAAGCATGTGGTCAAATTAGGTGAGGTCCTCAAGCCCCTGGAAAGCCATCTATGCTATTTCCATTACAGCATCTGGACTCTGAAAAGGTAACACAGAACAGCTCACAGTGCTGCAGTCACAACTGTGATGACTTTTTAACGAAGCGCTAAGCTGTGACAAACGAACCCCTGCTGTATTTCATGAGGTAGTAAGGATTACCTGTTCCTTCAGTCTGTTGTGGCAGACTTCTTTTTACTTCATGCTGCACCATTTCTTCATTTATTTCTGTCAAATCCTGCTGGCTGATACTTTGAGTGTTTATAGCTTTACCTAATAGCAGATCTTGAAATTCAAGTCATTTTTGAACAGGAACTATATCTTTGAATGAGGCTCCCGTGCACAAGGTAATGATTTTTCCATTAGTCCGCTAAAAGTCTTGAATATCATTTCTAGGTATTCCCGCTGGAAGATCTGAAGCAGCCAGCTGCTGGGGCTGTAAGCGCTGGTGGGTGCCAGCCTTCTCCTTTCCGCAGAGCTCCCGACGTCCTGCCAACAGCTGCCCAGGAGACTTCAGGCT
>NW_009647678.1:738875-744115 GCF_000708025.1 Charadrius vociferus
GTTCAGCAGCTGAGTGGGTGTTTTCTAATGGGGTAGTCGGGGAACAGTCATGCCAGAAGAAACATTTATTCATCCTACCAGAAGAATAACTTTTGTCCTGTCTTCCTGTGCCAGTAATTTGTTACTGAGCTGAGTTCAGACGGGTTACCTACATTTTCACAAATTCTGAAAGGAGCTCCTGAAGCGTGGGCCTCCAGCACAAGTGCAAGGAGGTAACTAAGGTGGTTGAAGTACTAGACTGGCACAGCGGAGGGCCATGCTCAGTTCTCAGCTCTCCCATGGACTCCTCTGATCTCAGACAAGTTTCAGCTCCTAACTATGACCCCTCCATATCTCCCCAAGAAAAATACTGCTTTCAGCCCTCTGCCTTTTTTCATTTCCTTAGCTATAAGCCTTTAGAAACAGATGCAACTTCTTGTAACAGGATTTTACAGCATCAGATACATCGAGGTTTGCAGGTACTAATGGAAAGTAAATAATAACATATGCTGCCTTCATGAACAGCCGTTGTGGTAGTGGACTCAGCCACATCAGACGTAACTGATCACCCTGCAATAACATTGCCTATATTGACATAGTGTCACCTGTGTAATAAGTTATTTGGAAGTGACTTTCTTAAATTACATCTTTTCAGCGTGTTCAGCCACAAAGAAGGTACATACATGTTTTTAAAGTGAGCATGTTTTAACCATGCCTACCAACAAGCTTGGAGTACAGGTCTGCATTGCTGTTATGTTTTCCAGAGAACAAGCAAGCTGATATGATCTATGTTAGCATCATTGCAGCGGACCAAAGAAAGGAGTTAAAAGATTAGGCTCTTAAGTTATTGCTAAATTCTGCTTGCTTGCTTTTGGTTTGCTCAATAAACTGTATATCGTAGCAATGTGCCCCCAGCATCCCAGGTTGGACATTCAATTACTTGTGACCACAAAAGCTGATAATCTCGTGGCCAGTGATGTGAGCAACATTTCCCTCTTCAGTTTAACAGAAATTGCTCAACAGTTACAGCACCTTCCTCCCCTTCCACGTGCAGTTCAGGAGCACGCAGATGCCTGGGCAGAAAGAGCCTTTCACGGGAGCCATGGCATAAGGGAAACCTTTTTAGCTCTAGCCAACACTTCAGACCTAATCCAAGTCACCAGAAAAACACAACTCCTATCACTTCAGGGGCTTCTGTGCTTGGACTAAATGACTCAAACCCAGTTCCTAGTCAGTAAATCTGTAATCCACAAAGCACCTGTCACAGATGGCATTATTCGATGTACATCTTTATCCAATGAGCCAAAAAATACAGGCCTAGGAAAACATGGAGTCCAAATTCAGCTTTAAAGGAGGGGTAGCCCAAAGACTACAACTTTGGGTAAGTGTATCATAGAACTTTGATTAATTCCTCCTTACTTCTGTTGAAGGGTAAAGGTTTGATTTTATCTCCCCTTTTGTAAAGGTGGAAGGAAGAGGGACATATATGAAATAGGTCATTTAATGGAATCCCAAAGCTAAGTGGGATGACATTCTGAGATGAGCAAGTTTATGCTGCTTCAAACTGCATATAACAGTTTTCTGTCTCTGTGATGTGCTCTTCAACCTGGGATGCTGGGGGCACATTGCTACGATATACAGTTTATTGAGCAAACCAAAAGCAAGCAAGCAGAATTTAGCAATAACTTAAGAGCCTAATCTTTTAACTCCTTTCTTTGGTCCGCTGCAATGATGCTAACATAGATCATATCAGCTTGCTTGTTCAATAGGAAATAATATCACTCCTGCCTCCAAGCCCGAGAAATCAGATATTTGGAAACAGAGAACAGTATTAAACAAATTATAAACTGTGTTATCTCAGAAATGAATCTTTCAGTTAAACAAGCCAAAGTCAAAGCAAAGATAAGGTTAGATAAACTCTTTGCCTGATACGCAGTACTGCAACATGTTAACAATCTCTGCAGACTTACTTAATGTGGCCCCCCTGCACTGAGGTCTCTGGAAGAGTGCTAGCAAAACTCAGCTCAGCTTTTAGTTGGAGCTGTGCCAGAGAACTGGAAGAAATCTGCTTCAGAGACAGAGTTCAGTCTTCCCCTCTTGCAGGCAACCACCTGCATCTCTTTTGGAAACAATCAAGCTTCATCCTTAAAGCTGGTTACAGTTCTTTTTGTCACTGGTGCTGCTGCTTCAAAATCATACTCAAATGAGGGTTTGAAATTTTTCCTACTATATCTGGGTTAAATTTACTAACAGACAGTTTTTATCTAATTACCCTTTAGCCAATATCACCCTTTCACTTCGTTTCCCCGCCCATGCTTTCCCCGTTGACTTCATTTTACCTTTACAAACAAGCCAGCTTCATTAAGATTTTCATTCTCATGAAATCATCTCTGTACCAGATTTTGTTATTTTTATATATAAAAAAGATTAACAAAATTCAGTGCAATGCTATGAGTTGTTACCTGTCTATAGTAAAAACATCGTCTAAAACATCCTAGGATTATATTTTCTGGCAGCCACATCTTATTCTTGGTTCCTGTTTATCCCGTGTTCAGCTAAAACTCCAGCTATCCTCCTATGTCACGTTCAACAGATGAGCTCTTAGAGTGCCATCTTATGAATTCAGAACTATATGATCTTGCACATCATACTATGAAATTTATTCCCCCCCCCTTTTTAACTCCAGGCCTTAACTCTGACACATTCTTGCATAATCTTTCCTATTCCTTCTGTAAATTTATTACATGCCTAATTCTTGTGCTACCATCACTACTGCAAGTATAAACAAGGTACAGACCCCACTGTGAAGAATTCTCCTATAAACCCTCTTCCATTCTAACAGCTTTTCTTTGTTTCCCTTGTCTCAGTTTGAGTTCTTACTCTTTTTCTTCCCATATTGTATAAATACTTTACTGGTTTACTAGGTAGGCTAGATCTGCCAAATTTCTCCTGGCTATAAAATCAGTTATCAAAATTAAATGGCTCTAAGAAATGAACTCACATTATATTTTATCTAGTTTTCTGAATAAGGATAAGTTTTCTATTATGGAAATAACACATAAAGCACATGCATGGGAAGTCTCAAGTAAGCAATTTTAGAAAGCACAGCAGCTTCCAGCTAACTCTAAGGAGTCTGGGCTTCAAACAATCAGTTCAACAATTTCACTATTCAAAGGGAAAAATGGGAAACACAAGCAAAAGATACACATGTGCTAAACTTCCTGGAAAAGTCAAATACAGGAAAAGGCTTAAAGCTATTTTTAGTTTGTTTCTTAAAGGAGAAGACTCATGTATGAAAGTGTCAAAGCCCCATTATGATCACACCAGACTCAAAAAAGCTGAGCTTGCTGAAGATAAACTCAAAAGTAAGCCATGAGGCATGCAAATCATTTTAATTCCTTGTATGACACTCTGCATCCAGCTGTTAATGCTATGGCGGAGCTTGGTTCCTGCTCTGCACTTACCACAAACAAGCAGGGACCCTCTCTGAGGAACAGAAATGGCTTTTCTGAGACCAAGCGGGAACATGCTTTAGCATGTTAAGAGTCCAAAAGTATTCAAAAAATGCTCTGTAGTATTAAGGCAGCAAAGCTGGTGAGGGATCTGGAGAAAAAGTCATATGAGGAGTGGCTGAGGGAACTGGGGTTGTTTAGCCTGGAGAACAGGAGGCTGAGGGGAGACCTTATCACTCTCTACAGCTACCAGAGAGGAGGTTGCAGAGAGGTGGGGGTCGGTTTCTTCTCCCAAGTAACAAGTGATAGAAGAAGAGGAGAAGGCCTCAGGTTATGCCAGGGTAAGTTTAGGATGGATATTAGGAAAAAATTCTTCACAGAAAGGGTTGTTAAGCATTGGAACAGGCTGCCCAGGGAAGCGGTGGAGTTGCCATCCCTGGAGGTATTTAAAAGATGGGTAGACATGGTGCTTAGGGACATGGTTTAGTGGTATTTTTAGCATTGTTAGGTTGATGGTTGGACTTGGTAATCTTCAAGGTCCCTTCCAACCTGACAATTCTATGACTCTGTGATTTCATTTTTGGACAAATGAAATTGAATTTTGAACAGAATTTTGAACTGATGCAGCAATATAGGCTATAAAAGCCTTCTGTCAGTACCAGGACAAATTTGCAGTTTGGCACGCACATGTCCAAGCTGTACCTTGCTAAGAAGAGCTGGGGATCTTTTGAGAGAGCGTACACAACACAACTCACCCCCACGGGCCAAATAAAAGCGCAATTTAGTTATGCAATCAATAGCTCTTCAGGCCACCACGAACTCAGTAGTGAGTCCCAGTCCTGTTTCAAGTCATCTACACCTGATTTTGTTCTAAACTGACAAATAACACGCTTGTATGAGTTGCACCTATTGGCTTTCTGAAGTTGCTGCTTTTCGTTGCTGAACATGCCTCTCTGTGACCCTTAAAGTCGTCTGATAATTCATTCCCTTCTTCACGTGAGCTTTTGCATCTGCAAGACACTTCTCAAGAACAGTTCTATAAAGAGAGGACACAAGCCCATACTTACAGCTGGGCTGGGGACCAGAACGGGAGCCAGGGAAATGCCATGCGCAGCTCAAGAAAGCAAAATGCCCCTTCTCAGGTGCACAAGGTGAAGGACCTATGTTACATAAATTAAGATATTGCGTGCAGTATGTTTTTAAAAATCCTTTGTGAAGACATTTCAAACTGTTTTGTAGTGCCAACCTGCTCAATAATACAGTAGTTTCCATTCATATGTATATTACTAGTAGCAGAATATGAAGACGACACTCCTAAATGAAACAAATCCAAGGTTTAATAAATTTTTTGCCTGTAACAGGTCATTGCCCATATGGGAAGGTAACAGATATTACACATCCGCAAACTGCAATGATAGAATGGTTTTGCGAATTTTTGCTGTTAATAAAATCATTGAAGCAGGAAGAGATGAACGAAGATAATCATCACAACGTGTGGCACTATCAAAGTTTTATTTTTCAGTGGAGTGCTTTTTACAGTGATAATGACATGGACTCTTGTGCCTGTGTACGTCTTCAATACAGTAAGCTCCATTTGTCCTCCTTGAGATAAAACGCTTTTCAGAGTTCAGCAATGAAAAAACACCCAGGAGACACCCACGTGCATTCAGCTGGCATGGCGTGTTTAGCTGCTGAAACGCAGCCGCCGCCAGGAAACAGGCCGCAGCACAGCGCTTCAGGCAACTGCAAGACATATGGAAACCCCAGGATGTCCTGGGAGGTGCAATGAGAAGTGTTATTTAAAGACTC
>NW_009647678.1:744656-766530 GCF_000708025.1 Charadrius vociferus
CAGCAGGACTGACAATGGGATTGAATAAAAACATATCCTAGAAACGTCACAATGGAAAATGTCATAGCTCAACACTACTCAGGAGATAAAAATGAACTCTAATGTTCACTGAATGCAAACATGAAAAAAAACACAATAGACATATAGCAAATATATCACTAAGTGCTGAAAGTGGAGAGAATGAAAGATGTCACTACTGCGGTGTTTTACAAGGAACTCCAAAAAAACCTTTGCTTCTTGTCAGACCCCATGACAGTTAAACACCTTAATTCTGGCACACTTATTCGTGATTTCGTGTTACAGGGAAGGTTATCGCAGGCTGAACCCCCCCCTTTGAATCTTCACAGTGATTTTGCAGAGAAGGGGTTCTGGATGGATTCTTAAAGGAGAATAAGGGCACAAGAGCAGTTGGAGCAGGACCAAGAGCTGTGCCAGGAGGTGGAATATGCTCCTTCCGTTACGATTTGAAATTGGCCCTGGGGACTTGGTCTGAAAGCAGTACAATCGGACACACAGGAAAATTCTTCCTTTAGGGAATCCTACAGTGGGGGTTATTTAGGAAGCAGCAGCAGGCCCAAATAGGCTCAGTCAGAAACCTGCTTTTAAATGTTACTCATCAAAAACAGTAAAAAGAAACATCATCTGTAATGATACAGAAGCAGAGCTGATTGTGAGCTAAATGGTTTCTGAGCTTCCCCAGGAGATCTCTGAAGCACTTAGGAAGGAAAAAGCAGCCTGCACTACCACTGCACTGGAAGCAAGTGCCTTCTGCCCGGGAATAGCTACACTTTTTTTTCCTCTGCTGTCTGTATTACACAGGGATTTGGAGGGAAAAAAACAAAGGTGGCAATCAGGAAGCTTTCAGAAAAGATGGGGAAGGGTAGTGTCAAAAAGGATCTGTGTTACCAGTATCAAAATTTAAGTGGAGGATTTAAAAATACATTGACTTTTTTTTTTTTTAATTTTTTTTTAGCAACAATGGAAGAACAGAGCATTAATGCCAGAGCAGGGATACTCATGAAGACCTGATTTTTTTTTACGGTGTCTTTAGCTTATTTTCTAGAGTTCCTTGCAAAACACTGTCGTTACAACACATTGTTTACTCTCCTGGAAAACTGCAGCATAGCCACCACTGCACAAGTATATTCTATTAATCTCAAGTCTTAACTATACTTTAAAACCTACCTGCTGCTTAGCACAGAAATCCCCCCAGCTGGTAAAACCAAACCTGACAAGACAGGCAGGTCTCAACTATGACAAAACCCATGCTGTGTGCAGGGTCAGAACACTAAATTGTCCAATGCCCATCATCGTGGAGGTATATGTATGGCAAAGAACAGACTCTTCCCCAAAATACACGTTTGTTTGTTTTTTTTTTTAAACCCAGGCTAATGTATTAGAACAGGAAAAAAACAGTCTGTAAAGGAAAGCTAAAACAGGGCATGTTAACAGTCATTTGTATGTACCTGTTGAAGACCTTGGGATAAGAAATTGTTAAGTAGGAGCCAAGCTAACTCCGCTGCTAACGGAGCTCAGCCAAATACTTTCTTATCTCTCTAATCACAGATGGAATGAAGAAACTAGGAATCCAAATGAAAAAAAAATTATTCAAACATTTGCGTGCCTTTGGCTCTCTTATCTACTAAGTATCAAAAACGGGCAATAGACTCTTAAATCTTTTTTCTTCTCTCCACCGGGAAGACTCACTGCGAGACTTACTGAAGTAAGCCTAAAAGTTTAGGAACGTTTGTTCTCTCCGGAAAACTGCATCCTCACGCTTTTCCTAATCTTATTAGGAGGAGGATGTGACCGCAGTATATTTCCACTCTTTAACAAGAAGCAAAGGATGGTTCCGTGGGGACTCGGCTGTCTGGCGATAGGCAGAGCCCGTTCAGCAGCAGAGAGAGAAAGTCCCGAGCCCAAGGGACGGAAATGCCCAAGAAAATTTGGTACTTGGCTAACGTCAGCTCTCGCTGAGCACCCGACACGACGCACGAACACAGAAAGTGACAGCAAAGGAACTGCAGGAGACTGGCTGTGTGGCACCGGGCCAGGTAGCGCTAACGACACAGCGGTGTGTCGCTCCCTGTGACCTGCCACCCCGTACGCACGGGCTGCCTACACCCCCGCTGGTAACAGCGATGGACAGAGGAACGGCTCTCAAGAATTTTGGGCTGGTATTAACAGCTTTTGGAAAGAACATGAACAAAAGAATGATTTAAAAGGATAACCAGGTAAAATGTTCAAAATAAGGAATTAACAAGCCAAAGCACTTAAGAACTCAAATCTCATTCAAGTCAAGGGGAGACTTCTCAGTGTCTGACACTTTTCAGAACAGGATTTTGGTTCCCAAAGGATTTTGCTTACCTAGTAATTCATCTCCTTCCTACAGACATCTCGCACCTGGGAAGTGCGTTCCAGCTAGCTTGAGGAATATCACTACATTAGAAAGCAGAGACTTTATTTGTGAATTAGGACAGAAAAATGGTCACCTTCTGCAAACCCATGTCTCTTGTACCTTCCTCACCCACACATCGGTTAGCAGCTTCTTCCTCTATGAGGAAGCCTTCGACAGTTTGCCAGTGGCTAATTTGACTGCCTTCTCACATCCATTAATTAAACCCTCATCCAAATGAGGACTGGAAGATGAGCCCTTTTCCCTTGTAATGCTTTAAAATGTAAACGGTATGTCTAAAATATGCCTAGACAGACAGACAGGTTCCAGAAGCAGAAACACTTGCTGGCAAGCAACGTCCATTCTGGACACAAGGCGATGCGCCAGGGCAAGCCAAGAAACAATTGGGCTTAATTAACATACACTTAATGGACATAAAACCTAGACACCGTACTCCGTAACAGCGCTGCCTCAAACACACCATCTGATCGAATCCCTTAGACTGTGGTGTAACAGTCCTGCCCTTTCCATGCCACTTGGTCTCCTGCTATTTCCATGATGCCTGGGACTGGGCAAGGTGTTTTCCCCGGCACGCTGGCAGCCTGCTGTGCCCAGGGAAGGAGCCGCTTCGCCCAACGCTGCAGCAAGAGCAGCTCCTGGCATCAGAAGGGCTTTATCCAGTCGCATCCCTCCTGCCACCTGGGGGTGGGTGGGGGAGTGGTTTTCAGTAAATTTATGATCTCAGCAGCTTCACTTCCCTATTGATTGGAAAATAAACATAAGCCGGGGCATATATAAGGACTTCTGACAACTCTGTACAAGACACAAGAACATTATCTGGATAGTACAAGACTAAAAGTTCAAAAGACTACAAGCTTGCACACAAGTTAGAAACATTCTTGTAAGTCCAATTCCCCTTTCCCATTCTCATCCCCTTTTGGTTTCTCTGTGTAAAACAGAGCTGATGAAAGCTTGGTTTCTTCAGAGTGAGGGCAGAAGGAATATTGATGATTTTGCATACGTTTGGAGACATCTTCAGAAGAAACTGAAGGGCTGGCAGGAGTTAAGAGAAGTTAGCAGTCTACCTGCCTGTGTAAGCTTGACACAACCCTAAGCCACATGCTGCTTGACCCATCTAGTCTCAAAATCCTGGTGCCAGTCTCCCAACAGTTCTTTACACGTTTGCAATGTTCTCCTGGACCTTTGGCGACTGCAAATTGCAGTTTGGTACCCATCATCTAAAACAACAGAGAAGCACTGTAAAAAAGAAGACTACCCAATGCACGCGTATTTTTTAAAACCCTCTCTCTCATTTCCTCCCACAGAATCACAGAATGGTCAGGGTTGGAAGGGACCTCTGGAGATCATCTAGTCCAAACCCTCCGCCAGAGCAGGGTCACCTACAGCAGGTTGCACAGGACAGCATCCAGGCGGGTTTTGAATGTCTACATCCATTCAACCTCATTTTCCACAACCTCTCTGGGCAGCCTGTTCAGGTAGCTCCACTACCTTCAAAGTAAAGAAGTTCCTCCTCATGTTAAGATGGAACTTCCTGTGTTCAAGTTTGTGCCCATTACCTCTTGTCCTATCACTGAGCACCACTGAAAAGACTGTTCCCATCCCCCTGGCACCCTCCCTTTAAGTATTTGTAAGCGTTAATAAGATCCCCCCTCAGTCTTCTTTTCTCTAAACTAAAGAGACCCAAGTCCCTCAGCCTCTCCTCATATGAGAGATGTTCCAATCCCCTAATCATCTTTGTAGCCCTCCGCTGGACCCTCTCCAGCAGTTCCCTGTCTTTCTTGAACTGAGGAGCCCAGAACTGGACACAGTACGCCAGATGCGGCCTCACCAGGGCAGAGTAGAGGGGGAGGATGACCTCCCTTGACCTGCTGGCCACACTCTTCTTGACACAACACTCCCCGCTGGTGTTAAGCAGGCACACAGTAAAACCAACAAAATATCCAACTGAAAATAGATTTTCTGTCTCGGTGGCTTTTAAGAAGACTGAGCAATGAAAAAGCCTGGACCAATGGTGCAGAGAGAGACTGCTCTAGTGAGCAGCCCCAGAGAAGGCCACACTACAGAGTGAAAGGAGTAAAGTAAAACGGGGGGTGAAGCTGTTAGTTCTGGCAGAGGGGAGAGGCTTAGAAATAAACTTCCAAAATCAAGAGTAAAGCCCAGGATGGAAAGAATCAGAGTCAAGGCCAGGTTGTTCTTGAATTTGCATGCACCCTATAAAAGGCCCGACCAAGACACTTCATCAGAAATAAAACCAGAAGGCTTGAATTTATTCAAGCAGTGACCCTTACTTATTGGTAAGTAAGTGGGGTGAGCGCAACCACCAATATGAGTTTGAAGGACCAAAATTCAACTTTGCTACTTTTAGGAAACCTATACTGCTTCACACACTGTGCATTCTGAGCAACAGATACATTTAAGTGTCTGTTGGATCTGGCAAAACAACCGCCCTTCTGATGTGCAGCAGAAAAAGAATGAACCGTTTGAAGTGGATTTGTTTTGAACCATATGCTGTTCTATGCATATTTAGAAAAACAAACAAAAAATGCCAAACCTTTCAGTGGCACAACAATCGTCACTTTAAAGGATTTTTCACAGCCCTCATCACATCTGATTCCTTCAGGGGCTGCTCTGGATGCAAAATAGATATGCTATGAAATAAAAGCTACTTTACCCCATAATGTTGCCATTATTTGTTAACATCTAGCTCTACCATTTTTTTTTTTTAATTCAGCTTATAACTTGCTGCACACTCAACCATAGAGATCTGATGCAGTTTATTCAGCTCTTGTATTACAGTTATTCCTCCACTAGCTGCAAGTTAACTGATTTCAGTGGGTGTCTGAACACTGCCCCATTTCATCTGGGCCAACCCTGAAATTTTGAAAGGAGTCAAGTAACCTCGAACAAAGCACCAAAAAGAATTCACAGTTCTCACTGATGACAATACTTTTTATTAGAAAGAATAACAAAGTGCTTTCCATAGGATTCATTTAATACAGAGTTTTTAAGAAATATGATTTTTCCTTTTTATATGGACAATTTCGATGTGATGATTTTTCAGTGCAAACAGGGTTCTCCAAGATTCTCCTACATGTAGAGTTTCTTCTCTGTACACAGCAGTTCAAACATTTGTGCATTTGGCAGGTGTGAAACAGTACTGAATAGTCCATCCTTTAAAAAACGAAGGTTATGTAAAAAGCTTTCAATATATTACACTGACCACCAGGAATTATATCATTTGATGTTTAACACAGTTTTAAGGGACATAATTCCTTCATACAGTCCTACACACAGATGCATAAAGGTGCTTTCAGTTCTATCGATAATAATCATCACATATACCAATATAAATAACTATCAATTTTTATTATATAGACAAAAGTGAAATTGTCTTTTTTTAAAAAAAAATTAACCTTCTGCTTTTTAGCTAGGGATATCCTTTGAATGCTTGGTGCTTCCCCTGCCTTGGAACGACATCTGAATGGAAGGAAGAACACAATGCAAGGACTGTTCACCCATTCCCCCCTTGCTTTTGGCACACGTTTACAATCAGATTTCTTTCAACACAAATATGCATCATTTTCATGCATTCCATTTTCCACTCTTTATGTCTGATTCTATCCCAGTCCCCTTTTCTCCGTAACTCCTCTTTCCTTTCCTGCAAACGACAGAGAGAGAGTACAGCAATAGGACAAAATTAGGCCCGACGATTCAGTGCAAATTCTTATATACATGGAATGTATGAAACCAAACAAGCGAGGCGTATCGTCCACGCAATACATTATTTTTCTTTTTCATTTTCAGTCAACATAACTCCATTAGGAGGGATATTTTTTCAGATTTTTAAAAATGAAAAACTGCTACGAAGGACAAGACATAGTAAATTACCCTTAAGAGAAACCATATAAAACATTCACCGTACACAATCTTAGTCCAAAAGCTACCTTTCCCTAGAGTATATGTATACAAACATGAACATCAAAAGAACAACTGAAATGACTTCATAAGTGAAACAGTCATAGTTATGCACATAATAAAAGGTTACACACATATAAACAATTTCCTTACTGAACCTGTCAGTCACACCCTTGGTTCATTGTTCCCCATTCCTTATGCACAGAGCAAAATCACCGCTTCAGGAAATACCACATGCCATCTCACAGCACAGTGTCTTTACACAAGACTACTGCTGCAGCAAGGATATCACAGAGACTTTTTTTTTCCTACAGGATGAAAAGAATTGGATGAGATCCTCTGAACAGTAACTTGACTGTGGGAAGCAAGGAAGGATTTTTTTTTTTTAAATTACAAGGTGCTTTTGTAGTACAGCCCTTATACAGGAGAAGAATACACATAAACCCACCATTGTATCTATACAAATATGCAAAGGTGTAAACAGATGTTCTGCTTCCTAAGGGACCTGAAACAAACCCAAATTTTACCCCTAGGCACTTGTGAGTACAGAGCTCCTGCCTCTGCGTTCAGCCTGTACTAGCTGTTTGCTTTGGGACTTCCAGCTGTGAACAACAAACCCAGCAACACCTTCTGGTGTCAAACGTTTCCCTGCCACCCGCGTAACTATTTAACTGGGTGCCAATCAACACAGGTTGCCACCTAAAGACACAGCTGGGCCTCAGTCCCACTCCCCTGCAGTGCTGCTGGTTCAGCACATCCACAGTCAAGGTCATCTGAAGATCTGGAGAGGAGAGCTGGCTCCTCAGAAGGTAACTCAGCATTCATTAGAAAAGCACAGAGACGTGTCTACAGATGGCATTCAGGCACATAAAGACTTTAAAGGAGCTGGGCCTTCCTGTTCACTGCCCTAAGTAACAATTATTTCGCTAATAGGAAAGTCTGTAAGGACTGGGGACGAGAGTCCTGGAAACAGACCCCAGCAGCCAACATAATCTGCGTAGGCATAAAGTCGGCGTTGAGAATCCAGTTGCAGGACTGTGACCACAGAGAACCTCCCCTTAACTTCAAAAGTCTCTAGGTAAGACAGCGTTTTCAACTAATCTACTGTTGATCTCTGCTGGTATAAAAATCTTTAGGAAAAAAGTCACTGCAAAAGGTTAATTAGGTTTCTGTACATTTCACATCTTCTATTACATTTTAAGTAAATGTGTAATTTCATTCTACTATAGATAAAGTCAATTTTGCAATTAGGTTTCTTACTAAAAGTAATGTACAGCAAATATTACATTGGTAGCATATTTAGTAAAGATTCTGCCTCATTTCACTGTTTTTCTTTAAATGAGCATGTCCAACTTGGAAATATCCAATACACCCCTGGTGTGGCTCCCACAGAGCAAAAGTGAATTTTGCACCTACTCTTGAATGTATAGAACCTATTCTCCAATTCATGTTGCCCATGACATGCGCCTATTTTTGTTGCCTAGCATGGAAATGAATCAGTTAAGACTACTCAATAAAATGACCACCTGGTTTTTACTACATTCTTGCCTTGCATGAGGAAAAAGGTCTGATTTGCTTATGTACGCAAAGCTTCTAGCTCGTGTTGGGTCCACACTGCAGCAAATTAGGGAAGCGTTAAAGAGATCTGGTCTGATATCTCTTCCAGTTGTTCAGATGCTTCACATGGCCCAGAGGGAGCAGACAATATTCCAGTATTGCCGTCCGGAATGGCAGCTCTCCAACGCTGCAGCTGTAACTACCTACGAAGTCCATGAATTACCCAAACATTTATCTTCAGAAGGAGGGCTGGGGGAAAGAGCAAGTATACAAAAAAAAAAAAAAAAAAAAGAAAGAAAAATAGCAGCGGGAGCTGAGTACATTTCCAAAACTAAGGCAAAGCTACGTTAGACCATCTGGCCAACACAGGACTGCGATTCCTCCTAAACAACAGCTGAAGCCTTGGGTGAAGTCACCATGATCGGTATAAAAAGCATTTTGCTGGCATAGCTTGTTTCCTGGGGGAAAGCCTCCTACAAACTGTATTAATCAAAGATGCTTCTGTGTCGGGAAGCTGTATTCACCTTATGAATGTTTGTCATTGTAGGTTAGTTAGCAACACCTCCCTTGTGCAGTTTTAGCTTTTCAGCAAAAAACTAGCAAATTATGCAGCTTCAGGGAACGAACAGCACACGAGTATTCCCCAACAGTGAAACGGGACACTCAAATCAAGTCTTAAAACGAGACACGAAATTTTCACTATACAAAGCAAGAACACTGAGGGGGTGTGGGGGGGATGGGAACAAAATGCCAATCCTTGGACTAAGGCCCCAGGAGTGCAGAAAACAGTACATTGGACACTATTATATTGCAAACATCTCCTTTTTTGCCCTTCAAAGATGTAGTAGGGCACTGCTGACTTTGCTTAAAATGCATAATTTTAGTTGCCCCTCATCCCAAAAGCTGGAAGTTCAGCAAAATGCAATTTGAAGCATTGCAGTTTTTGATATGCCACCCATTTACTTAAAACACATAAATCCACTGACATAGTGACAGTGTTGAAAGACATAATCTGAACAGCATCTATAAAATTTTACTGTTGTACATAAATAATGACAAGGCACAGAACAGCAACCAGTCCAAGAGCTTGTAGGCCAAGAAACCAGAGCATAACCCAGAAGAATATAATTATTACAGGTTCTACTATCCGTTCTCCAAAGTACATCCTTGTGAAGCCTATTCTGATAAGGCTTTTGTTTAGTTCGCCGAAGAGAGTCCCCATCTTTTTATAGTCATCTACTACGGGTTCTGTGGTGTGGTTTCTTTGTTCTTGCTGGACCTGTGGACAGAAACAAAATTAGGAAATATGTTGTGCAATCAGTTTTTATTACTGTGATTCTGAACAAGTCACATTTGAATGCATAAAATTAAGATATATATGCAATAAAGCTACTCCTTAAATCGAAAAACTGGAAATGTTATGTAGCTTGTGACTTCAGTACAACGTTAAGGATGACACTCACTCGTCCAAATTTGGGACATTTGAAGTGATAGTACAAACATATGATAAGCTGTCTCCCCTCCAGATGCTACTCTAGAGGGGTAAAGCTCTCTATGTAGGTCATACATCCTACCTGTCTGTGCAACGTGCAAGTCAGGGCAACCAAAGAATTAGATGCCTGTAATTTCAGGGAGGGGATTTGACTGGTAGATTTGTTATAAATTATTTCCAGAATATCTTCAGAACCACAAGTATGATACAAAAATATTAAGCATGAACTAGAAAGTATTTCGCACCAAAGCACAGGGAACTGAAGGGCTACTATCACCACTGAAAGATGGGCACTGTATTTGACCAGGAAGAAGGTAAACATCCATCCTGATGTTGGTGTAGAAAGCCATGAAAGACAGGCAAAGGAAGACAGACCCAAGGACCACACAGACGCAAAGTGGTGGTACAAGGAAGCAAAGGGGAGGGGATACAAGTTCTGCACTTTTTCCAAAAGAAAAACAATGGGCCAAATACATAGGAAGGCAGAAGCACATCTTTAGGTGAAGATGCCATGTTTGAATATCACTGCACAAAACATGCAACTCTTCAACATGTAAACTGTCACTAGATTAGAGCTTGAAATCCCATCCCTCTTTCCCCAGTGTCCAGAGATCCTTTGCACAAAACCTTATTGCCTTGTGTTCGGGTATGACAGGGTGAACACGCCTTCAAGATGATGAACGTGAGTTTTCTAATCCTTCCATTAGGCAGCAACGAAAACACATGCAGCAGCTACTCATCAATATTTCAGTCAACTGATCAATAGGTTCAACAAATTGCCTGCAAACTCTATGTGCAATTAGTCTACTCCTGGATTCAAAGCAAACATGTATCTTTAGTTCTGTCTTCAAGGATGAAAGCTATTCTGTGTCCCTGCTTACACAGCATGGTCTCGGTGGAAAAACAGACATTTCCTCCCACAGCAGTGCCAGGCTCTCCACTAGGTAGCAAGTAATAAAGTGAATTCCCATTCCCACAGAAAAACACCCAGGAAAGACCAAAGGAAGCTAATTGTTTTTTCTAGGCCAGACTTTAGGCCATGATGCAGAGCCTTCTGAGTGAATGAAGGTTGGGTAAAGCACCACAGCTGCTACTCCAAAAAACCCCCAACAACCCCCTACAGTCCCTCAGCTGTGCGTGCTTGGGTGTTTTTTTATTTGCATATTCACAAAGATTTTGGTTTAAGCTTCAGTACTGAATCCCAGAAAGGGAAGGGTGCTGGAAGCCTGAGTAGCAATGAACATTGCATTCCATTTTTCTGCGGTTCTACCAAAGAACCTGAACATGGAGAACTGTGGTGTTGGAGGATGCGTACGGACAGCCACCGCCTTCGCTGTTTCCAGCCCACTTCTCAGGCCCAGGTCGTTTTCTCCCCCTCACTGGATACAGAAACCCCAGTTTTCAGCATTTGGGCTTTAACTGTGCTTTATTTCATTCAAATAAACACTTCCTCTTTAATACCAGCGTTTCAAGATTAGTCTCTACAAGGAAGGCCGAGCCTCTTGCGAGCCCCGGCAGGGCAGGGTCCTCGGCACCTCGGGAACACAGCGTTATTACAGGAACTCTCTTCCCTCTATTCCCACAGAGCACAGGCAGACAAACAAACCATTAGCATAAGTGGTATATTGATCACAACAATTAGGGAAAAAGAGAACAGATGTGCTGGGAAGGGAAAATATATTAATTTTCTTCCTGCACGCAGAGATCACAGGGCACATGTGCCCACAGGATGATGGCAGAGGGGATCAGAGACCCCTTCTGAGAAAAACAGTTAATATCTGCAGGAGAAATCACTAAGTTTTCCAACAAAGTAGCTTCAGCTCTGAGCCAGCGGGCAGCGCAACCAGGAGGGGGAAATCAAAGGAATCACCTCCTTGCCTCTGGATTATTTTAATGGTTCTCAGCAACATGCTGGAAACCTTCACACAGAGGAAGGGGAGCGCAGCACTTCCAAAAAAGCCACCCGCAGGCACATTTCCACCAGCCCAGCTAAGCACGGACTGCATGTCTCCACACTGATGTCTCTCCTGGTACGAGGCAGCTGTAAGACACGGGATTTCCCTCGGAGCCCCGTTCCACTTTGATAAGCTAACAGCCACAAGTTGCGCACAGTCTCTTAAGCAGGGTACAGAGTAAATCCCACCTTAGTTAGGCTGTCCAGGCCTTTTTTAATTTTATTTTTTTTTAACCAAAGCTGTACCTCACCCTCTGCTTCTCAGACAGGGGTAGATTTATGACTAAAGCAATTACGCAGAGCAAGCTTCTAGGCACGGAGACTGACAAGTGTGTGTTCAATTACAAAGCAAGTGTCAAGTTATTTTTCCAAATATTTTCGAGCGCTTACAAAACCTTTCAGAACGATCATGGAAATTCTCAAGTTTTCAAAGCCTGCTTAAGTTAATTTAGGCTGAGTATGTCTTGCTTCAGGCAACTCAGCAAAAAACAAGTGAAGTTGAAAACAGATGATCCGCCGTAAAACACAGATGGCATATTTTTCTTTACTATTGCATAATATTTCACATGCTGGACAAATACGTTTCTTCAGAGGTGTAGCTGAAATAGAACCATTAGGGCAAACACCAGTAGTGTTACAATACTCCAAATGGCTAAAAAATATTAAATAAGCTTTAACGTTGCATGTAGGAGTTCTCTCACTAATTTTCAGGGTGAGAGTAAAACAGCATACAGTCCCGCATATGCGCCAGTAGCTCTCAAACCATATCCTTAGAACCAAATACTTTTTTTTTTCTTCCCAAAAGTACTTTTCCAAACGTTTTTAGAAATTAGCTATCATCAGCAAGCACGCAGTTCCCATCTGACTCTTCATTTCCATAGGACTATTTTCATACTAAACCTTTGCTGAATCAGCCTGAAGTGAGACAGAAACTACCATAACAGAAAAATGCGGAAAGAGGAATGTACCCATTCTGAGCTCCCCCCTCCAACAAAACAGAGCTTCCTCATTTAAAAGCAAAAGAAGTTTCTGTTTCAAAGTTGCTAGTTTTAAAAACCAACAACCCAGCCTTGGCTTCGTAACTTTTCAGAGCTTTTTGTGCACCAAGAGGGAGCGAAGGGACTTTCTTTACCTGCACCAGCCCCCGAGAAAGCATGCTCTCCGGGCCTTTACAGCAGCTCCTCTCCTCACAGCTAACACGTGCCACGCAGGGCCACCCCCAGACCTCATCAGCCACAACGCAGGAGGGAACGTAAGAGGCGTCTACTTCATCCGCAGTAATTTGTTTGTCTTTCCTCACTCTTCAAAAGGCAGGAGCGATGAAGAAATTCAGAGGGGCCGGGGGAGCATTTGTCTCCTAACCTAATGTTTCTGATCAAATTGCTGTAATGAATTACTCCTTACTGTAATTAATTTTAAATCTAAGTGATTTTATTTCAGACATACTGGGATCATCAATGCCCTTAGAGCAAATTACACTAGCAGATTCCTTTATACAAATGTACAACCACTGTGTATGACTTCATTGACTCAATTTCCTTTTTATTTTATATTCCTTGAATGTTTCATATAGTGTAACAATTTTTTTTTTTTAATTTAAAAAATATTTAATAGACTCATAGAATAGTTTGGGTTGGAAGGGACCTCTAAAGGCCATCTAGTCCAACCTCCCTGGAGTGAGCAGGAGCATCTTCAACTAGATCAGGTTGCTCAGAGCCCCGTCCAACCTGACCTTGAATGTTTCCAGGGATGGGGCATCAACCACCTCTGTGGGCAACCTGTGCCAGTGTTTCACCACCCTCAGCATAAAAAATGTCTTCCTTATATCTAGTCTGAATGTACTCTCTTTTAATTTAAAACCATTAGCCCTTGTCCTATCTCAACACAACCTACTAAAGAGTCCCCCCTCCCCACCTTTCTTGTAGGCCCCCTTTAAGTACTGGAAGGCTGCTATAAGGTCTCCCCGGAGCTTCTCTTCTCCAGGCTGAACAACCCCAACTCTCTCAGCCTGTCCTCCCAGGAGAGGTGCTCCAGCCCTGTGATTATCTTTGCGGCCCTCCTCTGCCCTTGCTCCAACAGGTCCTTGTCCTTCTTATGTTGGAGGTCCCATAGCTGGATGCAGTACTCCACACTCCATTTCATATTTGTTACTTTATTTAAAATAAAAAATAGAGTTATCATATGGAACAGAAGGGGAAGTGTCTGATCTGTCCTGTTGCTCAGCACATATGCACAATGTTCTTCACAAGCCTACTGCAGTCTACAAAGGTTCCCATCAATCACCCTGTTTTCTCTTGTCTTTTCAGATGTTTGGTGTTTTACCATTTCCCTCCCTGTTTAAAATGGCATATTTTCATCAGCAGTCTCCTGTCTCCCACTGTATACTGGCAGAAAGTCAGAACTTGAAGATCCAAACTCTGAAAAACTTTACTACGGAAACTTTGCAACCAAATTTACCCAGCTGTTATGGCCAAATGGCTGAGGGGCTTGGATGCTTTATGCAGAACCATGACGTGTCCTCTCAGATGCAGGATGCCATAAAAGGACCTTTTTCAAAATTAAAGTCTCCAAGGAGGTCACAGAGGAGATACTAAGGGCAAGTTCTGTCCACTTCTAGCACAGCTGGTGCTCCTACATCCCTGCAATGCTTCTGAAAAAAAAAATTCCCATGTAATTGAATGTTTTTATAATGTAGCCAGTCCAAGGTCTTTTCCCCTCAAATTGCTGGGAGCACACAGTTCCTGTCCCTGACCATTTACAGATCACACCAATAACCTTGGAGGATGCAGAACACAAATGGATCCAAAGGGGACATGAACCTACTCAACCCGCTTGGAAAGTTATTTTCTTGTGGCTAATCAAAGACAGCATGGAAACACAGATTTAGCATTTCTTTTTTTCTCCTATCAGCAACGCGAGCTCAAGGACAATATCAACAATGTCCTTACACAAAGACTAGATGTCCCTACACAGCGTCACTGACAAGCTCTGCCTGGAAGTCTCTGCAGTTTCTCCTAGGGGCACGGCATGGCTACTGCTGCAGCACTTTCCTCAGCAAGCAATGGAGCAAGCAATGGAGCCATGCTCAGGGCATCCCACACTTGCTCGACGTGGCAAATTTGCAGATGACATGCGACAAACTACTGCAACACCTGTGTGCAGGTGAACCTCTGTGTGCTCGGGGTTGCGGCCCCAGCCAGGACAACTTGGGCTTCCCAGGGTTCATCCCCGGAAAGAAGAAAGTCATCCGAAAGGAGCAACCCAAGCTGCTCCAGCAGCTGTGGCTGGTGCCTCCTGCCAGTCTCCTGGAAGAAAGACAGCCCTGGTTCATCACACACACCCCTGCCACAAGGTTAGCGTGATGGGTGAGGGGCTACAGGGCCACCAGGAAAGGCAGCAGTTGGCTGGATGAATTGTCTGGGAGGACCACAAACTGAATAGCCCTAAAGTGACCGCAACATTTCTCAGTCCTGTAACCTCACCACTGCACTCGCTGTGAGAACAGGCGTCCTTACGGTCTTGCCTTCCAGGCGTTTCATCTGCTGAAGCAGCAGTTTGGTCCAGAGTTTTCCACACTTAGCCTAAGGACTCTGAGATGGTTTGTTTGATTTGGGCTTTTTCTGTGTGTGTGGAAAAAAAAATCGTAAGTAACTGACTTGAGTGAAATAATTGGATGAAGTTCAACAGCCTTCATTCTGTGGGAGGAGGGAGTAGATGAACATAAGGAACCTGCTCCACCTAAAGATTCAAGATAACAAAAGATGAAAAAAACCCATTCAACTACTTTGAAGGTATAAGATTGTTCAAAACAAACCAAATAACGTCCTTCTTCCTATTTTTCATGACTAATGAATTGAAGAAAGCTCAACAGTCTTCCGTTGCTCAGACAACTTGAAAGATTCCCACCCCGCACTCGACAACAGCACCGGGCTGAGTAGAAGTCTGTCAGTTTCTCTTTTCTTGCATCAGCTGCCCAGAAGGGCATTACAGAAATGCAAACTCCAGCAATGGAGGAGAAAAATCCAATCTATTGGGGAGATAACTGCTCTCCATGTAAAAGCCTGAGATGTTAAGAGTCAAAAAAATGCCGCTGGGCAAAAAAGGCAAAGAGAGAGATGAGTAAGAAACAGGTATCCACCAAGTTCGCCCCCAACACATAAAAGCAGCAGTGTCTCCGAATCGTTTGTAACATGCCTCAGATCACAGTCGGTCACACTTACAGTTATAAATAGGCCATCTCTTTTTATTGCTTTTAAGAGAATTAGTTCCATGTTAGATAGAAAAGAAACCTCTCTTGATCTTAGTAGCAAACACATATTTAATGACATCTAAATGAAACGTTAAAAAAAAGTGTAATAAAGAAAGGCAGGGATATTGCATTTACATACCCACCCGCACATTTTCCTTTTTTTCAAGTAAAAAGTTCCCTGTTCAGTATTTAACTGTTCACTATCTATTTCACTCCAGTCATGGTTATTTTTACTCCAGGGAACAGGTGGTGTGTCTGATAGCTGAAGCCCGTGGACACGTAAATGTCAAAAAAGCCACTGACATGTGACTTTAGGAACCGGCTTACTTATTGAAAAATACTGCCATATTTTTGAAAGCCAGAACATCAACGTTCAGAAGTGAGAGCCTCGCAAAGCTATCTCTTTTTAGAGGATGCAAACTAAAACTGAAAACACTTCAAGCTCAATCTCACAGAAAAATATGAGAAGAAAGTGAGCAGATGACAGAGACCAGGATGGAAGAAACCACAAGTTCCCTCCCCACCAAAATAAGAGATCAACTTCTGCTGGGTACAGACGGGGACATGCACCAGCCAACACGCAGCTACAGCTATAGCCAGCGACGTAAATCCCGCAGGAATGAATTACCCAGTCTTGCCGGTACTCAGCCATCTGACCGCCCGGTGTGTTGCCACGGATAGGCTTTGGAGATTTGCGGCAAACGGCAAGTTCCCAGGTGGTGGCCTCCTCTTTCTCGGAACCACAGCTTCGTTCCACCGCAGGGCACCAGCACAAACCCCGAGATGTACGGGTTGGCCGGGCGCAGCCTTTCTGCCTCCTACTCCTCCACATATGCAAACTAGACGGTTTCGTTACTAGTAACGCCTGGCATGTGACCAGGATTGCACCCTGCTTTCTCATACTTAAAAAGATTTCTTATGTTTAGTTAAAAGAAAGTGACATTTGCCCAAGAGAGGCAAATAATTTTATTGGAAGTGTTTCTGATTTTCTTCCTCTTCTACTGTAGCAGGAAGAGAACGGTATCCCTTTGCATCCTTTGCTAGCGTGAAATTAACGATTAGTATTTGACCTTGTAAATGTAAGCAGTGAAAAGATCTTGATACTCAGCCAACAGACTATTAAACAACAAAATTAATTTCAACTGTCTGGAGAGAAAAAAAAAACACAACACCACCAGGTTCATTTCCCTAGGTTAATTTTAATCTGATATTTAAATATGAAAAGATTAACAGATTAGGAAATGAGAAAAATCCTCACTTTCAGATGAAAAACAAGACAGAGAAAAACTAAGTTTAACTTGTTCCTGTGGGGGAAAAAAGGCAAATGCAAAAAACCTGGAAAAATTCTTAATACCAAAAGTACTTTACAACAGCTACCAATAAAAATGACATACTTAGAGGGAGTTTAAATAAAAAAATGGCAGAACAAAGATTGGGTTAAGGTTCATTTCATAGCAAGAATCTAGACACCGTTTATAAAATAGAAACAAGACGTTTCTATAGAAACAAGCAACAACATAAGAAAAGCAACTGCACCGTATCCCCTTTAGTCAGCTTTTAGGGCAACTCAAGTTTAGCATCAACAGTTGCTGAAACAAACTTTGACATAGCAGGAGCAGTTTTGTGTTAAGGAGATAAAAAGGCTTTTCCAGACACTGAACTTGTGCGTGTGCAGAGCAGAGAAGGCTTCAAGAGCAACAGAGGCTTCCCTCGATAAACTGTGTTTGAGTCCCAGAATTTCAGGAGTAAATTTCCCCACTAATACGGCACCAGATGAGAAAAGTGTCACAGACAAGAACCTGGCACGGGAGGCTCCGAGGGAGAGGAAACCCGCCTGCCTCCATGCTAAGACCGGCTGCCTCTTCCCCTCCACCCTCCCCTAAGTTTAGGCTGCGGTCTGCACTCTTCCTTGTGCTCCTGGTGCTGCCCCTGTCACTCGATCCCACCCATGCTGCAATTTTACATAGAGACTAGAGCAAAAGCAACTTCTAAACCGTCTTTTCCTTACACCTGCAGCACTTAATTTCCATAGGATTTTGCTTATCACTGCTCCCCCACTGAAAATGGTCAGCTTGACCCAGCAAAAGGTTTGCAATCCACCACACGTCCAGCGTGACTTCAATGCACTGGCTTGCTGAAAAGCTACAGTTGTCAATTTTCCCTTTGAAGGAGAAGAAATTTCTATTTGCTTCCATCTCCAGAATACTTTTTTCTGAAAAAAAAAAAGGCATCTTCACATTATTCAAGCAGAGCATGCTATCCTATCTGTTGTAGGTGCTACAGCTATGTCTGAAGGGTAGTTTTTTTTTTTGTTGTTTTTCTTCAAATGCTGTCAAGTCTCAGAAAACCCACTAATGCTTTTCAGAAAGTTATCATCATGTATTACTATGTAGCTATGAATGACCGCAGCAGAGTCAAATCATTTGTAGAGCCAGAACAAATTTGGGATTAAGCTTTCCCTGTCAGGTAGTACTATTTTTGGTTTGGAAACAAATCCCAACAACTGCAAGCAGGAAAAACCTACAATTTTCAGATTATCTCAGTATGGAATAAATTAGAAATAGGTTTCTAGCCTTAGGCACCACGTTTTCTGCACATACAAGTATCCTTTAAAACATTCTTGGCCTCTACTGACTTACAACTGAAACGATACGGTTCCAGGCAACAAGGCACACATCCATCCTACAATCCAATGAACAATGAAACATCTACATGAGGGACATCGCAAGGCTCTTGCTATTATCCTCTACCTTTGTTTCTGCTCATTCTTTCCATGCTGGAGAAATACGAGTAAAAATGGAAACTTACTCAAAAAGTTCAGGACTTGAACTCAGCTAAGACACCCATACCTCTTCAACATAATTCTCAAGGGGAAACACCAAAACCCTTTTGTAATAGCTTCTTTAAAGCTGAACCCATCCATTAGAAGATAAAATACTCCGCTTATAGCAATAAAACTGTTCAAAATAATAATAAAACATCCCAAAGGGTTACAGGCTCAGGTTAATGCAAAGGTCATTGTCTAAGCTAATTTATCTACTCGCGAATACATGTATTGCAGATGAACTCTGCACTTAGACATCTTCTAGCAGAAGCGTTGGTTTTAGCTTAGCTGTCGGACAGCACTTTGGATTCTGTGTACCCTAAACCAGCGTGAGGTGGAGATCCTGGCCTCACTGAAGCAACTGGGAATTTTGCCATTGCCTTCCACTTACAAGAGACTAAAACCCATTACAGCCCAGACAGACAATTTTCAGTACAGAAGAGAGCCACTGTGCCACAGCTTTCAGGAATTCTGTGTGCGGTAACACAGCTTGGCTTCAAAGTGCCTATGGATGGACCGGGTGTCGTGTCTCCTGCTGACACCATCTCATGCCCTACTGTAAATGCAGGACTTCTGCCTCATCGTTAATTATTACACACTCACGTGCGTTCCATCTTTCTGTTCTTATTTCGTGGTTTAATTTATAGGTGTTGGTGAGATTTAGACTGTAGTAATATGGTCAGAGGCTAACCTATTTTAGAAAGTGGGTTAGGGAAGGAGATTTGAGGTCCTTAACTCTAGCGATGTTGAAAATACGGGACAACTTGCGTGTCTGACTAATAACTACCAACAGTTAGGAAAAAAATTGTGAACCTGAAGGGCGAAGCATCCTCCTCCTCCCATGGCTTCAGGAGCAGCTGAATCTTTCAGTGCCTTCACACACCACTTGTGAACACCAGCAATGCAATACAGGAGAGGTGGAAGAAACTACCCAGGTTCTGCAGCGCTTTGAAGACTAAAGTAAGGGTAATTATTCTCATCTTTGCATATAAACCTACAAAGGATATTAATCACACTATCATCCAGTTCAGCTTTTAAATCTAATCACTGAAGTAGGTAATTCTAGTCTATTGCAATAGTGAATTCCAAAGACTATGTATAGCATTTCATAACATATCCTTCTATTCTTTTAAAAATGTACCTGTCATTAATTTCATTAAGCACGTCCTTGCTGACATAATAGTAAGCTTCAATAGAAAATTAAAGCCAGAGGGTTTGGCATTAAATAAATGGGCTTATTTCCTACAGAGTACTCTCTTTTAAAAAAGTATTAAAGGGCGTATACATTATTATTTAGGTCCTGGTTGTCAGGAACGTATTCTTTTAGCATTATGTTACTAGGTATGATCTTACACAAAGTGAGTTTATTTTGGAGGAAAGGGGGAAAATACCAATTACACCCAGGTTACCAGCCCCAGATCCTCACCTAAACAAGCTGCAAAAAAGAATTTACACCATCATTAGAGCAGATTTTGACCCCTTTCTTTTGCATCGCATGTAACACTAAGGTTGTTTGTACATCTATACTTCAAAAGAGAACATGAAACAGGGAAGCACAGGCTGAGGACCAGCAGTTACGTTAACAGTGCAAACACTGTCAGCAAACACAGCAACAATGCCAGGCCTCTACGAGGGACTCCAGGTAAGCACCCAGCCTGTAAACAGCATTCCTAAAAAACCTGCCTGCTGGAATGGCCAGGTTCAGCAAGAGCCCCTCCATGAGAGCATAAGGGCAGGGGTAGCTGATTATTTCGAGAGAAATCTGGACACATACATGAAAGCAAAAATGCGACAGCACGGGACTAGGCTTGATGACCCAGGAGCCACTCCACATCAAGCTACATGTCTGCGCTTCTCTAGAACAAAAGAATCTGTGACTTTCTGTCAAATTTTGCAGCAAGCGTACATACCGCTAAACCCTAACCTAGCTTGACTCTTCCCTTCACATAAAACCAAAACAAAACAATCAAATCATGATTATTTTTACTGTTATTATATGCAATATTCACATTCTATATGCATAGTAAATAATGGAAACTGATACTCCTTATTTCCAAATCTAGTTTATTATTTGTCCAGCTGCTGGCACCTCAGTATGCAGAAAAAATACTCCACACTATGACAATGACACATTTCCAGTAAACAGGAAGGATTTTCTCTTTCTTCCTCACGGCCTCTTTAAAATTTCTGCCTCACCATCCTAACGTAACGCCCCAACTTGTCAGAAAGGGCCCCGATCACTACCTGTGCCTGAGAAGAGTGGGAAGAGGGTTTCTCTGCCAAGTGTGCCGGTGGCCACCCAAGTGGCACCTTTACCAACTTTATTTTAAAATGTGTTTAGGCAACATCAGAAAGCAGTTCTTCAGCCCACACCATCCCCCGAAACCACACCGACACACTCATCACCAAGAGCGAAGCAGTGGTAACCTGCAGGGAGCTCCCTCCTTAGAGAGGTGTTACCACCGCTTCGAGAGCAGCAACATCCCAGATGATCTGGTGCCGCTTTTTTCACCTCTTTTCAGGGAAGGAAGACAGCAGCCAGAAACACGGAGTATTTCTGACTGTCCTCCTGGGATATCCTGCAGCAGGGCTTGTGGACACCGAGTGGGAAACTGCTGCGCCTCTCAGAGCATCCAGCTTTACCCTACATTTGGGTACATGCCCTGCTCTGCCCCATTTTTATTTTTTTTTTTAGAGAACGGGGCAAGGAGGATGCACTGACTTACGTAAATGGTCGCTGAGTGAATTCTCAAGTACCAGCATCTTTCAGAAGTGGCCTGCTTCTAGCCGTAATGTCAGGCAATACTACCAGACACTTTGAAATATTAAGCTATTCTAGCTGTGAAAGAGCTCACTTGTGGTTGAGTGCAGTCACGACCACCTTATAACAATTTTCAACAGAAACAATTAAGAAATTACACAGATCTGTCTGGAAATTACTTTGGGATGTACTCCAGCAGCTCTCTTTGCCCTGTGCGATTACTGGTGCTAGTGCATTTCTCCCACTTAACCGCTCAAGGCATTCAGAGGGGATCATTACACTGAAGTACTGAATATGAAAAAGGGCTTGTTTTTTGGTTTTTTTTTTTTTTTTTTTTCCTTTAAATGAAGCATCAGTAAAAGTGCATTAAGAACACCGCCTTTGCCTACGACGCGCGGGGGGACAACGCCGTCCGCAAGACAAAGAGTGCGTGGAAAGCCATTTTACAATTAACAACAGGGAAACCACCCACGGGGCTCTCCTTTCATTTCCCAAAAAGAAGCCCACTTCCACCCACCGTGCCGGAACAACGCCTGCCCTGAAGAAAGCAGACGAGTTAAAAAATGAGGGTTTGGGTTGTTTTGAGTTTTTTTGCCCCCTCTGATTACGCTACATTCCATTTCGTAAGTAACAAAAGAGGCGGACAGCTTTGACATGTGTGAGTGCACAAACGTTCAGCCTCCAGAAGAACGACTGAGGGCGGACC
>NW_009647678.1:767383-779093 GCF_000708025.1 Charadrius vociferus
CCTGACTGGCGGTAGGAGATGTGGCATTTGACGCGCTGCCCCAGAGCGGGAGAAAACACGGGCCTCGCGCCTCGAGCTGTCTGCATCTGGTCCTCTTGCCTTTGAAACAAGCTAATACACATGAGGAAGAAGGAAATGTAACAGCAAACCCAGAAGATAAGTCTTAGTGTCCAGCAAAGCCTGGGGTGGGGGGTAACGGAGGACAGAAACGCTATGAAGATGTGCCACCACACAAGGGTGTCCCTGGCTCCCACTCCCTGTACTGCTGCCACTGTACCTCTGCAGAGAGAGAATCACAGAACCATTCAGGTTGGAAAAGCCCTTTAAGATCATCGAGTCTGACCATTAACCTAACACTGCCAAGTCCACCACTAAACCATGTCCTTAAGCACCACGTCTACATGTCTTCTAAACACCTCCAGGGATGGTGACTCCAATACCTCCCCAGGCAGCCTGTTCCAATGTTTAACAATACTTTCAGTGAAAAAATGTCTCCTAATATCCAATGTAAACCTCCCCTGGCCCAACCTGAGGCGGTCCCTTCTCATCCTATTGTTTGTTACTTGGGAGAAGTGACCAACTCCCACCTCGCTGCATCCTCCTTTCAGGCAGCTGTAGAGAGGCTCCTGCAGAACAGTTAGGAGTGGGCCTGAAGGTGCAGCCGGATTTCAGTGTGTGGCATTCCCGAGCTGTGGTGGGGCCGCTGGTGGCACCTGTGTGCATCTTTTCTCCTTCATCCAGAAGCCAGTTCATGCATTAACCGTGGCAGGTCTGCCTGGCTCAGTTTTGTTTCCACAGGGAATTATTGGAGGCACTTACAGGTTGTGTGACAGTAGGATTCTGTGGAAAACAGATGTTCAGATGCATTTTATATGGCTTTTGGGTGGTTGGGTGTGGGTCCCACTGCTATATGGAGGGAATTCTACCTGCTTTTTGCTTTTCCTGTTGTTATCGTTGGGTAACGAACAGCAGTAGCCGTAGCAAACCTAAAACCATCACAATGAAACACTCAGTGTATCGTGGTGTAGTCACACCTCCAGGCTACAGGCACGTCTTCTTTAAAAACGCGGAACAACACACGAGCTGCACTTCTTGCCAGGCCCCTCGGTTTGGTGGCCGGGGCTGAGGGCCAGCGCAGGGCCAGCTGGGACAGGACACCGCCGCTGCCCGCCTTGCTGTGCTCGGCTGCGGCTCCCCTTCCTGAGGGAGCAGCTGGCCCCGGCTGCTCCCTGGTGTGCAGGGTGGCCAAGAGCAGTTTGCCCCAATGACTTGACTAATTGCTTGCCCAGAGTTCTGGTCCGTGACCCGTTTGCTACTAGGGTTTCTCGGGAACGGGGACAGTCTTGGAGGAATATCAAGCTGCTGAGACAGTGTCCCTGAACCATGGGGACATGCTTTCCCTGGCATGGGGAAATACTGGACATCACAGAGAAAAACCCTATGGACTTCACTACCAAGGGCCGTGGTGATACATTTCTGTGCACAGTGTGACTGCTCAGCTCTGTAAAGCATCTTGGAGGCTCTCTGCTCCTCTGGTGATTTGTGAAGAAACAAAGTGTTACACAAAGAACTGACATTCAGTAAACTCTGTCTGGATAAAAGGTCTTAAATAAAGCATTGGTTAGGCGTCCCTTTCAGTACACTTAAATCCATAAACCTTGGCTGGTTTGTGGATCACAAAAAAGTGTATTAGAATTTTTTTTTAGAAAAAGTTGATGCTGAGGCCACCGTTGTTCTTTACAGCACAGGCTCTGATCCCTGCTGCCTCTCACGGACCGGCGACCATTGTGCCAGGAGTACTGTAACATGTGCGGGCTGGCTTGGTGCTACGGTTTCCTCCTCACCTATCTGCAGCCCTGCTGGTTTGGTGTTGATCTCCCTGTAGAGGAAGATTCTTCCGTAACTTCTGCAGTGAAGCAAAGCTAATCGTATTAAAAAAAAAAAAAAGCCACACTCCTCCCTACTGCAGCTATCAGCCTTTGACTGCATCTTTACACCCTGAGCAACCGCCAGATGCTCTGAGACTACCTCTGACTCCCTGGCACTCTCCACGTGGGGCAATAGCCCCAGTGCCCAGGGGAAGAACGGGGACTCATAAGCCCTCACTGAGATTTCTTAGGATGCAGACACCATTACAGCTTGTGCAACTTCAGTAACCTGAAAGAAACCTGTTCCCCTTCATAGCAAACACTCATAGAAAAGGCAATGCCACCATCACTTCACAACCCCGAGCTCTTCTCACAATCAACTCTCCTACGCTTCATGTGCTCTGAGCACTGGTGCCTGTGTCTGTGAACGTAGCTCAACTGCTGTAAAACTGCTCTGAGTGACTGATGTTTTGACTTTGTCTTACTGAAATCAAGATTTTCTCCAAATATTCACAAGCGTGTGGTAGCTTCATAAGGACCTAATCACAAGAATAAGCTGAAGGATCTGTGTCAGCAAAAGAGATCCCCACAACTTAGCAACTTTCCTTTTGAGATCACTGTCTGAGTGAAGTTTCCCACCCCCAAGCCCTCTGGACATGGCTGACCTTCTGCTGATGGTGCCTTCTCCCAGTACCACTAGTCTCAGGAAAATGACAGGGTAAATCCCAGCATGACTTAACGATAGGCAAAAAAGCCATGTGCCAAAAGTATTTGCAGAGATGCAAGTTAAAGGGCAAATTCTGCAAAATAATTGTTTCACATGGGGCAACTTGTGGTCAATTTGTAATACATGTACAGAAAAAATATCTCCCAAAGGATAAAGAGAGGTCCTCTTGCACGACTCTGCCATTTGGGGGTCACTAAGGAGAGTCAGAACCTCATAATAAAAATCTGCAATTAAAGGGTTTTCTGGAAAAAACAGATGCTTGCAGTAGGAGGAAGACTGAATGCTGCAGCTTTGCTCGGAGGTAGGACAGGCTGAGCACAGTGGTCTTTCTGAAACACCTCTCTACACCGCAAAACACAGAAACAGCTGGAGTGAGTGAGACAAAAACCCCCTCTGGATGGGTATCTGCTCTCTAACCGTAGCCAATGGTAGGTGCCGGAGAAAGAGTAACAGATGCTGCAGAAAAACTCCTTAAGAGTCTTCTTTTGGCTTTCAGTGATCTGAGGTTCAAAGACTTCCAGAGCCCAGGCGCTGGGTTGGATAGTGAGGGCAGTTTATCTGTGGTGGGATCAAAGACAGCTGAGGCAAGGCATGGCTACCACGGGGATCGCACGCGGCCAAGTCACACAGAGTGCTCTTGTTGCCCAGGGGATTCTATCCCTTTCATCCTGCGCTTTTTTCCCCGTGTCCCTGGCATTCGCTAGTGCCTCCTTAGAGTGCTGTCGTGGGCAGCAAGCCCCCTCACCAGGGATGTCAGCTGCTCCTGCCCTTGGGATGTCCCCATCCCAGCTACCTGCCTGAGGGCATGAAGGCAAAGATGAAGCCTGCCAGAGTGCAGCCTGTGGCTTGACGATACAATAAAACCAGTTTTAGGACGTTTAATTCCAGATAGAAAAGGCCATAGCCGTGTAACACAGAGACACCTTGTTGGTATAAATGGGTCAAGAATTTTTTGACTGGTTAGAGCTGCGTACACAGGTCTTACGCCAGACCAGGTACTGTGTGTCCTCTCTCTCAGCTGGCAGAAGGCCGGCATGAACACCTACCCCCAGCCTACGGAACTGGCCTGGTGTACCACCCAATTCAACTGACACGCGACTGCGTGCCTGCATCTGCTCCAGACTGAGCTGGACCTTTGGGGTTATTCTCAGCACAAAATTTACCCGTGTGGGGACTCAGAACGGACAGGGACAAGTTACAATGGATGTGCTGAGTTCTCACCTGCTGGCTACCTGCCATTTCCTCTCAGTGGCCACTCAGCTAACTTCCTCTAGTAAGTAGGTGGTTAAGGCCTTCAGAAAACAAACAAAAATAGACTATTTTTATTTCTCTATATATGCATCTAACTGATGTAACTGACTCCAATATGAGATTCACTCAGATTGCTGAGTGCACAGTTTAATCCCGAATCTTTCCAAACTCCAGAGTTCATCTAAATATTAAAAGGCTTGGAAAAAACACAGGTTCTTTAAACCTCTGGTAATGGAAACTTTTGTCGTAACTGGGAAGGGGTCAATATGGTTTTGTACAGTATAATGGATTTACTGATGAATGGAACATTTCAAACTCTCTGATGGGTTTCATCTACTTTATATTCCAGATGTTAATATAAGTAAATTCTCTAAACTCTCAGACAATTTGTCCAGTATGACCATGCAGCTTATGGTGGTCATTGGAGCTCTTACATGGATTTTTGAAGTAAAGCTGTTAAATTCTGTAATTTCCTTAGATCCTTCAAGCATATTAAGAAATACAAGAAATGGCTTTTCCAACACTGGATACAAAGTGAACTGGGAGAAATTGGAATTCAAAACATGAAAATATATTACAGTATACTGAATAAAAATGAAATGAAACAATTAATTTTGTTCCTTTTTCTTCCATGTATAATGACAAAAGGACATTGAAGATCAGCCCCCATTAGCAATCCCTATTCTCCAATAGGTGATATATATCATGCAATCTCATTTAAGGGCCAAAGCAAAATATACACGGGCTCATATATATGGGCTCAGAAAGAGAGAAACAAAACAGTAATGGAGAAGTTCTATTACAAAAGGTCACCTGGAGCACTCCCAGGCATTGGAGGATAGTTTTCTGCAGTACCTTTTCTAATGCATTCGCCAGTCTAATTTTTCTTTCTTTTTTTTTTTTTTGGTAATGTCTCAAGTGAATTCTGCCATTTCCCTTGGATATTATTTCACAGTATAAAAAAATCTGACAAAAGGCTCCCCCCTGGCTACCAAGCCTAAATTTTCCCCTTTTGTTTCACTCTGTTATTAGGTTAGGTTAAATTATCATCCTTGATGAAAGCCTGATTTTCTGCACAGCCTGCTTACATGATCAATATTTACCTCTAACCCTATTACAATTAGTAGGTTTGCAAACCAGAACCTTAATTTTGCTTACTTCAATCGCTCTGATCTATCTTTCTTAATTTATGACCTTTCTTCTTGGCTACCATTTGAGAAGAGAGTTTTGATTTTTTTTTTCTTGCCATGAGGCTTTTATAAGCATTTACTCCGCTGCAGTATAAACTCAAAGCAGCCAGAAAAAAATGCTTTGAAAATGTATAGACAGTCCGAATTCACAGCAATGTATTTATTTATTTGTTTACTACTGCAGGCCACTGGAAGTGTGGGTCCAATTTGCTGCTTGCTTCCACTCACAAAGCTCTTGTGGTCCCAGCAGTTCTCCACAATAATGCAGCCTTTTGTTTTGGCAGTCCTCTGCGCTGTGTTCAATAGCAATAAAATTGTTGTCTCCGTTCACCTATAAGTTGAAATAAGTCTGAGGGTTTACTAATACGATGCTTTGTCTGTGCAGTGCAGACCCATTTGTGTACCACACCAGTTTCACAAGTGCCTCCTTGCCTCTCCTTTCCTCATCCAGCCTGGTGGCCCGTTGCCCTCCCACAGCTGTTCCTGCCCGCTGCGGAGGGGTCCGTGCTGCGGGGCTGGGTAGGAATATGTTGGCCAAGTATTATAAAGGGCTCATGTTCATTCCTAGCCTAGTCCCATGAACAGTTTTGTTGCCACTAAACCAGGATGGTGCTTTAAGTCACAGGAACAGAAACAAATGGCTTGAGGCATGAGAAAGAGAAGGGAGAGGGAAACTCCTCAACAGGGCACTGGTGCCGAACACTTCACATCATGGATCTGTGACCTCATGCCCAACGTTTAATTATGCTTCCACTCCTCCACCGAGAATTTCTTTGTGTATACATGAAAAAAATGCCCCTTTTTTTTTTCATTTTGAGGACAAGGATATTTAGGCTATGGGCGCTTTAACACGGATGGGCTTGCAATATAAAATTTGTTAGGCTAAAATAAAATCCAAGCTTTCCTCAGTGGTGCTTCTTGTACTTCCATGTGTCGAAGTGCACGTAAGGACAGGCCAGAATAGTAGGGTACCGTATGGGGGGTTTGTGTGTGCGTGTGTGTTAAATCTCATGTGGACAAATGAATTACGGTTTTAAGTGATTCTGAGTATATAAAACTTAACTACCGAAAAAACAAAGGGGATGCTAGATATATGGTCTTTTTGTTAAAACTGGGAAAGATTACCTTAACTCTTGATTAAAATCCCGAGCATCCAGGCAAGCAGATTGCGGTAACCCGATATTCTCAAAGAAATAGCAAGGAATTTGTATGGGCACGAGGTAGACAGGATAAAATAAAGAGGAATGGCCTTACTCAAACTACTTCATTGAGAAGGCTTCCTGGCACCCCAGAGTGGGCAGATGAACAGACACAGGAGAAAGACTGACAAAAACCCCCCACAGTTCATGTTTTGTTTTTAGCCTGGCTGGACCTTTTTTTTTTTTTTTTCTGCCTGCCGTAGAGACAATATTTTATTTTCTGACAATAGCAGCCTGTGAGAAAACTCCGTCTGTGTGTGTGCGCGTGTTTAAGGCTCGAGCTAGGTCTGAGGAGTCAGGGCTATGCTTCGTGATGACTTCAGTTTACGTGGCCCAGGTTTAATTTTCTGTAATTAATTTAACATAGCTACAAATCTGATAAAGTTCACCCAAGTGAGTTATTAATGACTCAGAAAGGTCTAAGCAATATGCTTTAAACTTTTTTTTTTTTTTAACAGAGCCTGGTTATTTGAAGTTCTCACATAGTCTTGTGCTTCAGGGAAGGGAGTAATAAATTAGGATCTTTATCTTGCACTAATTTAAAGTTTTGCGTAAAATTATGTGAATAATTTATAATGGATAATTTATCTGATGAATTTTACTTCTCTTCTTTGCTAATTGCTCCCAAGCAGAGCAAGTTTTCCTCAAATGTTGGTTATTAAAAATTATTTGTTAAGTCTTTCCTTTAAATAAAGTTCTGGGTCTGCAGCTCATCCGTGAATAAATCTCTGGGAACATCTGAGAGTCATATTGTGAGACAGGAAGGTAGAGCAGGATGTTTTCCTGACCGGCTCTCTTGTTTACTGAGTGCCCAAGTCCTCCAGGTGGGGACCCAGTCGGAGTACTCCGGAGGTCTCTTCTGGCTCATGGGCTCACATTTCCTTGCCAGAGGAGCCAGATGTGGGGAGGAAAAAGGTAAAGTGATAAAAAACTCATCAACCTGAGGATGTACCTGGGCAGTGATATGCATCCCAGTTGCACCATTGGCTATTTGGATAAAATTTCCATTATGAAAGGTAAAGACTGTGAATTCGTTGGCTGTTTCTGGAGTATATACCAAACTAGCTGCCTAGCATTTGCCTTGCTTAACACTGCAGTACCCTTGGAAAGGGGATGCAAGAGTCAAGAACATAGTCAAAGAGTGTTTAGACACCTAAGGATGCAGGTAATGCCACAGGGATTGTTAAAAGTGGCCCAAGATGTTTGTGAAAATCCCAGGAACACCTACTTGTACCTTGGGGTGCCCAAATAACCTTTGAATCTGGTTTAAAGTCATATGAACCATCATCCTTTGAAATTCTCAGGCTGTTTCTTCAAGCCCTATCTATCCACATGTCAATATGGCCGACCCAGGCACTTCCTAAGGACCACATTATAACACTTAGTTCTTGGACAAGAGGAAACTATTACAGATCAAGTCTTTAATAACTGAAACAACAGAGAGAGCTAAAATATCAGAATTCTCTACTGGATTGAAAAAACAATATACAGCAATGCAGCGGAGACCTGTTGTTATGACAGGCTATACTTTAACTAAATGGCAAGACTGAATTTAACACTGCCCCAGACTGGGTTCAGAGTAAACTAAAGCCTACTATATGATTAACTCCTCTGTGCTGTAGTAAGAGAAAGGGAGATTGTAAATGGAAGCATCTGGTGCCTTTCAGAATTTAATTAAAGAAATGCAAAGAGGCTACTATTGCTACTACAATTTCTCCTCGGGGCAACAAAAGACAAACATAGTGAATGGGAAAGCAGAAACACAGAAATATGAAGGAAAAAAACCCCAAACAAATCCCAAATAATTGAGTTTTTCATGGCTGTCAAGCCTTCTGTTCCTCATCTCCTGAGTGAATTGGCTTAATTATTAAGATACTGAGAATACTGAATGAGTTCTGCTTTGAAATGACTACTATTATTTTTTATTTTGTTTTTCCTTTCACATCAGTGTTGGAGAGCTAGTATAAAAGATTATTATGAAGTTACATTAAAGAAACAGCTATTAAGTCTTAAAGAGCCACTCAGGGATCGTGATTCAGCTGCAGCAGAGGTTGTGCTTAGACACAAAGAAAAGACTTCCTATGCCTAGATGACTTATTGTCTTATTATGGAGAGCTGGTGTAGCTCATAATACAACTAACTGAAGCCTTTTAGCTTTTAAAATACCCTAAATACCCTAGGATTTTTTGCCTTTTCAGATTATTTTTGTACTTCATATTCAGGGGAGACATCCAAACAGAATGGAGCACATTTATTGCCACCAAAGAATTGTACAACTGCTCCAGTGCTGCATTTCTGTTTTGCTTGTTAAAAAAAAAAAAAAGGAAAGAAAATGACGAATTCCAAGGGGAGAAACAATGGAAAAGGAAGTTAGGGAAAAGCTTTTCTGAAAGCTAAGCGTCATGTTCTTGTTCATGTCTTCATTGCTCCCTTTTTAATTACTAAAACTACATAGGTCTTGAAAAAGCCGTCAGAATATAATGGTACTGGAGTAAAGCTATTTTATTTATTTTTAATAGGCTTTCCCCTCTGGACAGCTGTCCTGCAACATTCCTAGTAAGATAGCTTATTCCAGTCCAATCTCATGGAGACCAGCCCGTCAGCCCAGCTTTGCTGATCTAACAGATGCTAAAATAGCCGTTCAATTTATCCAAACTCAGGGCAGTGATTTTAAGAGAGAGAAGCTCATTAAATTAAGACACTTAGTCAAGAAAGAGGCAAGCTGCCAAACCCACCCCTGTTGTTAATCCAAAGTTTTGCTTAAACTGTATGATGACTTTCTTGGACACATTTAGCACCCTCTAGCCTTTCCTTCTAAGTGCGGTTCCAGTGTGACCCGAAAGCCGGCTGCTGGGCAGAAACGTGCTGCTCACGCTCAGCGTGGCTACAGCAGTGGGAATCGGAGGTGTAGCAGGCAACAGCACCGTATTTTGAGGCTTGAGGGAAACGTTTGGTGTATGATTGTTAGAGAGGTGAGCTGACACTAAAAGGGACAGATGTGACGCAAGTCTAACGTGAAATTACAGCGCCTTTGACACAGCGACTGATTATGCAAAAAGTGCTACTTCGCCTTCAATACTACACATGGAACTTTAACCTGACTTCAGTCGCTTATAGAAATTCCCTGTCAGTTTTGTCATTGTCATGAGTGAGGGTATGACCAAGGAAAAGAATAAGGAGAACGTGTGTTGCTCCAAAACAGCAAAGCTTGACTGTGTAAAGCAAAAAATTGTCTATTTTGGAAGTATTTTTATAAGAAGAAAACGTCAGAAATTTTAAGAAACAATTATGCTGAAATGTGCCCAAGTATATTATCTAATAAAGCCTCTGATCTTTACATTTGGAAAGGCAAGTGCTCTGAAATTAAACTAAAGCCCATTTAAATTCAAATTACTTGCTCAATTCAATGCTTTTCCTGCTTCTTGTCTTCATTTTGAATTTCTTATCAAGTTATATGATCCTTAGTTTTTCAATTAGGATTCTCTGTCCTTCCTGTCTGATTGGCTTTTTTCTCTCGATGTCAGCTGAGAGATTTTGTAACTTGATGAACTTTATAGAGAGGCACTTCTGGAAACCACAGTATAAAATTATGAGGTTGCGTTCTAAAAAGCTGCACTGAACTTTGGTTTTAATTGTTTTATACAATTGCTTAGTAATGGCTACAGTATATGTAGGATTTTATGAAACACCACTGAATCATTTAAAATCGCAATCAAATAGTGCATATCACTATAAGAAACCCTTGAGTGATGAAAGCAGCCAAAAATATAGACATTATGATACTGGTGTATAGAGTTCACAAGTGTGCAATACTGACATACCTCTAGTTTTGTAAAAAATGTGCGTAAGCTTAAACTTTGCTTTTAGACCTTGCCTTGTTGTGGAGAATGTGAAAAAAAAAATTGTCATTTGCAGCTCCAGGATTGAAGGTGGAACCAAGTGTTCACTGATCTTTTTCCTTTGAAGTGAGGTCTGGAAGGGAATATATGTGCCTGGAACAATATGTCAAGGAAATTGGTCTGTAACTCCTTCGTAGCGTTGTTCCTCTGAGATCCTGGGTCAAGAGTCTGGCACTGGGTGGCATTAGGAGGAGTCCCAAAACATTAAGGTGACTGCCTGCTTCTCATCAACTTAAAATGTTGTTTCTGCATGTCCTTGTCTTAGGCTCATCCTTACTGTCTCCTGTCACCTATCCTTCCTTTCTCAGTAGGAGTGCATTCTCAGGAGCACATTCCCATCCCTGCCCTTTTTTTCTCTTTTCTCTTTGGAGATGCAGTCATAACACTCTGAAAAATTTAATTTCTTTTCTTTTTCGCAGCTCAGAGATTTGTTTGGTGTTCTGCAGTTAATCAGTCCCCTGTCCAGGGACCGAGTTCTTTAGCATATCGGAAGTACAGGCTGAAAAATGAAAAACAAGGTTCCTCAGAGATGTGTAATGAACATCTGTGCAGAGGCCCTCAAACACTTTCAATGTGGCCAGAAAATTAGAATAATACAACTACATCTTGAGGATCTACGGCAAAGCAGACATATAGAGCAAATTTAAAAAGAAGTAGCCTATCTCTGTAGGCAAGACCCTAATGTCAATTTTCATTTCAGTATTTGTTTTTAACAACTCAGCTAAAACTCATCATCAGAACACTAGCAAAGTGTTCAGAATAGCAACAGCATGATTCCAGGATGCTGTTATGTTTCATGGAATTGCTTTTTACTTAAGCTGCTTATTTCTACAGCTGTAAACTAATTGCACCTATCATTTCCAGTTCAACATCTGCTTCCAGTGACGGTACGGGGTCAGGCAGATTCCTACCGCATAGTGTAGATTAGGACACAACTGCACTTTGTAGAAAAGCTGATTTAAGCAAATGCCCTGGGAACAGTTCTCTTTAACAGAAGCAAATTGGTCATAATAAATGGGACTTCTATGCCAGTTTGGTGCATTGACAAGAAGCCTTTTATTGTTTCTAAGAAAGAGAACTAGATACCTGACTGAGATACTCTTTTCTTGCAGATGTTCTTACAATCATTACTCATCCACTCAAAGCCTTTTTCTATCTCACTTACAAGCTATTGATATTAAAACCTGCTTTTTCAGCAGAAGAACACTAGCCAGGATTCAGAGAACATTCAATAATTGTACATGTAATGCACTAAGGAGGCAGAAACTTTCATTATTTTAACAAGCAGTAATGTATACCGAGGTGCTTTCAGCAGCTTCTGAGAAGCCTGGAAGGTAAAAGGAGTAGCAAAGCAGAAATGGTTCTAAATCGCCCTTGATGCCAATGAACAGAAATATAAGGCCAAAATGTGGACTGGCTAGGTGGGAAACGAAACCTCTTCTCCAGTTCCATGTCATCGATACAATATTCCCTAATCATCAGCTGAGTCAATGTCAGAGACCTGTCTTAGCACAAAGGCTGCAGCAGATCTCTGTGATCTCACCGTGTGGCTTCTGGGAAGTCTTTACTGTCAGAA
>NW_009647678.1:779141-845928 GCF_000708025.1 Charadrius vociferus
TGAAGTTTTCTTTCCTGAGGAGTGCAGGTTGGGGGTACTGGGGTGCACTGGCTGCTGCCACATGAGATGGATCTGCTCCACTGGGAAAACAGTTTCAGCTTCCATCAGCATATTGCACATCCCCTGCGCCTTACGTTCCTACATTTATCTAAACATACTCGTGCATAATCATGCAAATGGGACAGAATAGAATAAAACATTATTAAACAACATTAAACTACAGTTTTTGCACAGATGACCAGTAAAGGGACAGTTTCCAAACTCAAACTGTGCTGCCCCCACCAGAGATAATTTTTTTCCCCATTTACACTGTAGAAATGTCTTTACACTACACTAATGCCTGCAGCCTAACTTCCAGCTGGTGTGGTGGAAAAGGAAGATCAGACAATATGCGTGTTGGACTAAAACTGCATCAAAATAAAGGTTTATGAGATTTATATTGGGATGTTTGCCATCAGGGCAGGAAGCTCTTGCAGAATGAATTGCACTGCTTGTTTGGCTTATTCATCGTCCAAAATTCTGAGTTTATGCCACTCAGTGACTATCCCCTTTTCCATCTCCCTTCTCTGTTGCATTTGATATAAATCGCTCACTATCACTCATATAGCCCTTCTAACAAATCAGAGAGAAGAAAAATAGTCTGTCCTGCACACTGCAAATAGATTTGTTTTCCCTAATGCTTCCACCTAATTGAGGCCAAATGGCTCTTAAGTCAATGACAGAAATCCCTTTCCTTTCATTAAGATCAAAATCCACTCCCCAGAAGAGATCTGGGTAGATTACATTTCCAGAAACAAACAGATCCTTGCTCAATAATGCTTCGCACCTCATATAATCATAACCTAAAGTTTGTTTTGCCTTCAGGTGGTGTTTTAAACACAGGAGCCCGATAACGAAGTGCCATCTGGTGGACAAAATGACGTTTTTTTTCCTGTTCCACACCACACTTGCGTACTAAAATTTCTCTTTCCATCAAGACCTGAGCTACAGAAGCCTCTAGGGAAGAGACCTGAATTAATTAATTTTAAATTTCTCTATCCATATCTAGCTCTACATATAGACACCTTGATTTTAAAAAAAATATTTTAGAAGTAGTCAAGGTTTACCTCTATTGCTCCTTGCTACCGTAACTCCTGCCCTCACGAAGAATGCTGACGGTTGTAGTACGAGCAACTTCTGTGGCAGCAGGCATACAAAATGCCAAGAATTAAAAGTCATGTAGTGTGAGTAGCTGGAAGTTCATCTTCCTGAGGAGGAATCCTTTCCTCCAACTAGCTGTTGTCACTGTCAGCTGCGGAAGTAGTTTGTACTGCTAGTGTTTTCCTCTAAGCTGCTGCAAGAGCCTGATTTCTTGCTAAATTATAAATTGCTGCTACGATCCATGGCATGGGGTTTGGAGGAAATGGGAAAACCTAGAACTCCTGAATGACTTACACGTCAAGCTCAATACACTTATGCGTTTGATTTTGTGAACTTAGCCCGGTACGGGAACTACAGCAATCAACGGGAAATAGATTCCTTGAGACCTCACGCGTCTGGGTCTGTTACACTGAGCAAGAGAAACTCTATTCACCACTGAGCCTATGAATGTTTGGGCCACAAAAGCTTTGTAGGAAGATGCAAGAAACTCCCCAGTGGACATTTATAACACAATCTACCCTAATAATGTTTCTTTCTAACAATGACAACTGAAAGATATCTCAAACATGATGGCTGAAATCATTCTCTACAGCTTATTTTTAAAGTAATTCTATCTCAAAGTGTAACTACATTAAAATGGAGATCCTGTTGACATTAAGACTGCACTCAATCACTAGTTCTCAACATGAATATTAGTGTCCTTCAGCATGGAAATTTCTCTGGTCTTCACTGTATTTGGCAACACTGGTACTGTGTGGGCATAAAATATACCTAATATGGTTTCTAAAAACAAATGAAAATAGTATTTTAACATACATAACTACTAAATATCTGCATCTCTATATAAAATGTAGTGAAGCGGTACAGTGACTCATTTAGATGTTAGCCACTAGGCGGTAGTATAAGATTAAGTCATATAAAAATAACCTGTAGTTTTGTATTAATTTTGGAGCAAACTTCAAAGCACATTCCCGCTCCATAAGAAATTTTGTAAAACATTTTCATGCTTCTTTATCAAATCAGCAAAACCCTTTGAACAAAAATATGTCTCACAAGATTTCACATTGGGTTAAATGAAGCTGATTAACCACAAGGACAAAGGGTGCATAACCCCCCCCCCCGTCTTTTTCCTTCACCTTATGTGTTTGTGTAAAGTTAAAAAAAAATATGCAGTTTAGCCATTGTGGAATCTTTTTCAGATTAAAGAACTACAATAGGATCAACTTCCTCACACTGTGCCATCAGTCTTACACTGGAGCTGAAGTAGAACCACAGAATCACAGAGTGGCTTGGGTCTAATAAGACAAAATAATTTTATAGGGTTAGAAGCATAAAAAAGGAAGATTATATGACTACAGGATACAATACTGAGCGCATGTTGTGAACTCCCAGCTGTAACAGAATAAGTTGGCCTGGTTCACTTCCTCTGCAGTGTTTGACTTTGGCGTACTAAAACTGCTCATGGTTGATTGCCTTCATTGACTGCTGAGAAGGTTATGCCAAAATGAATTTGGGTAACAAAAATCACAGAATCATAGAATGGGTAGGAAAGCTAAGCACGCAGCATTTTGGCTCTTTTTCACGCAAACAAAACAATCAGATCTTTCTTCAGTGCTACCTGGGAGACCTGAATTCATGTTTTTTGAGATCCTCTTCTAATGTTTGTTTGTTCCACCAGGCATGTATAGTTCTTTCTAAAATACCTGGGGCTGTTGTGTATTGTAACACTGTACTGCAGTATCTCTCTCAGATTTATTTTTTATTTTTTATTTTTTATTATCGATGAGGGAATGCAGGGAGATCACCAGGAAGACCTTTTTTAGATTTTCATAATTTAAGAATATTTTCTCTGGTGGGAAGGGGAATACAGTACACTGTTGAGAAGACTGAAAAGTTTTCCTCAATTTATACTTCTTTTTCTAAGAAAAGACTAAGTTTCCTTTCAGTATATTTTTCAAAAAATGTGTTAGGTGTTTTTTTTTTTAAATGGTTGCTAACATCCTTATCAATGTGCATTTTGTAGAGTGCTGTGTGGATTCAGAATATTGTAAAATGAGTTTTAAACCAAGACTGGACATAAGCCACAAAGTCTAAAGTAAAACAGTAAGGTGTTGCAATCTCAGGGCTTTTTTAACCTGTTACACAGAGAGGAGTCAAAAGCTACAAGAGTTTGTGGGACTACCCTTTTTGAAGAATAAATTCTATAAGTGTTCTCATTTAACTAGAATTCTGCCCCTTAAATATAAACAAATTCATGAAAGCTCATGCTCTTTAATTCTGAAGTTTATATATTGGCATGCATAACCTAGCGAGCAGGAGAAGTGTAATTATACTCCAACTAAAACTGCCTCAGTCTTACAAAACCTTTCCCACAGATACACATTTCTAGTAGCTTAATTTCAACCTAAATTTAAACCATCCTTTATGAATGTTTGCAAAACCAACCAGGGTTCTGTCCATTTTTATTTTAGCACAATATTTTTGAATTGTGGGACCTGATCCCTTAAGGAAAATGCAAAGACCCCCAGCACCTCTAATAGTACGGGATGAGCTCATACAGGCTAATATAGAAAAGATTTTTTTCCATCTCTTTTCATCCATTTTAAGTCTGATGCAAGTCATGAATCCTCAAGACCCATTCCCTTTTTCTTTTCTATTATTTTTGGAGGAGCTTCATCCCATCTACTCCTCTCTCTCTGTTGAACCGTAACATGAAGATAAATATTGCGGTAAGTACTGTGAGGGAGGGGAAGTCTCAAAAGAGAAAAAAGAAAGCTGTACTTTGCTTTTCTGTTTTTCTCATGAAGACATTTCAATTAGCATAGGTCACGGTGTGAACAACAAATATGTGATGTGTCAGTTCACTTTGCTGTGTGATCGTATAGCTATTTCCTGGTTTTGTAGGTATTGATATATTACATAAAAAGGCTTGAGGTTCTTTCCATAAAATAATAACATTAAACCCTTGCATCTTAATATATTACCTTGAAAACTCAAAGAGTCAATAGTTATTTTAGGAGGCTATCCAAAGGTTAACCAGATAAATTTAAAGTTGTGGTCATAAATAATCCAAACAATGACCAGCCGTAGAAACAGATGGTGCTTCTGGAAGGGCCCAAACCATTTCCACCCTTAATTCAATGTAAACCTCCTGTTTGGAGCTCTGCAGTTGAAGTCTTTTTGCCTGCCTTTAAATGCATTGGTTCTTCAAAGGTGAGATTTGTGACACAAAGTGTGAAGCATCTTTAACCAGAAACAGTGCTAAACCCCTGCATGCATGATTGACAGAAGAATTTGCATAGTTCTCCTTAAATCAGAGAGGCTGTTTATGGAACTACAGTTACACAAATCGCAACCAAAAAAACCAAACCCAGTCAGCCTTAGTTTCTACTGCTGGCTGCTTGCTGTTTGTAGCACTGACCAGTACCTGTTAATGGCATTGAATTGTCTTAGCTTAATTCAGTAGTACAGATTACCCCATGACTGAAAACAATAAATTTTGATACCCACTTTTGATATTTCCCTAGTTTTGTTCTACTACAGCTTCATACTTCAGTTACTGGATTTGTAAGAATAGGATGTTTGGTGCTTGAAAGATACCAAATTACTGAGGTGAACGCTCTCAAACAGTGACCTGAATGAAATGACTTAAATAACACAACTCTCCAGGGGTTGGTTGCTTAGACAGCATGTGGGTTACCTGAATGAGGGTGAAGCTAATAAAGGAGCAAGCAGATCAGGCAGTGGTGGTGTCCTCCAGCATACCTACTCCCAGTTATAGCGCTCTTTTTTTTTTGGCCCGTTCCTGTCAGAAAAAAAAAAAAAGTGGGTGTAGGCTTAATGCTAGAATGTGTTCACTGGGCAAGTTCTTGCCAGAAACCCTCTTTATGGAACAAACAAAATCATTACATCATAACAATTTTAAAGAATTATGTGAAATAAGTGCGGGATATGCTCGCTCCATGTAATTTATTAGTTCCTGTGCTTCATCAATCTTTCAGTCTCTTCTGCAACAGCTTATTTTTTACTTCCATGGTACAGAGATCTGCCATTCCAGAAGGAGGTAAAGTTATCCAAAGTGGGAAAAAATGTCTGGGAATTTATGAACTAGATTCATGGAGACATAAAAAATCATAAAAAGATTAAATCCGAAGAAGTGGTGCAATAATTACAACTCTGTAACAGCATAAGGTAGGAATTAAAAGCACTTCCTCCTCTTTTAAAAATACAGTGGAACAAAAAATATAAGTCAGTTGCATAATCTTACTCGTGCTCTAAAGTGGTTGATTATGGTGGTCCTTGATCTCATTCAAGAGTCAGGAATCAGCTGTATATATTTATTTGATTGGCTTGCACCCATTCAGGATATTTATAACCATTGATAAAATATGTAAGTCAGTGGATGGAGGTATTTCATACAGAATAATGCCTAATGAGTCACTGAAAAAGGAGGGAAAAATCTTTTTTGTACCCACTTGTAGAGTCAAGGTAACATAGCAACATTTCCAGCTCTACAGACTAGATAATGTTTAATTCATGTAGCTATGGAGTTTCAGGACCATCTCTTGAATAAGTTAAAAGTAAATACCTTTCAGGACAAAGAAGTTAATATGTTTTACAGAACATGGGCAGGGGGTGGAACAGAGAAAGAGAGAGAGAAAGAAAGCATATGTGAAGGGAATAAATCTGTCTAGACCCCTGGAGTACTCCAGAGGAGATAAGTTTTAAAAGCTCGCATAAGAACAGCTTCCAAATATTTGTGTAAAAGGCCTCTGTCACTAAGGCATCTGAACTTTAAAACAATACTAAATAAATAAACCTTCACAATATTTTAAAAGAGGAGCAGCTGAGCTCCAGGGACACTAAAAGCCTGATTTCCCCTTCCTTTCAAGCAGGCTTATACCATTAGAGAGCCATGGATGTGAGAGAAAGCACTTCATGTTCACAGCAAGATGAGTGGGAGATACGAGCAGCTCCCAGTTTGTGCCTGGCCCTAGTTCTCTTTGAGGGGCAGCTGAGAGCGCCTGAAATGGGAGCCAGTTTTGTGTACATGGAAGCCAGCGTGCCCCTCAAAGCCTGAGCTGCCGAGCAATGTTCCTCTGGTACCCCACGCATACTTATCAGCTTCTATTGGCCAAGTATTATCCAGCACTGTTGCAGTTCTTGCCGCTTATGTCACTGTTCATTATTCTATTTTTATGAGTTAGTGATGCAGAATTACATTCCAGCATCTGGCATGAAATACTTGTTGTCCCTTTGAAGCAACACCTCTAGATGAAAACCGGACTGATCTGGCGGCCGTGTGGACAACGAGTCCTTCTGAGAACTGAATGAGGTGGATTTTCTCTACAAGAATTATTAACTCCCAAACACTTAGAGGCAAAATGCGACTACTGTGTCTTACTGCACATCTTGGAGCTTAATGAGGCGTTTGGTGTTCAGAGGATGAGTAATTTCTGTTGCAGGAGTGACTTTGCTGAGGGCTCTCTAAGCTGATGTGAGCTTTCCTAGGCAGTCGCTATGCTATTAGTAGGTTCGCTTTAGAGCCTTGCACCGTAGTTCATCTTGGGTACATCTTGGGTTCTGCTCCTGTGCTCTACTGTAATATAAATATTCCTAAAAATACAGTGGTAAGTCTGAATGATTCAAAGCATCAGTGGCATCCTGAGGCAGGCCCAGGCTCTTCAGCATTTTCTCTGTCTGTGCCCTGGGAGCTAGTCCTGAGAGACCACATGGCCTGGTTTGCCTGGGTTTGCCTTCAAAGAGTCTGTTAATTCTCCTGTGCTTTGGGGTTCTCTTGTTCCTGACGGGTACTTGGCACAGGCGATCCGCAGAAGTGAATTTTGGTTCCTGATGATTTTTTTCTTTTGCAAGGTTACTTATATATAGGTATGGTTATACATAAATTTAAACACATATATGTATTTATAAAAATATGTAAATGTACATATGTAGAAATATAGATATATATCTGTTTCTCCAATGGCCAAAGGAAAAGGAGAAGGAACAGGAAGAAGAAATAATGGAAGAAGCACAAAAATGCCAAAGCATGATGAAAAATCAGTTTCTGGTTTACCGAAGGTCAGCTTTATCTTGATGACAGTGAAGGCTTTGCAGTAGGAGGAAACATCAAGCTTTTGTTTCATGGAAAAAGTACAAAGATTTTAAACAGCACATTTTCCTAGATATTCTTCCAACACCGAGGTAAGCCCGACAAACAGGGCAGTAAGAAGAGTGTTAGCATTTCTGTGCAGGAAGAGAACTGTGTGCTACTTTCAACCTTATCTTGCCACTAGCCACTCTCTACGCAGAAGCAGCTTAGCGAGTTTTCAGTATCCGCACATCACTCCTGCATTTCCCCAGCTGTTAGTATTACTGAAAATATTTAATTGTTACTATTGCTTCCACACAAGATGTGAAAATGACTGTTCTTTTCATTAAAATGGAAAGAAATTAAACAAAGACTAAGCAGGGACAGTTTCTGCTAAGTAGGATAGCTTAAAATATGTTGAGCATACTTGTTTGCAAAAAATTATTCCAGTTTTAATCCCGAACTAGTTTCAGTGATATTTTTCATGAACAGTTGTGCCAGCATTCTCACAATCCTATTTTCCGACAAACGATGACCATAGGACTATCTCAAAGGCATTTTGAGTTCTCCTCCTCCTTGTAAATATTTCTATCACCTAAACAAGGAGTGCACAATATGATAGAGGTGTCAGGTTAGCATGAGCATTTACAGATGCAACCAGTACAGCTATGTCACAGTTATCTTTCATTAAAAAAATAAAAAGAAAGACCCAGTTGAAAATTAGACCAGAAAAGAATTTTCTTCTAGTGTAGCTTCGTTGATTCAATGGGCTTACACTGAAATTAATAAGTTCAGCCCAATCATCATACAGTTAGAACTGAAATCACACTTCCCACACTTCTGCTGGTGTCAGTTACAGCTGAAACAATTACTGCCTGAGATGATTTTTAAGTTCTACGAAAGCTGTGCTTACTGATTCAGCACTACATTTTCAGTTTACAAATCCAGTGTCAGAAATCAATGGCATAATGTTCTTATGGTAATCTAGGGAAAAGCCTTTTCTAAACCTAATGTACATCGTATTTATTCCTAAAATCTCATCAGCTAATCCCTTAGAAATAAACTGTTGTGCTATAAATGTCGTGTATTTTCCTGTCTGTGTTTTCAATTCAAATGAATGCTTCCTTTTCTGAATTCTCCCACAGAGTATCTTTTACCTCTCTGGAGCCAAAGAAAAAGCGTTAATCTTCCAGGAAGATGGAAGACTCCTATGCAGAGTTCATAATCAAAAGTATGTATGTGTGTACTACACACCTTCAGCTGGGTACACATTGTGCACAGGTCATGTAAGTTGTTGTCAACAGACTGATGCTGGGGAGCCAGTCTGCTACAGAAAGTCCAGTGGTCTGTGATGTTCACAAGCAACCTTAAACAATACAAAATTAATCTGGCATGAGTTCTATTTGTATAGTTCAATAGAGTTTGGATTTGTTTATACAAGATTTGACTGAAAACCCCAATTAAAAAATAAGATATATCTTCTTTATTGCACTGTTCCTGAGAAGAGAACAGGTAAGCATTAACTCTAGTATCATTTTAACCCAAATCACTAACAATATCTTTAAAATATGCACATAAGCTTTCTATTGCAGACACTTGCCACTTATTTTTTGTGCTGAAGACTGTTGCAATGTATTACCACAAGGGATCTGTTTTCTCCCAAGTGTAACTATATTTCAGTCACCTGTTTAATTCACGGATCAATCTCGGACAATTAAAATTGCTCAACTCAGACAAGGAATGGGCTTACAGATGGCTACGCTTCCACAAAAACAATCTGAAGGCATTTTGAAAAATACACATGTTCACACACAAAGGCATGCAAACCTTTTCATTTTTGGGCTCTGCAAGGAAACTCCCAGCAATCCTCAGGGATGACCCATGTGCACACCTTGCCTCTCAATGCCCTGCGGCCGGCCTTGTGGTAGTGCAAGCACTCACCCTAGCTGTTAAGCTACTGTGGCTCTCAGCAAGGCAGGACCTACCACAACATATCAGATGATTTTTCCATCAAGGCTGGTATTTTTCAGTTGCAAGTAGTAAATATTCAATGTCCCAGAAAAAAATAGGAAATCCCATCAGACTAATATGGTGTAGAAACAGAAGAACATACCAGACTGATGCTGCAATTTGACTACCTTTCTAAGCTTCCTCAACTCTGTAATTACAGGCAATTGTATCGGTCAATTCTCTTGAAAATTTAGGTATACAGCTTAGCCGAGGGACTCCCCATGAGAACAATCTCACCAAGATTTTCTCACAAACAGTGAAGATAATCTACCATTCCTTTTGTCACCTACCAACTGCAGAAATAAATTCAGATTCAGGTGCTAAAACTTTGTTCCTTGATTAATGGGCATTCAAATCCAGAATTATGGTTTGGGCGCATCCCTAAAGAGAAAAGTTATTCAAACAACTAGTACCCCGCTGGAGAGTCATCAGTGCAATAACTGTGTTGAGTAATGGTGCTTCACAGAGCTGCTTCATCGTCCACCATCAGCTGTGAAAGCCTGCCTTTAAAAATGACTTTGCATCACTGATATAAAACCCTACAGAAACCAATGGGAATTGAAGATTTAGTGCAAGAAATCTTATTCTTCGTCGTTTGACAGTAAAAGGGCACTTGGCTCTAATAATTTTCCTAATGGCTTAACTTGCCAGTTGCAGTGTGTTACAAAACTAAACTACCCAGAGAGTGATTGCCAAAATTAACAAACTGTGAGATCACTCCCTTTTGAAAGAAAGAATTGAAACTCCATTTGCAGTAGAAGTTCAGACAATTAAAATGTGCACTCCAGATAGGACCACAACATTAGCATCGCTGCTTTGTGCTAGCTTAGAAGCCTATCTTTTAAAATAAATTATGTATCCGTCAGAGGAGTCAGTTCTGAACCTTGTTCCATTTTTAAATTCCTCTCTATCAGGCAGCTCAGAAGCCTGAATGCTCTCATTTCAGATTTGGCCAAAAATAATGAAAATACAACAGATAAAATAAAGCTTAGTGGTGTATTTGAGTATAAAATGGCCTCGTATAAAATGAGGTCAGTTTGGCTTATGTTATACTCAGAGCATAAGTGAACACGCTGAACTTTTTTAGTTGTTCTTTTGCATGCTGTTATTTATATAGTATGAAAGGCATTTATGATATATATTGTCATTTCAAGTATTGTTGCCAAGCAGTTTCTTAGTCTTTTCATAAATTTAAAGGAACTTTATAACAGTTCAGCACATTTAATAAACATACTTTATATGGAAATAACTTTTTGGATAGTAGCAAGATACAGTTTATCTTAGAAAGTTCTGCTTTAGCTTTGCAAAAGCAGGCTAATCATAATCTGATTTAAGACCTTATGCTAAAGATAACTTACATGCAAATGCCAGCATAAATTGTCTGCTCTGATAGTCCCATACTGCACTTTAAAGACTGCAGATAAATCTGGAATGTGCTCAGAGAAGAAGTTTTAGTGAGAATTGAGAAATATTTAAAAAAAATCTAAGTTTGTAACAGTGATGGGCTAAAAGTATACTACGCTGCCATGGGACACAGAATATAAAATCATTCAGACAAAGAAGTGAAATATGGTGTGCAGTGCAGTAGGGGAAAAAAGTACACTCACTTCAATTCTCAGCTTGCAACAGATCTCTCATCTGCTCTTTGGTGAAAAGAAATGTCTCTATTTGCCACAGAATTTCATGGGAATGAAATTCACCCAGTTTGCAGTGGGTGCGACAGCTCAGCTTCAACGCAAGTAGGCCTGACAGAGAGAGCAGCAGTGGCAAGGTCTCACATCATGCTGGCTGTCTTCTCCTCAAAGCCCTGAGCAGAGATGCTGTGCAGGGAATGATTTCCTGGCATTGCTGCTCCCACAGCAAGGTTGAAGCGCTCACACTGTGACTGCTGTCACCCTGGAGCTGCCTCCTCGCAGGATGCTTTCTGAAGGGGATCATTCACAACATGGGACAGAAGCTATGAAACGTCAGCAGAAGGGACAAAGCTGCACGTTCCAGACTGACTGTTGCTCGGAGAGATCAGAGAAGATGGATGCAACAAAGACTTGTAGCTCTCCTCTTTACCAATAAACGCAATCATTACTTATTATTTACATGATGGGCCAAAGTATACTGGGCAGTGTACCCAAGGTGTGCCACATTCTAATGTCTTCTTTTAATCTGCTGCAATTTATTTTGAAGTATCATACTCAAGTATTACTGTATGCTTTGCCTCCTGCCTCGTTGCATTTCGAAGGCTCGATTAAACAGGTTATAATCCTTGAGAAGATGTCTGCTCAAGGCTTAGTGAATGCCACAACATCTTGCTTTCTTATGTACTCATGCAGTGCTTGCAGATTTCTAATATTTATTTTCTAACCCCCAGCAAAAAGCATTAAGTTCTTTTCCTGGATCAGACTTCCTCTCACTGCTCCTTTCCCAGATCTTTAGTGAAAATCTCTTTACAAGAGCATTCATCCAGGCTTAGCTGTACTTCTTTGTGAACTTGATAAAAGGGAAGTAAGGGCTTTACAGTATGCACCACTGCAAAACATTTTGCTTTGTGATTTTGATATGCCTTAATTAATCAACACTCTGGGTTAGAAATAAAGCAAAATCTAACAGTTACTCCGAATATACCACTTCCATACGCATTTGTATCCTACTGCTTCAAGTAGGAAATTGCCTTGCTCAATTTTAACAGAGACCTCCCACCAGATGTCCCCCTTTCCCCACCAAAGGGATGACAAAAGACTATTTATCTGGCAACGTAAACCCCTCTGTAGTAATTCAGTTCTTCATTACACTATATATCCTGTAAAATTAGTTACCATGCTTGCACTTTGACACAAATAGTAGCTGCTTTTATGCATGATGTAGTAATAGCCTCAGCCTGCAGGAACAGTACGTGATCTCAAAGTGCTCTTTACATTTAGAGAGCTCAAGCCAGGCAGAGCAGATACCTTCTTGCCTATCTCACAGCGCATGGGAAACTATGGGATATTTCAGGTGCCTCTTTTCCAGCACTGGCAATTACATGCAAACTGACTGGGATGGATTTTAGTCACATATTTTAGGGAAGTGAAAGGAAGACGAAAGGTGCATTTAAATCTTTTGGTCTATTCATTAGGAAGTTTTGATTTCTGCACAGAAAGTGCCAAAAGTGGGCTGAGCTCATGCAACTTTACATAGTTTTAAAAAGCTGAATAAGAAATAAGAAATGAAATTTCAGGGGCAGAACTATCATCTTCGATACTTCACAGGAGTGCTACTTGGAATATTTATTCTGATTCATCATTGTCATTTGTTAGGATGCCAGTTAATCAAAGGGCATATTTTAGCATTTACTGGACCACTGAATATGACACGCTAGTTATTATTCCCATTTATCCCTTTGCTAGCATAAAGTGGGCTTTCTGCTCTTAAAAAAAAAAAAAGCTTTCTGGTCATTAAGGGAGCAATGCAGAAATGAGAGAATATAGACTGAGGAGAGAGAGCTATAAAGTTTGACATAACAAAGCCAAAATATTTCAGAGAGTCTTCAAGAAGTAATAATGTGCAACCGAAATGGGCATTGCCACGTGGGGAGAATTTTTGAAACGTCCTGTCATTAACACGCTTGCTGGCACATATATCACTAGTCATGATGGTGTACAAATGAGCCTGAAAAATTTTGGTTGCACTTCTCAGCCAGATTTAATTTCATCCATGGCTGCAACAATCAAAATCACTCTTTCAGATATAGCCATCTTTCTTTCTCTGCATACACCTGTTTCCACTCATTCTGACAGTTTAGTACTTAATGTGGAAAGGGCAGCAGGGCCTGACCATAAGATCATGCTTACATTCCACAGAGTCCAAGACAAACAGGAGAAATGAGTCCATGACACCTATTTCATAACGCACACAGAATAATGGGACATTCTGGTGCTTGAGTTCTAGACATTGACAATTAAACGTGAACTCTTATAAGAAGAAGTGCGCTTATTTGATATCTTGCCAACTAAACTGTGAGGCAAGATGCAGTGGATTTATTCTTCTGGCACTGCTCGTCACAATGTGAGCCAAACCCAGAACCTCAGTATCACATGGGGTAAATTGGTTTAAGGGAATTGAGAGCCCATGATGAACCTAGCCAGTTTTTAGACGTGGTTGGGAATAGAATAATATGTGCAAGCCACAGATGGTGGATTTACCCATTTTTACTATTTTCCTATAAGCTGGAACCTCTATGTTCCAAGTGGGATCTGCACTGTAAATACATCCCCACCCCATCCCCCCCAAACCCAAACAAATGGAAAAAAAGCCCCCCCAAAAAACAACTCCCAAAATCTGGGAGCATGAAGACAATGAAGTATCTTTACTTTCTCGGTATCCCCCCTGCTTATGTATATAGCAGAATTAAGGATATTTCCTTTCATCCCACCTTTTCTCACGTATAGACTGTCCTTGTACATCCCATAACACAGAGGAGGTCTCCATCTGATAAACACATCGGATGGTTCAAGTAATAGTAATAACAAACAGTGGGGACAGCTTGACTGACATAATCTATTTACAGACTCAAGGTGTAAGGAGCAATCTTGCAGGGTGCTTATCTGCCAAATCAATGGCCAGCGGTACCAGGCATAGACGGTATTTTACAGGCTTAACCTCGTAGTTCCCTTCTCGCTTTCTTCATGAAAAATTTTGTCGTGTAAAATCTGACTAAACTCCAAAGGCTACATAAGGCATAAAAAGGGGAAATGTGGTTAATAAAAGGATTTGCTTCAGCTATTAAAAATAAATAAATTCCCAAACCTCCACTGCAATTGAAATGGACATTTAAAATACTCTAAGATAGACAACTACTCAGTTGTAGCTCTAATGATTATGATATGAGCTCATGATTTGCAAAAAAAAGTGGCATAATTACTGTGAATATCCTACTGGATTTTGCAATAAGGAAAGAAGGAATTTTCATGCTTTCTAGGTTAGGGATAAACATAATTGATTTATGATTAACATGAAGGTCTAGGCTTATCTTCCAAATATCTTGTATTTCACAGAGAAATGAGGATAAAGGCATTTTTCTCATTTCCATTGAAACAGGGTATTTGCAAGCCAGAGCAGCTAGGAGCAATCCTGGTGAGATGAAGACTTGACATCGTTCATGCTAGATTCAAGTCCATCTGTTGTATGGCAGGATAAAGATGAATGGGAGGTCAAAAGTCTAAAGAATAACATGAACAAGGTTTTTAAAGGACATATTTATAAAGTAAGACAATTAGGAGAAAACAGGTCCACATCTTCCTGTCAGTTCACGACAAATTAATTAAGCAACACTGATCACTAGGCATTTCTTGGGAACTAATGGGAGTCAGAGGTTAATAGTCCAAGCTTGTGCCCCAGACCACCAGTTGTTGCCAACTTTGCATGCCACCGAAGTGCCCCAGACTAAGGCTCTCATTGCAGTTTAGGTTTAAAAAAACAAGGGTGCAAATATATTCTAAATTTGTGAAAGCTGTACCAATCATGAGGCAACAGTTATTCCTAAAGGGATGTAGGTCTGATCCTGAGAAACATCAAGATTCACCAATTCCCATCAATCCTTCTTGGAACTCTGTTCCTCAGCAGCAGACAGAGGCTCTGGCCAGTCTCACTGAGTCACACCCTCAATTTCACGACTTTAGCAGTCCAATTCAGATAATAACATAGAAGATGACTACATCTTCAGGCATTTCAGGCACCCTCAGCCACCACGAATACTGCAATCAAATCACAGCGGTGGGTCAATTTTGACATCTCCAGAAACTCTTGTGCTACATGCAACCCTCTCCAAAAAGGCAAGGCCACGCAAAATTGGACTGCTTCAGACAAAGTAAGGAAAAAGTTCCAGAGACCTGGTGAGTGCTGGAAAAAGCCTGTCCCCTCATTAAACTCAGGGGCTTACATTTTAAACATCTCTCTGGAGTACCAAATAATTTCGCAGCAGCCTGCCTTGTTTGGCAGCAAGGACGACTCCTTGGAGGTGTAAGGAGGATGAAGAAATATACGTGAATCCACTGTTAGAGAAGGATAAATATGATTCTGACCATCCCATGTGACACGATGAAAAAAGCAACTAGTTGTCATCTCTGTGTACCTCTGATCCCTTACGCTCTCCAAAGGTTAGACATGTCATCTGCATCAGGATAGCCACTCCATGTCTGCACAGCTGGCTGAAGTGCCAGGCAGCTACAGACCTGTCTGGCATTAATGGTTTTTCGGTCAGGAGTGTCCAAATTCCAGACACTAGTTTAAGCCTGACTAAACTGCCGGTCTGACTCTCATTGGCATTGATGACAGCATTGGCTACGGCTCATTTCTTTAAGACTTCCTCTGAAGCTTCCCTGCTCGCCCCCTGTCCCGCGATGATTCCCGGCAGTGTATAGAAACCAGCAATTTCACAAGGTTGTTTTAAACACTCTTCCTTATATCTAAAATCTCTCTCTTGTTAGCTTGGCTAAAACACATGGTGCTCAAGTCCTGGGTGCTTTCTAAATGGCTATCAATGGACTCTGCACTTAAAGGGCAAATGTAAAAAGAACCAACCGAACACATATATCATATACCTTTTAGGGCTGAGACATTAAAAAGCAGAAGCTTAATCTTTGGAATTTTTCAGTATAAATAACGGTGCCTGTTTATTCAACCCCTGAAAATGTCTTCCACACTCTTACATGAAATCTTCTCTGGCTAGTGCTTTGAGGAAAAAAACTTCTCAACTCTCCACACTATCATTTTCACTGTTTTCTATTTATCAAAAGCAAATGTAGCCTATTAAGAAAAGTTATTCCAGTGTATTGCTCTGTTTTAAAACACAAGGAGAAATACAAGACACGGTGAGAGAACATTCTGCTTTCTTGAAAAATTAATTCTTTGATACGATTAATCTTTTCCATAGTTGTTGCTTTTATTAAGAATGACCTTCCTGACTTCTCCGGTTTGACATAAAAAAATCAAGGTGGTAGCCACAAAAGACCACAGAGATGGTGGCAGCCTGCTCTGTCTGTTCCTTATCTCCAGAAGAACTGAAATGATGGCCACTGAATAAGGGTAAAAGCTATATGTGATGCACTTTACTGAACGCTGATGTCTGCATATTTTTCAGATGTCACTAGACAATGCTTGCACAGTGTTTTAAGAGTGTGAAGCATGGTTTGAAAAATTGATAGTATTTACTAAGTGCTAAGACCTTCTCTAAGCTAGTATACAATGAGATGGAGAAACTCTAGAAGAGTTGTGCATGTATTCAATTTTAAGAGCAGAGTAGACACATTAAAATATATGTGATTATTTAAACATTTCTAGTTAATGGTGTTGCCCTACAGAATAACAGGAAAGGAGACTATAAACTGCAAGCTACAGCCAGTCAACTGTGTGTATTCTGCAGTTTACAGCCTCTCTCTTCATTGATTAAGAAGATACATAGGCCTTAACCTACATTCTCACTTAAGCCAAGCTCCACGGCATTTTGTTTGAATATACACTGCAAGGTTGCACCCCAAACGCAGAGAACACTTGTCCTTGGGCATTGCTCCTCCTCCTGCAAGTGGGCCTTGCTGACCATCAGTGGCGTAACTCAGCCAGGAAGAGCTGAATATGTCTGTGCTTGCAGGAACATTCCAAAATGCTTCTGAAGATAAACCTAACTTTTCTTAAACTTTGCAGATGTCAGGGAATTTTCTGAGCAAAGGAGATGCAACCCTTCAGTTGGCCGCTCAATATGAGGGGTATGACCATAGATGCTCCAAACACTAGTAATGGCCAACCTCAATGAGCAAGGAAGGAGGCGAGGGAGCTGGCTTTTGTGAACACCTCTCACATCACGTAGTCTAGTGTAAAGAATGACCAACAGCCGTACTCCCAGCTGAAGTGTGCTTGATGCAATTGCCAGTGAAGATACTTTCACGTGATTTCTGAAGTATTGAACATTTCTTTATGGAGTATGCATTTATCAGTAAAACTTGGTAGAAAGAGAACAAAAAATCTCAAAATATAAAAATGGAATTGGTTAGATTTGGGTTTCCCTTCTACTCTCGTGGTTAATGTAAGTTAAACAGTAATGTTACGGTTTTCAGCCTAATAAATGCATTGACATGGAAAGTCTGTATAAGAAGAATGTTTTACAAGTTCTCATAAGCAGCAGGACGAATATTCTTTAAAGCTGCTGGTACATAGTCTATAATTTTGCTCTGGGAAAGAAGATGTGAAGTAGCAAGGGAAATGAGGGATGACTTTGGGCTTGTAATAATCCTGTAAATTCTAACACCAGTGGGTGTTATGCTTTTATTTTCTACTCATACTCCTGAAAAAACTCTTTGTTATTCAAAATATTGTGCCATGGTTTAGCATGAATGATAGATTTATTACTCATTGCTCATTTTGTTTTTTTGGGGGCGGATGAAATTCTAATTCTTCCCTTATTATTAGGAAGTGTGGCCAGGAATCTAAGGAAGGACTGGTGCCCAGGAACTGAATTAGAATTAGGATTCTTTGCCTATGACTTCTTTCCTCTTCTATCTATGCCTTTAGGGAAATCTCTACTTTACTTTCCCTATGCATAAAAGCCTACATATCCACAAATTTTAATTAGATGGGGTACAACACCTTCAGGATTGTAAGTGCCAAGCATTATTATAATCTATGACCTTCAGCTAATGAAGGAGTGCCCTGCTTTCACATAAAGCGTGTCAGGTATTAGATCATGATACTGTCTGAGCGCTCTGTCCTTTTGACACAAGCTGTGCATGACCCAATATGTTGGTAAATCTGTGCTTACACACGTACACAACACCGCTGAAGTTTGTCAAGGTACAGTGTTTGGTGCAAGTCAAGGGTGTGCATGCTGTAATGTTTATACTCAGCTTATGCAAAATCAAAGCCTTTTACAAGAAGCCCTGTGACAGATCTCAAAGTAAAGGAGTATGATAACCTCTAATTTAATGTATCTCAAATTACAAGATCAACTGCAGATTTGGACATGTTGGAAGAGAAGTTCTGCGCTGCTGCTGATAGCTAAAAGAATTTAAATAATGTACTCTGATATGGCCTAGGGACCTCTTAAAATTTCATTGGAGAGTAACTAATTTTTCTTTATTTCTGTCACTTTTTCATAGTTAAAAGATTTTTTTTCCTTCTCCTCTAAAGCTCATAATGTGGTGATGAAGCTGTCGGGAACAGTTAAATTAGTGTATAAATCCCCATGAGAAAGAGTCCATCACACATTTTGCATATCTCAGGGGTTCAAGGACAGTGGGCAGGAATCTGATCTGTGTTACAATAATTTAAAACCAGACTAATTTCAGTGAAGTCACTGGCGTTCCTCCAGATGTCAGTTAGAATAACAGAGAGCAGAGTGTGGCTCAGGAAGTGAAAAATAAAACAGAAGACCTGTGTCTTTCACCATTGATGCTGTAACTTGTGACAGAAACCTTCTCTGAAGCAGCGATGTGCTGGTGTTCCAACCATACTGAATTCATTTACTTTGGCAGTTTCTTGATTGTTCCACTGTCTATTTATTTGAAATGGAAACCAAGTCATTTTGCCTGCTCCTTTCTCCGGCATATGATTACACAATACATCTTCCATTTTTTGCAATCAATCACTCCCAGTGCTATTTTCCCACTGTGTACCACAGTACCTGGCTTTTGGAGAGGTTTCCATTTGAACATGAGTGTAAAGGAAAAACTTGAAAATAAGAGAAAGTGTCTATGCATTTGCAATGTGTGAAGAATGTCTACGTTGTTCCACGCATTTGCTCGGTCATTTAATGACAGCTGATTTGGAACATATGCTTCTCAGACGTTCAGTGTGCTTCTCAATTTTGGGTGTCAGAGCCAGAGATTTTAGTGTCAGATAAGCAAACCTTGTTTTTCAGAAAGAGTCAAGACCTGTCATTATTATAGACATCTCCTAGTTGGCTAGGCACAACCCCCGCAATGTGGCTGTTCAATATCAGAGACAGATGACCCAAATGTTTGGTATTCTCTGGATTCTATTCAAGTTGTTCTGCAGTCAAAAAAGGAAAAACTAAAATAAGGTAGATAAGAAACAAGTCACAGCCAATGAATTATACGCAACACTTGTTAAAATGCATTTCAAATGGAAAGGAAATGCATTAGAAAAATATTTTGATTTTAAAAAAGGTAATTTAATGTAATGAAAATATTTTTTCTCTCTTCTAAGTGCAGAGCTCACATATATGCATTGATAGAGCATCCTTAGACAAGTTATTTTGTGCTTATTATACAGATGTAGAAACTGAGGTACATAGATTAAAAGAAATGCCCAAGATCAACCACCAGGCCAGCGGAAGAGCAAGGAATAAAGTTTAAGAGACAGGAATAAAACTGAATAAAGGCCATATTTGAAACCAAAGAAGGTCTCGGATAGTGAAAATATGTGTTGCAGATGGCCACTGGATACATCCAAATGCCGATGAAATTTCCTTCCCTGTTGAGGCCCAGCTATGTCTGCCAACATCTAAGGAAGGGCACGGATTCTGTCAGCAACCGATTTACCTTGGGCTAGTGCTTCATCCATCTATACAAAAGGTGCAGTAAAGCTACCTAATTGATCAACTAATCACTCAGGAAAAGCGCTTCTGTCACCAAGAGTCTGTCACTCTCAAAGGGTTGGGATTTCCTCTCTTATTCCACTAAATCTCTCTTGTCTGTATCTTAGATGGCTGGTGTTTCTCCCCACTGGACATCCTGACTTTTTAGCCCTTTCATGACACAATATCTGCTAGTGTCTCTTCCCTGTCACCCTCTCCCTGTGCCTCTGGACTCCTACCACTGACTCAAGCCGGTGTTACTGTCTCCTCTTTCTTGACCTCTTTCGTTCAGTAACACAGAGACTGACCCTATGCCCAGCACCATTTATTTGTTCTCCACATTTTACTTGGTCCCTCTATACCTCCACTCATTTTGTGGATAGAGAACTGATGCCTCAAGGAAGGAGCACTGCCTGATTTCAAAGCTCTTGGGGATGCCGTTGTACGGAGGCATTGTTCGATGCCTCAGATAGGTGATGAAGGCTTCTTGCATCATTCACCTCTGCGTACAGTGGCCACAACCTGGTCTCTGGCTGCAGAGTCATCAAACCTTTGTAAGTGTTGCAATCACAAATTACTGACGAGCTAATTTTTCTAAAGCTGGGCCCGCATCCAACAGCTCTCTTCTTTGACAGTTCCAATTGCAGGGATTGCACATGCACAAGTACTCCAACTGTGGGCGTAAAAGGCACCTCAGACAGAACAAGTGAGATCATTTTTCTGGAGGAGACTACAAATCCTACAGACTTGAATGGAGCAACCTGGCAGACACCTGACACATGCACAGGGCTCACCGAGCTTAGTAGAAAAGATTTGCAGTCTAGTTGCCTGATTTCCTGAAAATGAAGGGACAGACCCTGGGCAAATGCAGCTTGGGACAGTGTTGCGATGGTGAGAGCTAGCTTTATGCCTTTACTGCAGTGTTAAACCAGGTGAGAAAGTCAAAGGACTATAATGAGAACTTTAAAAAAACCCAAAACCAACCGAGAGGAGGAATTATTTTAAAATGTGTTTGTGGTTAATCCCTTCTATGCTATTATCAGGGAAGACCGCCACAGCTGCAGGGTATGTACATCTAAACCCACTGACATGCTTAACTGGAAGTGAAAAAGCAACGGGTGAAACCTCCACTGAACTGGCATCTAAATTGCACCTTATTAAACAGAAAGGTGACATGCAGAGCATATGAGTTGGGACTTGCTTTTTTCAGCATCTGAACATTCGTTTGTAAAACTGGTTCTCTCGTTATTGTGTCAAAATGAGAGATTCCCAGCAGGGTGGTTGACAGGTTAGACAAAGAGTCCTGTTCAGTAATAAAATAGTTATGCAGGTGTTCTCCAGTTTTCCCTCCAGCATTTGCACAGAGCCTATGAACTATGCTTGGGCCTGATACACTCTTGCCCTATCTAGGATTTGATAATTATTGCTATGAAAGTTGAGAAGAAGAGATGTTTGGACTAGCACTAGAATACGTGAAAGAAAATAAGAGGGTCAATAACATTTTGCTTCTCAGGAACGCTGGTGACATGTTCCCTGTATCCATTTGTTGCAGTAAATGCTGGTAATGTTTTCTGCATTAAGCACTGACTTCGGAGATTCAGCCTATTAGAAAGATCGTAATTTTTCTTGAGAAACATACGACCATCATGTGCCATAGGTACAGGCCAGAACTAAACTAGGGTTGGCATGGAGGCTAGTCCAGACCGTCCACAGTGAAGGCTGTTCCCTTCTTTTATGTCCTCCTTCTACTTGATAAGTGTTGCTCGCAGCCTTATTTTCTTTCACATAATTACAAGCCACACCTACCGCAGACAAGAATTTGGCTTACTTAAGCCATATTGCAGTTAAAGTTGCAGGCTCCCTCAGATGGACTTTGGAAATGCCCAGTTCTTGGGGTAAGCATTCAGCTGAAGAAGTTCTAAAAAAACAGTCTGAAGTTCCCTGATATGTGAGTTTCATCAGTTCTTGGGTTCTTTGAGAGTACTGTGCACTGTTACTGCAAATTATTCAAAGCCATTCGCTTCTCAAAGCACTGGAGAAGCGGAATACCTTGACTGACATGGATGGAGCTATCCAGGAACAAAACAAGCATACAAGAAGTGGACCAGTTGGCATGACATGGAACAACTTACATTTGAAAGAAACCTCAACTTGAACAAAATACCAAACAAGGCCCTGAGTAACTTGAGCTGGTCTGTTCTGCTTTGAATAGTGGATCCAATGAGGTGACTCTAGAGGTCCCTGCTACCTAAATGATTCCATGATTCTGTGAAAAGTATGTTAGTGACAGAAGCTGATGTTGCTGTTCTTCACTGTGACAACACAACACTGCATCTGTTAGCATCCTGCTTCACAGACACCTTTGGAACTGCTACAAAGTTACTAAATACAATTAGATATTTTTTTTTTTTTGATCAGTAATATCATCTGCTGATAGCCATGTATTCAGTAAACAATACTTCTCAGTCCATTTAGTCTGCACATATACGCAGCTGAAGCACCAGGCCTTTTCAGCAAGCAAATCCCTTATGAAGTGTTGCCCATGCTGGAGTCTAGCACAGTGTGGTGCAGCACAAGTACGAGTTCGCCCTCTGTGGTTATTTGGAAGGCAACTGTGAAGCAGTCAATCAGTAAAGATGGAAAGTGCATTGTTTATCAAATCATTGGCGTGATCTCACAGAAACACTTTGGGGAAGGGAGAAGCTTCCTATCTTCCTCTGTTTTCATCCAAATGCTTCTTTTTAGATATTGTCAAATAATTCACACCTTCTCCTCACCTTGTTGATGACAATACGTTTCTTACAGACTTAGGATTATTCCTCCTTTCCTCTGTCTCACTCTCTCTTAATCCCAGCTCTCCAGTGGCCCTAAAATTTAGTCATTAATACTCAGCCAAGCAAGGCCTACACTGACTACCAAGACCACTGCCAAACCAGCCCGAGCAAATAATCACAATGTAGTAAACAGGAATTAGAAGTGGCAAGCATTTTAGTTTCTGCAGTGGTCTATCCTCATCAGTCCAGGATATGAGAAAAAGCCTGGCCACAGGACTTTAGTTTGGACCTGCAGTATGGAACATAGCCACAGAAAGTAAAGCAATTCACTGGGAAGACCTTAGTCTTTGTATCTCATGTTTTTTGAATTTCATTGCTTTTGGTGTTTGTCACTCTGCTGAAGACACAGTTCTGTAAAAAGGGAATGCCTGTAGACGCACCAAGAGGACAGGTGACCTACCAGTAATACTGTAGGACCAAAAGGCAACTGTATTTCACATTCTTTTGAGAAATGTCAACTATGATGCTTTTGCAAGCACTCTTAAATTATGACTCCACTCAATGCTCTTTCTTACCTGATACCATTCTCTAATAGAGATAGCTACAACCAAATGATATATCATGTCTGTCTGAAAAAAAATCTAGTGTTTGTTGTGCAAAAACTACCAGTAGCAGGACAGACATTCTCACATATAATTTGAAATGGAAAAGGGAAGAAATTGTTTATTCTTGCTTTCAAAACCTAAATTTATACTGCATTTATATTTGCAACCCTATCAGCTCAGGTTGCAAGAAACATAACCGAGTATCTGCAGGGGAATACTTATCTGTATTTGATGATCACAGGACTGGGTCAACACTTACTTTCGCAAATGCCAAGAACCTTTAACTGTCAGCAAAGCAAATAAAATAAATCATACATGTGTGCTGGGGGAGTGGTATGTAAGGGAGAAATGGATATAGTGATTATAGTTCATACGGGAAACAATGGTAAATCCGGATGCACAACTAGCAGAGTTTGTGAAAACATTTCTAAAGTAATCTCCTTTGTTACACTTCTCCCTCAGCATGCAAGGCCAGCTCATCAAGAGGAAAAGCGGGGATTCAATACACAGTGTAGAAGAGACAGAAAAGTATCTTGATATAACTCTGGAGAACTTTTGGTGCTCCATCTAACCAAAGAAAAGCCAGACCTGCATCTGAGATAATTGGCAAAGATTAGGAACTACAGCTGGGAGAGGACCAACAGATACTGACAATTCCAGGAGAACAAAGACATTTGTTAGGCATTAATGGGATTGCTATAATTTAACAGGCAGTAATAAAAGTTCAGACAGAAGGTACAAATGCCTGGGGGGAGGAGCAGTTGATCAAGTATTACAGTGCAGTAGCTACCAATATGTCTTGTACACGTCCACATCCCAGTGTACAAAGGACAAGCTGCAATAGTTTAACACAAATGAACCCAAATTCATTGAAAGAATTTAATGAAGTCCTAGATGTTCACAAAGCAAAAAACTATGGAAGTAAATGGTGATGGATGAAAGAATAATCTAAGACAGAAACAGAATGGTAAATTTTCCACATTGCAAAATACCAAGCAACGGGAGGTATCAAGGATTTAATTTGATGATTTTAGTAAGGATTTACTTTCCATTTCTGTGAACACAAAGAATCATAGGGCCACTGATACTGCTTAGATGCCCAATTAAACATCTGGCTAGATAACATAATCATATAGACATCGGGTGAGAAATTTGTAAGTACTCAGTAATGGTTTAAACCCTGTGTAACCATTGCTGATCTTTGACTAAAACAAAACAAGCCAGCTCTGAAGACTTTTAAACGGGCATCAATCACACCTCAATTACTGCACCCCCCCGCCCCCGCCTCCATAAAATTGCTGGTTGGTACAAAATTAGAGACTAGTTACGACCAAGCTGAAAAATCAGAACCTAGTTATGTTTTCATAACTTTCAGCTATAAAAATCTACAATTATCCCATGTAACCATTCACTGCTGTTACTTATTTTAAATATTTAAATTACTCCCTAAAATAACAGTTACCTGAAGATAAATAACAGCATCACTGACAAGACACTGTATACCTTTTTCAAGGACATTTATTGCATAATTTAGGAATTAAATGCTTCCCTGTTTCTAAATATTTTTTCCATATTGGACTATAACACAAAACTCTATATGGGCATAAACCGTAGCTTTGATGTAAAATTAATTCGTTCATAAAATTCAGGTATGGTTTATTATTGCAGCTGAAGTGTCTACCTACCTAAAGGAAAACTAATATATTAAATATTTTTCCATAGAATAGTCTCCATAAACTAGAATTGTTTGAAATAAGCCTGATCCTAAGGAGATGTGAAGGAGGTGCTATTTTTAACATGAGAAGCATATCATAGCTTCCAGTGTTTGACTTGCCAAATCCTTTTTAAGTTTCTCATTGAGTTTCAGATTGGTCTGTTTACTAGATCTTTTTCTCTAGTAAACCTTTATTTTATATATTTGATGTGTTTGTGATGTGACTTTCTGATCTTTCTTAGTTCCAGCCCAAACCAGTGAGGCATTCTGGCAACCTGAAAATGAATATAAATGATCCTTCCCTTCTTCTATATGAGTATTGTAAATAAATATTTATGCCTTGATAAAATAAGGCACTTAACTACGTGCATAATTTAATCACATCCCTATTTCCTGAAATATAACCTCTCAACTACACAGAAAGGATCTGGGGCTGTTTTCCCATGCTGCTTTTACCTGTTTCTTCTGTTACGTTGACATTTACACATGTACTGGAAAATATTCACAAAAAAATTCACCACATGGACTTCACAGGGTGATCCACAGAGTCACAGCATCGTGCTGCTATGGGCACCTCGAAGAGACAAGTCTAGTGCATTGTACAGCTCTGAACAGCCGTGAGGGGAGATGATTGTGGAGAATCGCGCGTCTCCCCAGAGCGGGGAGTAGCAACCAAGCCCTGGGCCGGAATTTAGCTGCATACACAAGTACTTGAGTTTTTTTCTGCCGGTTGACTGTCCTCGATGTTGAGTTAGAAGCACGTTTCCTCTCTGCAGTATGAGCTCATGGATTTCCTTTTATGTTTGTGCTGCCTTGCCAGGGAGCACCTGCCTGTGCTGCTCTCCTCGTTTCCTTTAAAATGAGACTAATAGATAGCAGCCTGCCTCTGAGGTGCACCACAGGACGTTCCTCTTTGTACAATGCTTAGATCTTGTAAAAGCCTGATTTAATGCTGTCAGGCCAAACAGAACCCATTCCCGTTAACACTGGCAGTGTCTTGGAACATATGACAGAAAAAGGCCTGTTCTCAGCCTCACCAGTGCTACTGCCGAACTTCTCTGCTTACAGCAGTGCAACAGCTCTGCAGTTAGAGACACTCGTTAAGAGCAGGAAACGAGAGTATTTGTTTGTTGTCTGAGCCGCCACTGTTTCTATTTCCAAAACTCATGGAAGAGCATGATCTAGCCAAAAGTGTCTTTAAGAAAAATCTGGTACTCCAGGATTCCAAAATTTAACAAAAATATGACAACTTTCATTGTGATAAAGCGCTCAGATCTCCACCAGTAGTTAAGTCATGCCCAGTTTTTGTTACCTTCCAACACAGATGCATTAAGAGATCTGTATCTGATCTAGTACAATATTTGGAGAATATGATATGCTGGCAATGAAGCAATTTTCTGCTAAGATTGATGCCGGACTATCAAATATTTAGATTATTCATAATTTTAGAAATAAACGAGACTACATATGCATCTGATGTCAGAACTAAAGCACAAGTTATGCAAAGCACAATAGCTTTGAAAGTATATTGCCTACTATTAAGAAAAAAAATAACCCTACACAATTTCAGAGACCTTTTTTCTACAAACCTTGAAAAAAAATTCTGGACAAATTGCCAAGTTTACAAATATGCACACACATTCCACATATGGATATGCTTTAGTAATCATCTTTACAAACCTTTTAGGCTACACATGGCTCTAATAAATAACCCATTCACAAACAATATATTATCATCTAAAAAAAAGGAAAAAACCCAAACCCTTTTCATATACAGCCCAACAGTTCTAGCCTTCACTTTCAACCCCCAGCTTCATGATCAATCATTACGTCAGTGTTCATTTTTCATGGTTTGGTGTTGAACAATAAATGGAAAAGAAAATGACTGAAATAATTAATATTGTCTCTGACAATGAGCAAAGCTCAAGAAAGAGCTCGCAAACGACAGCTGAGGACAGTCTGCCCTCTGTAAGTTGCAAATGTAATAAAATGTGAACTTTTTTTCTCTTTTCTTTTAGACCAAAGTTCACATGGGCCAAACTGCACGATGGGAAGGCTCACATGTCAGTCCCTTTGTGTAAATAGTAAACAGCTGCAGTTAAATGTTTTACCCCTTGAAGGACAATACTTATTAGCTCAAGGTTAAGAGCCTTTCAGGAGGTCAGCCTAGCTACTGCAGAGCTGTGAAATATCATCCTTTGGCTATCTACTGACACACAGTCAAGGGTTGAGTTAGGCAATATGGGCGACGCAAGCTTCAATGCTCAGAAGATGACAAAAAGTTGTGTTGCCCAACCCACAAATTATTGGGGCAGTAACTGCTTCTGACTGGTAAGACCCTTTTCTCAGCCTTGATCCCATGAGTTTTCTTCACTCCCAAGTCTCACTGGATTCGGTTGCCTCTGTCACAAATATATGCTTCTTGCGTACATGAGAGCCAAAGACCTTTTGTCTATGCAGCCTTATGTCTTGTGCAGGGATGGATGCAAGCCAGGAGGAGCGGCAGAAAAGTCCAGGGGAACATATGACCAAGTGGCTCAAGTTGTTCTCTCCCTGTGCGTGAGATCCTGTGCATCGATCCACACACAGGCAGGCCTCATAGCAGGGAAAGACAGTAGTGCTAATAGCAGCTGCGTAATTATGTCTCTCTGAATGTTATTTTTGAAGCTGGGGTGTCCTTATAGGAAGGACTGACAAAGCCTCTCTGTGCTGTGGATGTGGAGCTGAAGCAGGAGACGCTTGGCAGCATGGTGCTGGGAAGGAAGGAGGTGAGGGCCACAGGAGAGCAAGTGCTGGGGACCAGTTGCCTGAACTGGGAGATAATGGCATGATCTGGACTGCACTATCTGCATTTTGCCCCATGTGGTGGGGAGAGAGAGGTGACACACTCCCTCACCTTTCCCCATTTAAATCTGTGCCAGATATATCTAGCCAAAGTGCAATATATCATATTTGTTCATGGTCTGTGTAAATACCCCTTCTACGAAATCGCACATTAAAATAATAGGAGGGCATAATCTGGCTAAATTTTTTTTCCTCATTGTTATTATTTTTATGCCTACATTTAATGAGGATTCTGACTTCTCAGATTTGTCAGAGTTAATAAGAATATGCGCCTTTTCCTTGTCATGTAGGACTCAAACTTCTCATCTTAGTCTAAACATGCCCGATTTTTGTTTTCTTCTAGTACCAACACATTAGCTATCTAGCCTATCCCAAGATATGAAAGATGTATTTATCTTGGCAAAGAAGCCGTTCTGAGCCTGACTGATGCCAGACCCTTGGCAGTACTGATTATTTCTCTTTTTGGTGGTATGCAAAAGTCTTTCATCAAAATTAAGGCCCAGGGCATTCAAATTCTAATATATTTTAGCTGAATGTGACCACGGTTATGTTTCTGGCTCACTGAGCAGTTTCTGTCACAAAAATCAAATGTTTTGCGTGGCTCTATTTTCAGTCTGTATCTTCATTGTTTATCTAGTGCTTAACAACAGAGTACACCCGCTTATGAACCTCAGTATGCTTAAGGATACAGAGACAATTTCGGCTTTCTGCAGGTTGTAGCAAACTACTGCAGTACTCATTTCATGTACAAATGCTACTTGTTCAACTGATGAAATAAACCTGTGAATGGAGAAGGCAGGTACACAATAAAACCAATAATTTCACAAAATTCTAAAAAAAATAATCTCCACCATAAGTCTTCCCATCTCAGATCTGATGGCACAACATCATTTCCCAGGTGAAAGAAAAAGTAAAAAGGTGTCTTGAGCTGCCAACAGGTTTGAGGTCCCTCGGACTAACACCATCCTGATGCTTCTCCTCTAGGAACATCTTGGGTTTAGACTGGAGTCTTGAGCACTACAGCTCATCTTTCTCCCAACAAAAAGAGTACTGTCTAATTCAAATCAATTTCTAGAGAGTGAATCAAAGCACAAAGGTTTTGTAATAGGTGAGTAGTACCAACCTCTTGTGTAAGTTTGATGGGGATGATAAAGGACCTCCCGATTGCCAGCAGTTACAGCAGGTTCTCGTTTATTTCCACAAAAAGAGGTTTTAAGGGTCTGGTCTCAAGTTCTGATTTTCTTAGAGTGGCATTGCAATAAGTGTAGACAGTCTCCTATTCCTGGTGCATGAAAAATAACCCCAGCAAACCCAGCAGCACTGACCTCTGTAGCCCTTAACAGGAGTCAGGCTGGGAGGGAACTGGACCCTCTGCCTGTTGTTTGCGGTGCGTGAGCTCACTGCAGTTTGGAGACACAGAGTCACACGCTCCCTGCAGCTAACGGCACCGAGCAGGTGGGCGGCCACATGTCGCGTCAGCCTGCATTTCCAAGTGACCTTCACTAGCAGCCCGGTGCACAACATATTGCATTAATCCTTTCTGGAGGTCACAAAATCATGGCTAAGTGTGCTGCGGTACAGATCCAAGAGAAACAGTTGCAAATGCCTAGCCAGATGCAGTCGGAAAAATGTGCTTTTCATGTAGCCTGTTCAGAAGACTGAATAATTTATTAGTGCATCACATGCTATTTTTCGCAACTATGCCACTTTGAAGGAAATCGTATATTTTAAATTATAAGCAGGTCCTACTAACAAAGTGGATTGCAAATGCCAAAGCTGACAAACCATTGCGTGTACGCCAATTCCGTGTCAAGTGACTTTGATTACATCATTGCCAGTGGATAGCTTAAGAGAGAAACAGCACATCACAGTAATGAAACAATTACTGCTGCTCACTTCAAACATAACTTGGAGTGCTCAAACCTCGATACAAAGGCCGTGAGGTCACCCTTCCCGGAGTGCCCCCAGTATCTCCTCCCGGCCCCTCAGTAACGGGCTATCAAAGGCTGCATAGTAGATTAATTCCAGTGGCTTTTCTGGAGCCGGAGAGCGGCTGACGAATGAAATACAGTTTGCCTGTCTCAGTGTGGGTATTGTTTTCTGCGCCGTAATGCAGCACAGGTGTTGCAGGCCAGGAAGGAGACGCACTGGCAGAAGTGCGATAAGGGAACCGGTGAAGGAAACCGTGCCATGGCAAGTTGGGGAGAGGAGGTGAGGTGAAAGGTGTCCCGGCCCCCCTCCCCGGCCCCTGAGGGTGCTGCTGGGCCCTGGCATTCCCCCAAGACTCACTTGAGTATCTCTAGGTACCATATGGTTTGAGGATGAACTTCCTGTGCTTCTAAGGGGTGGAAGAGAAGGAGGAAGCGTCTCCGTACGGGGAGAATAATTGCTTCCCTCTTCTGCTCCTTCTTCCCCCGTGCCCCCAGCATCAGCTTTACACCACCATCAGAACGAGGTGCGGTCTGATCTGCAAGGAGGCATTTGGAGATAAAACCTCGACTGAAACGCATGGGAGAGCAGAGGGTAAAAATAAAGACAGGGCAGCACCCTAAAAGCATGTGGTGTATCTCACAACAGCAACAGCCTTACCAGCGTTTCACAGTAAAACAGTCAGATAGTTCAGACGACCTCAGATCATCAGAATCAGTTTTATTCTTGTTTCGACAAGGATCTGTCCTATGTTTGCACCACACGGGTTTTGTAGTCATGCAGGAATCTCTGCTTTTGTGGCCATACATGCAGTGACAGAAGATTTGTTGCTATCTGCAGCCCAGCCTGCCTTATCATATAGATTTTATTGCACAGAACCATGTCAGAAAATTTGACAGACTTCACCAAAAATTGTTACAGTAAAGTACATGAGGAGCATCATTTGTGATTGGAGCAGGATGTGAAAAATGGAGGCAATTTTGTTGTGATGTATCACATTCCACAGAATGTAAGGATCTGTGTTATTTCTATTAAGTTAGTTAGAATTCAATTAAATTTTCAGTAGTGAGGACAGGGCACAGAGTCAGGAAAAAAAAGAAAAAAAGAAAGGAAAGATGAAAGGGCTTGAAGTCTGCAAAAGCAGGTCTATGGAAACTCCACCTAGAGGCAGATTTTCACACACATCTACCAAAAAAAGCAGCACGATACAGGGTCAGTTGTGGCAGTGGCATGGGTAACAAAGCCACTCAGTACACGCACAGGTTGATACGTTGCTCCCTACCCTCATTATGCCCCCAGTCTCCAGATTACATATGCGACTCCAGACAATATTTTTTCATTAGCAATCTGGATATGGTTACAGAGAGCGCTTTAGCCATGTGCTAATGAAAAACAAAGAAACCCTGCTGGTGGTCAAAAGTAAACTGGTTCTCAGGAAATTAGAAATTATATGCAGCAGTGTCTGTGTCACATGCTTGTCTAACTTCTCCGAAGAAACCTCTTACTGACAAGCACAGGTGTAGTTCTCTCTTATGTGGTCATTTTTTTTGTGATACCAGAGCCCGAACCATACCCAGAAGGTTGTTATTAGTCTCTAGTTTGGGCTGAACTGGCAGGATCTGGTCCTTATTCTAGGAGAAATGTCCCTATTTGAAGTGATGATCATTCATTCCTAATTTCTGTAGGTAACCTGAAATGTGGAATGACAATTTAAAAATCCTATCTCAATGAATACATTCAATCAAATTACCTCAAACTTAAAACTAATAAAATTTTCCTTGTCAAATAGTATCTCGTAAAAAAAGGTTATATCATTTTACATATTTTGATACAGAATTAGCAACTCAGTCTCAAAGTTTGAACTCATCTTTTCACAAAAGCTGCAGCAGGATCGTCAGCTATTTTGGTGTGCTTACAATGTCACTGGAGGTGATCTTTCTGGGTCAGGTTTTTAGAGCTGTTCAAATGCTTAATTTCTAATTAAATCAACCTTTAAAAAGCTGTCCCACTTTCTTCCAAATTAAAGTGGGGGGGTGGGTGGGAGAAAAGAGAATCTTATTTGAGAAGTGCTTAAATGTGAAATGAAACATAGTAACGCAGGCTATAGATCTCTTCCTCTTCCCTCCGACTGCCCTACCTCAGCGTTCTGCCCTGGATGACAACCTTAGCCTTTGGGCTGCTCCCCTCTTTCCTCTGAGCAGGACTATCCGCTCAAGCTTTCACCACTGTGTTGGGTGGCACTCATGCCATTTGCCTACCTCTCCAGGTAAAAAGCTGGTTTTGGAATTTACACTAGCATGGGCGTGACTGTATGTATTCTGAGTGGTATACTTAAATATACATGTCCCAATTAGTCTTTTGCTTTGCTTTTATGCTGATATAAATCAGGGGATTTCTTTGAAGTCCTACCAAAGTCAGTCAAGAGTAAGAGGAGTTAAGCTCTTCATTCATACCTGGTACAAAATAGGTTTTGTAACAGACCTGGGAAAACAGATTCATAGGAAAGACAGTGTGGTAAATCCATAGCACATGTCCATTTTTAGTTAGATTTTCCATTTCTGGCCTTACCTTAGCTCCTCTAAGACCCATGCCAAGCCCTATTCCATTTACATTTGTGGAACTTATTGCAGAAATCAAAGTAAATCTATGTCCCTCAAGGACAACTGTCATCCGAAGAGCATTTTCCAGCATGTCCCAATTAACAGATCTGTGAACTTACCAGTTCTCCAAAATTTATTATGTCAAGCTGATGAAAGGAAATCCCTCTTCCTACTTGATTTTCTAAATAAATGTGTGCAAAGCATTTCTAAGCTAGATGCACATAAACTTTAAAGCACAAGGAATTAAAAAATTAACACTGTTACACCCTTATAAAATACTGCTGATTTTTATATTGATTTCTTATCTCTTTTCCTTCCTTCTCCCTTCCTTTATCCTCCTGTTTTCCCAATTATTTGGGAGATTGAACCTAAAGGATTTTTACAGAATCATCGGATATGTCACAGATTCACTGTATTATTGGCAAAAGCCATATTGAAAAGGACTTTGAAAAATAATTCCTTTCCAGTGGATTCAGCTTTCCAAATTCCAAATGTTCACATCTCTATTTACTGTTACTTTAAATAGCTTGGTTTCTGTGGATGGCTGATGAGCTTCCCAGATGGAATATAAAACTTTATGTAGCTCTTGAGGTGCTCTTTTTGCTCTTTATGAAGAATAAAGGAAGAAAAATAGCTTTCAACTGGTAAGACTTTATGAAAAATAACTTCAGAAAATGGAAATATTTTCAGACAAACTGACCGGCTGAAGATTTTTGGCTGTAAAATATTTGGTTTGCTTTAATGCAAGTTTTTAATTAAAGATCAGACTATTTTTGTGCACAAAGAAAAGCAGCAGCATGACAGTACCTGATGGATTAAACAAGTGCATAGTATGGTCTGTTGTTTTACTGCTTTTTCTTAAATCACTTAAAGCACAGCTGCTGCATGCCTAAGAGGAACATGCTCTGCCCTTGCAAACATATTATTTTCATTCTTAAACAGCAAGGAAAAAAAAAGTCATGTTTCTCTTGTATTCCAGCATCTTTTGATTGAAGAGCTAGAAAAATAATTTGTCATTGCTGCTTTGACTACAACCCAAGCATTGAAGTCAATGGAAACACTAGCAGAAGTCCAGCCTGTGATTCCATCCCCCCATCATAAGGGCCCTCCTTTTACAAATTGGAATTCTGGGTAGATTTTCTTTGGAGAGTTCTAAAGATTTCCTGAAATTCTTGAACAAATTTAAAAGTCAGAAGTGAAGAAGTGCATGAAGGTGGAGTGTTGGTCTTTTAGTTCTGAGAGAGCAACTAAGTCAGAAAGATGCCATCTGGCAAAAAGCTGTGTTTAAGTGTCATGGTTAAAGGGCTTGCTCCAAAGACCACTGAAGTAAAAAGAAACCTCACCACCTTCTTAGTGTCTTTAGTGCAGTTTGGAGCAGGACTCAAGCATGAGGAAAAAATACTGGAGTTGCAGACTAATCTTCTGTTCACTTCTGGAATTAAGCTCTGCTCCACATGAGACTTCTAAGGCTACCACAGAGATGGGAAAGCAAGGGAGATTAGGGGGGCTCATTTTTATTTCACTTGTTTGTAGCACAGTCTGCAAGACAACAACAAAAAGGAGAAACAACTTTGTATTTATTATTATGGCTGAGCTGCATGTAATAAATTATGGAAGAAAAAAAGACTGAGGGATAATTGACTGAAAAAACAAATGTCAGTTAAAGTAAACACAGCAGTTTCCACTGAACCTATTTGTAAAAATGTCAAAGGAGTTGAGTTGTTTTCCTTCACAATATTTGTGCTGGTATAAAGGGACTGTGGTTTAATTAAATTTCCCCACAGAGACTAGGTATTCCACTAGATGTCACTTTGAGACTTTGCTAAGATGAAGGACAGCTGATGAATGCATGCAGCATCACCCCCGCTGCAAAGCGGATGGGCTGAGAGCTGTCTGGCAGCAGGAGCCCCTCGTCAGGAATGTAATACCGCGGTATATAAAGCACAGTGGGGCTGATTACAGATACATAACCACTTGCCAGGGGAAGAGCTGCCATCTAGAAATGCACGCTATCAAAGATTATCCCGCCAGTAGAAACTTTTTGCACTGCTCTCAAAGGAAAGAGTAAGGAGACCACTGTCTTCGCCAACAATCTACCCTGTCCTTCCTGCAGTGACACAGTGGGAACGGTGGGTCAGGCTTGGTGGGAAGAGGGATGGCTCCTGGGCAGCTCCCCTGTGCTTCCACGGGAGATTTGATGGATCCAAGCAAAGCGCTGATCCAACAACTGCCCCAAACATCTCTCATGCCTCAGCAACAGCAACAAGGTACTGGCCCTGACGTGGACGTTTCTTCCCAGAGCACCTTACAGGTAATATGAAGCAAATTAAAACCATCTCCAAAGAAGGGAAGTAGACAACTGAACCTTGTTTTGGAACTGCCCCGTTCTTTCGGCAATCAACTGTTATTTAATACACCAAACAAAAGATGTCAAGGTTTCTCTAAGTATCATATGCTGAATATTGAATAACGATATGGAAAGTAAAATACAGCAGGCTTGTTTTTTTTAAAGGCAGGTGAAAAGTGAATGACATGTCTCTGTTCCCAGTAAGGCAATAAAAGAGTCATCACAGTGGCAGAACCCTGCCTTTTTAGTCCAGTCTAAAGAGGCTTAATATTCATCAAAAAAGGGAGAGTAAACCAAAACAATCCCCAGTTCATACCCTCTAACAATGCTGGCACACAGATGTCTCTGCGTGGAGCAAGACCTTGTGTTTGCACCTACACTCAGCTGTGATAATCACACAGAATAGGCCGCTGGGACACAAAAATCCAGGAAATGTTAAAAAAAAAAAAAAAAGGAAAGGCAAAAAGCACAAAGAAATATGTCTGCGCATTAAATACGCTCTACCACATCTACTGCCAAGGGTGCCTGTCCAAAGCTCCAGCAAGCTGCATACTGTTTGTGTTGTCAACAAGCAGCAGCTTTTGTACCTATGCACGTTTGTTTACTAAATATATGAAAACAATGGAGCTCAATTAAAAGTAGATTAGCCACACATGTACCAAAGGAATGTGTACTTAACTGACTATGGTGAATCTGGCTCCAATTCAATCCCCTGGAGAGGCTGCTCTGGCATGTCTGCTGAGGCCTTATTGGTATCCCATCTAGGCACAGCGGTGGTTATGGCTCCTCTAGAATATATTAAATGGATCGTATAATAACCATTGGGCAGATGTTGCAATAGCAGAAGTTTGCTGCAAACGCGCAGATGGGGTGGCAGATTATCCTGGGAAGGGAACCATGAGTTGATGGGTTCATTTCCATTATTGCTTGGCAACGCACCACATGCGTCACCAGACAGGCTGGAAAACCCCTTTCAAAGAACCACAATGAAAGCTTACACTGGGAGATGATTTATAAAGGAATACTGTCAACTGTGCAAGCCTATGGAGAGAATGTCCGAGGGAGTTTCTACTTCTGACTTTATTAATGAGAAGAAAAGAGAGCGCAAGCAAGCAGAACAGCAGGCTACAAAAGTATAATCAGGAAACCGAGAAAAAAAGAACTGCTGAGCTGATATATCTTGGGGATTCTAACAGTCCCAGTCAGGCAAACAAATAAGAGACATTTATTATTCATATTTTCCGAAAAATTATAGAATTACCTACATCTCCTGCCAAAGACACAGGTCCTCAGTAACTCTGAGTCCTCCTAAACAATAATCTGAAGTAGAGCTGTGTCCAACCCAGCCCCTTTGATCTAAGCAATTCCTTCAGTTAGAATATTCTAAATTAAAGATTTTCAAATAGATCCAAGATTTACGCTGACTTGGGTCAAATTTTTTCCGTAGTTACTGATGGAAGTCCGATTTAGAATTATCAACTACTGGCTTGAGATAGCCAAAAGCCACTTCAGTGATTTTTTTTTTTTTCACATTTTCTTGCAAGGGACTCAAAGAAGAGTTATATCCCACTTTCTTTTTTTTTTTAAATTCAAATGCATGGAAGAATATTCAAATGATTTTAGAATTTTTTTTACTCATCAAACCCAGAACTTTTATCACTCAGAAATATATGACTAGAACAATAATTTCAAAATTACAGGAACTGTATATGACTTAAATAATCATCTCACTTTTTTTTTTTTTAAAAAAAAAATAGAAAGATTTCTTGAGGAGCTGACTTCACATGTGAAAAAGTTTTGTCAGCCACAATTAATTGCTTTGCTGCTTCTGCTGATGAGCACAGCTTCTTAAATGACCATGAGGCCACAGATTTGTGTGGCACTGCAGATGTATTTCTGGTATGTGACAGCTAGTTTGCTGGCGAACCCATCCCATTTTTTGACAATAATATTACAACACATATCTGCGATGCTGTATTTGAAGCACTCTACAAAGCATTAACTAACCAGTTTAGCAACCCTACCACAAAGGTTTTTATTTGTCCACTCAAGTAAAGCAGATGAGTCAAGGAGAGGGTAGGGGATACTCCCCAAGAGAACAATTCTGTGGTAGAGTTAGATGTATAACCAGAAACTCATACTACTGGTATCCTTTACTAATGACTGAAATGAATTATCTTTTCTTATTGAGGTAACTTAACTAAACTCCAATATTTGAACTTAACTAAACTCCAGTAAACTCCAATAATTATCCAATATTTGTTTGAATAAAAGCTAACATAATTCTGCCATTACCTTTGGTAAAAATCCTGTAGGCTCTATAGAAAAAGAAATAAAAGATTTTTTGGAAAAAAACCCCATACCTGTAGTTACAGAAGTACTTTCATCACCTAAAATTCAATAGCTTTGGTTAGCATTTTTATAATACAGCAAGAAAATGACGTGGAGGAAATCCAGGCTCCGTTTAAGTCAATGGAAATTTACAGGCTTCAGTGGAGCCAGGATTTTACCATACCAGGTTTTGTAGTAACATCTCTAGGCATGTATTAAATTTGCATACAGACTGTTGGGTCCACATCCTGTACCTTCTATAGAACTCTCCTATAAACATTCAGTTTCCTTGGCTTTTGGCACAAAAAGTAGATACAGTATTTTGGGGTGTGGTGTGTGCGGGAAACACAGCACATTCATTTAGTCAGTTATACAAACATGTTCCTATTTTCAGATTAGAAATAGTCTAATTAATTTGATAGGATTGGCTATGTATGTATAGAGATGATGAAATCAGAACCTTTAGGAAATGAAGTAAAATGTTTCTTCGTGCATTACTGTTTTTAGAGAAGCAATGCATGCATCTGTTGTGTTCTCAGTTACTGAAGAGTTTGATCAACCTCCCACTGGAATCTAAAGGTAGAGGACAGGACCCTCAGTCAGATCTGGGCTTTTCTGAAATAGTTAAAAATGTCAACAACTTTCACTTATTTCTCTGGGGTATTTCTGTAGCAATGATGGTATGTTTTCAACTCAGTTTATTCCATTACATAGATGTTCTGTATAAAATTCAAGATTCCATGCTACTTTTTTTTGCACACAGCTTCTTTCTATCCCCACATCAAAATAATAATATGAAAAAGAGCATTCCTTTTCGTACAGTGGGAGATCAAGTGGATGAACTGAATGTGCCTGTTTTTACGAATTTGCAAAATTTTTACAAATTTTTAGACTTTTTACAAAGCTGCTTTTCCCCCTTTCCCTTCCTCTTCCCATCAAGGGCTGCATATTCCAGTGTTCAACTGAAAAAATGTACAGCTATGAATAAATTTACACTCACATGGATTGCCTCCATATTACTCAGAACAAAGGCCTAACACACCTCTACCACTTTTAAACCTACAGCTAATTAGGTCTTTGCTACCGCTAGTATCTTCTGCAGCATAAATGTGCCTTTGGGCAGAGAGAGATGAAGGGTTAAAATAAAAAAGCCACTTAATTCAGATAAACCAATGGGATTATGACTTCGGTTCAGAAAAGCATCAAATACTCTGAAGTTCTTAGATACCTAATTTTTAAATGGATGTGAAACAGACACAGACCCCTTGCCTTAAGTACAAAAGCTCTGGTCAAAATTACATTGCTGTGAAATTTGGTCAAAGTTGGTCAAATTTACTCAATGAGTATAATTTTAAAGTGTATATACTAGCAGAGTTACAGTTACGTGTCAAATAAATTGTTGGAAGAATGCTTGCCATATTTGTTGTAATACATTATTAACAAGCATTTGGAAAACTTTACTGATAGTTTTTAGGTCTAAATCTTATAACAACAAGAAAAAAAACCCAAACTTTTAACCAACAAAGAAAACAGCACTTAGTTACATTTTCTAAAACAACTAGTGATAAACTTACTGAAAAGATTTTAAACTATCTTATGTCTGATTGGTGGAGAAAAAGATAAGTTATACAAAAGGACCTTTCATGTATACCTACACAGACACAGAAGCATATCACATCGATAAACCTATTTAATATGTAAACACACATATAGTACTTCAGAATAACAGTGATCTGATCATCATTGTGAAGCCAAAAGACTGTATTTTAAAATGCCAAACATCCTGATATTTGGCAGATTAATATATTCAGTCTAGATTATGATTCTAAAAATGATTGTGTTATCCACCATCGAATATCCTGTTACGTAAACAGAGATACCTTCTAGAGGCTCTAGAGGGAAACTACATTCCAAAGTGTTTTCAAATTAAAAAATCAATTATTTCAAATGTATTGCAGAAAAAACCCAAAACTATTCCCAGATCCATTCCACTGGTTTATTCTGCCACTGGGAAGAAAGACACCCATCAGACAATAGAATTACGCTCTCCTCAGTATCCAAGAAACACCCCATTTACACTCCTGCAAGCATATGAAATTAAAGCTCACACTGAAAGATAGTCAAAAGCCCATTCTGCAGGCCTGATGTCGCCTCTCCAAAATTTTTAGTTATTTCATCTCCTGCATGTTAACATTTATCTCAGTGCTGCCTCTACCACTTCATTTATTTTTGTTTAGCCACACATACATTTTAACAACTGATTTGACTTGACCACTTTGGGGTCTACCTGCTCACAGAGAGACATTCTAGTGGCTGCAATGCAGTTTCAGTCTCATTTAGATATGGGGAAATGTACTCTTGTCATACTCTGCCATGGACCTACACCAGGACTCATTTGTTAGATGCTTGGTTCAATCCCAATGATTTTCTTTCAACTTAATATATGTGGGAAGTGGTTAAATGAGACCATTACATTGGTTTATGTGATAAAAATGGATGTAATTGGTAAAATGCTAACAGGTCTTTGAAAGCTCATGGTAGATACAATTGCTGCCTTTTCCTTTTTTAGCACAGGGAATGATGCCTGAAGATGGAGCTGTTTACAAACTTCTGTAGGACAAACGGGAACATATGTATTTGCAACACAAACTTCACTGAAACAAGAACTGTAGTTATTTTTATTAGGTATAAATAGATCTGCCGGTTTCCTAAACACTGTAATAAATTTATAAAGTAGGAATATACCATATATGTATTTTTTCCACAAGTTTCCACAATCCATAAAGGGTTTCATTCCAGAAGCGGAGAAGTCAATGAAACATTAAATGAATGTTATCTGACAAGAAACTTGTATTTTTACCAATAGAATATTTATGTATGATTTCTAATAGTGCTTAAAGTCTCAAAACTGAGTTCTTTATTTTTTTATATTTTATGCCTATGTGTACGTGTGTGTGATCATACTGATTAGATTTTGTCATCATGTCATATTCATGGCTGACCTCTTTCCATTAATCATGCCAGAAAAGCTGTTATGCAGAGCTACAGATGTCAATCTTTTCTTGCCTTCTGCAAATCCAAGTTTATCCCCATGAGGGAGAATTTTCAAAGCTGCATCAACGTAGCTAGAAAGCAGTATGCTTGGGTAAGATTTCTTTTTTTCAGCACGGCCACTGGTGCAACACCTACACTCTTTTTCGGTGGACTTTCATAATCCTCCAGCGTGCAAGAATGATTCACCAGCTGAAGTTAAGCAGTGCATAAATACTGGAAGAATCAGGGCCTAAGTAATCATAACGGCTGTCCAAGTACACATATAAACATATTATATGCATACGCAATGTATATAGTCTTTACTATGGTTTACAGTGTCTGCAAGAGCACACATATCTTCCTAGAAACTTGAAAAAGGGTTTGTCTGGGTCCCTGTGTTTGCTTCACTGACAGCCATTATTATCACATTAGCTTTTCATGTGGCCCTCACCTTCTTTCTGACAAAACATGCAATGTAAGCACTGCCTGAAGGTGCTCAATCCATTACTTACTTTAAATGGATTATCTACCTGGATTATCTACCTAACTGATGTACAATTACTATTTTTTGTTGTGCTGTTAGATGAAGTTTTGGCTTTGTAATAAACTGTGCTATTCTCACACAAGCGTATGAACTCACGCAGTCACACGCTGCCTTTTTCTTTCAGTTGCACCAGTTTAATTAAGAGATTTTAATCAAGCTCCAGTGCTGTCATCAAAAAAATTAATCTTACCCACCTATCTGAGTATGAGCAAGCTGTCAACTAATTTTTTATCTAACTTTTTAAAGAGCACTGCATAAATAATTCAAAATACCATCTACACCTTGTCTAATTACCAGACTTAAATCCTGAAGCTTCACCAAGTCTCAAAACAAAAACAAAAGCAGAAACAATACCCAGGGTGCACTTTAGTCTTTAGGGTAACTGGTATCAAACATACCTACAAATACTTTTTATTTGGACCATGGCCCCATCTTTTGTACAGAGACCCAAGAAAGCCCAGTGGTCATTACTGACATTTGGAATAGCCAGCAAGTACAAAAGGTTAATTTGGTGAAAGGGTTGTCAGCATTCGTAAAGAAAATTTTGAATTCAGAACCATGTGAGACCACATAGACTAAGTTTATTTAAGGTTTCACATTGTACCCTTGCACTTTCTGGGCCAATGTCCATAAAAAATCTGGCAGCAGTTCCCTACTCTCATTTAATTTATCAGTCCCAAGATGTATCACAATAGTGACCCTGTAGTACAGGCACAGGAATGACTGCTGGACAAAACACGATTAACTGCTTAGGATCAATTGAGAGAAGACAGTAATACAGAAATCAGGGAACTGGTACCCCACACTACAGCAGCACTGAGCAGCAGCCTCCTTGTTTTCCGTGGTGTCTCAATTTTGGGCATAGAGCTAAGGTAGATTCATGTAGCACACGCTGTGGGAATCCACTCTTAAAGACAATGAAGATACAGAAGACAGCTGCAAGATCTATGTCTGAAAGGAAACGTTTCACTTCACCTTCTTCCCTGTCATGCCCAATGTTCTCAAGGAAGTTTACAAGCCTTAGCTTTACCTTTGGGTGGAGGCAATGAGATCATTTCTCTGCACGTTTTAATATGTCTTGCAGGTTTTTGCTCTTGTCTTCTCACTGCTGAGATAGTTTGCTTTGATTCATTCAGTTAATGAGTGAATCAGTGGTTATTTGGATTTATTGAAGACAGAACATCAGCAATCTACTGTGGCCCTTTCTTTTTTGGTTTGATTTTTTTTTTTTTTTACATTTTCATATTTCAAAATAGTCCTGAAAAATCTCATTTGCTCCATCACCATGTATTTTGTAATTCTACAAAACCTCTGCAGTCACTGTTATCTTGATCTTTGACTAACTATTGTCCTTGGGAGATCATAGGTGTTGAAAGAGAAAAGGGAAAAGGAAGAGATGACTGTCTATAACATACCAGAAATCTCAGTAATTGAAAATATGTCCACAGATTTCCTTGGTAGCATGTTCAACAGAGCTGTAAGTTTTTTGGTAATTATAAAGAGAAAACACATGATATTGTACTCAGAATCTCTGACCAACTGTTTATCTTGACTGCATGTGACTTCCCTTCTCTGCCTTTGTGAATATTTATCAGATAAATATTAAGACAAACAATTTGCACAACACTCTCAGCTACTGATGGCTTGCTTGAGTGTAATTGGTTGCAAGTTGAACTGTGTGTTAGGAGCCAAAGGTGAACCTTCTAATAGAGTCAAGGTCAATGCCATTACTGTAGACAAAGATTGTTAGCTGAATGAACCACTAAAGAGTATTGTGTGGTGTCATCCAACATCACTGAAAAACCTGTATTCAGACTTATGACATATAATAGCCACTGGTAACTTCTCTATTTTGCTTCTTCCTTTTTTTTTTTAAAGCAAGAAATAGGTAGTTTCAGTGGGTTCACAATATATATTAGAATGCACTAAAACCAAAAGATCAACAGAAAATTTTATCTGGAGTTTTTTGAATTGATGCCATATTGTACAGAATTCTTCCTTGTGAGCTTTATGTTGCAATTCACACACAGAAGTCTCACAAAAATATCTTTGGAAAAATATGTGGATCCATAGTTCAAAACCAAGATGCAATATTTGAGATGATTCAGTTCTATTAGTCAGAAAGACAAAATGAGGATTGAATTACCTAGCCCATTACGCTATATTTTAATTTATTGCTTACAGATTCCCCAGGTATACGGCAGCTGTCAATGCTATTGCTGGATTTCATCTGAAGAAAAATGTAGTTCCAGGCTTGCAAAACTGCCTCCTTACCTGCACCGTGTGTAGAAGTGTATCTGTTGTTACACCTCTAGGGAGCATTTTACTTGCTGGAAAACAGGCTATTTGGCATTTATTTTACAGTATCAGAAAAAAAATAGTTTTTATGCTATAATGATCAGTTTTCAATTTAAAGCTTTTACTTAATCTTATCCAGAAACAAATATTGAGGCTCTAGATATGAATGAAAGCCAGCAAGCCAGATGCAGACATCAGTTTGTTGCTAATTTTTCAGAAAATACTTGGTTTAATGAAAGTTCTTTAATCAGAATCCCATTAGACAACAGTTCTGGAGAATTTACTCTGTCTGATAGACAATGTCTCTCCCACATCCAATGCTGAAACCTCATCAGGCTTTATATTTTTCAGCATTCACTGAAGAAAAAAGTCATGCATTTTCAAAGTTTAAATGTATAGGAGAAAGAAGCTTTGATGGGTATTATGCATTTAATTATAACTGGAAACTTTAAAAATTTGTAAAGTAAAATTTTTGTCCAGCAGAAAAATTATGTCACATTCTCAAATGCATTACATTAGTTCTTATTGTTTTGTTATAAATAGTTGGATTAAATAAATGCATGCATAATTGATTTCATATAGTGCTTTGATGCTAGCAAAAAAACTTTCAGGAAATAGTATTTTTGAAGAGTCTTTATAAGGTGAAAGAAGAATATTTGCAGAAAAATGCAAGCAATGTTGACAACTAAGAAAGCTGTGCCCTGTATAGCAATATACCCCATTCAAGAAAAAGAAAATTATTTTGCCAAAGCTGATAGTAAGTGAATTTTCCTTGTGAAATTAAATCTGCTTTACTGGTAAAGAAAGACTGAAAAGCTGAGTGATTTCTGGAGAGGAGAGGCCAGATTTCTCTTAAGCAAAAGCATGCTTTAAATTTGCAAAGTTCCTGCACCCATTTTGTCAATCCCTTTTTGTGGTGGTGGTTGTGGTTGAGCTGAGAACTGAATCCTGAGTCACAAGCCAATGCTCAAGCAATTAGCTATCCTTCCTATCTTTTGCTCTTGAAAAACTTAGGAACAATTTTGACATGCATGTGTAAAAGCTTCTGAGGGCAGACATTCGAGTGCAAAACCCAATCCCCTGTATGCCACAAACCCCTGTCCCTCCCTGTGTGCTCATCAGCAACTGCTGCAGCTGTGTTCCATGTGTCTATCCAAAACTTGTTCTAAACATATTTAGGTAGAGTTGTTTAACCTTGCAATGTATTAAAATGCATATCCATACAACACTACAGAAGATCAGACAGAGGAAGGCTATGACAGAGAAAATTAGGTAAATACAAATGAATTCTCATCAGTTGCAAAGAATTGCTAAATTCTGGACTAGTGTGTGAAGTTTCTGTGTACCACAGTGCACTATTGTACTCTTTTTTCTCGCCTAGAAGTACTGCAGTATGTTGAGGAAAATGTCTCATTCGTTAAACAGAATGCAGTTAGTATGATTCACGAAAGTCTACTCTTAGTAGACTTAGATTCTGTATTTTTAAAGACAGCTATAATTGGCACTTGCCAGAATATAGTGTGAATTCAAAATTATTTCAGCTACTTTGGGACCAAGTCTGCCTTTTCTTTTTTCTTCCCCAGTTGGGTGCTGTGCTACAGAAAGCGGCATTTTCTCACAGCGTACTCTCACTGCGCCAATACTCCGAAGTCCCAAGTACTCAATAGTCTCTCTCTTATGCCTTTCCAGTGCTCTTTTTCCATCCATAAATTCAACCAGCCACTCCTGTAATTCCAGTTAGAATCCTTCCCTTATCTTCTTAATGGGCTCTCCATAGACTCTCTTACCTTTTACTTCCCCGCATTGATTATTGAACTAGCTTCTTTCTGATTCTCCATGCACATCTGGGACCAGCTAAGAGAACTGAACATAGCATTGAATATTGATGCAATAACCCCTCTCTTCCCCTCCAGATTTCACCCGCATCCATTGAAGCTGTCTGGTGCAGTTCATATACCCACTACAGAGCTTCTGACAGACTTACCATGAAGCTGTTGTAGCCAGAGAGTCATCAAGGTTTTGGTTTTTGCCTTCCATCAGATTTGCATCCAGTTGCCAGGCAGCATAGGCTAAGGTGACAAGGCAATTCTCTTCAGCATGCCTAAGTGTTCATCAAACATTTTGCCAACAGTCATATCTGACAAGCTATGTGATTCTTTTTTCTGCACTCCTAGCCAACATTAATGTCATTGGAAAAACAATCCATGCAGACGTGCTCAAGAAAAGATAGTAGGCTTTGTGCTACTTGGGTTCAGGCATCCTGTCCTCGCCTTCTGCAGCCTTCATTTCCCGAAGCAAGGCTAAGTCAGCAAGTCAATCTGATGTCCTCTTTGGTCTTGCCTCCCTCAGCCGGCTCAGCTAGGGCCGTAGCCACATTCTTCTGTTTTTTCTTTTACCTTTCAGTAAAAACCTCCCACCAAATCCAAATAGCATCTTCAGATAACTCATTTCAAGCTTTTACCTGCTCCCAGATATGTATCTGCTCAAAGAAATGTCTCTCAGTTAGTGAGTAGCTCTCTTCTTGATATCTTTAATGTTTTTTCTCTTTCGTGTTTGTTTGAATTTAGGTCCAGAGAGGGCCACCTTCTTTACAACACAAACAACAAAGGCACTGGGGCATGGGCATGGAGTTGAATGACAGCCAATAGAAAGCAATAAAGAAACAGATTTTGCTTGCACTTTCACACTGAGAGGTTGGTACTAGGTCCATGGTTGTGTCATACCAGAAGACTCCAGCAATCAAATCTTTAGAGGAACATGCAGGCTTGTCATACTTTTTACTGTGGAGATGACAATAAGCCTTAAAAAGCTAATAAAACAGGAATGAAGGAGTCATTCCACCGTAGGCTTGGTCTTGACCACTGGCTATCAAAACCTAGTAAGTGTTTCAGCTACGCTGCTTTGGAAAGCTGCCTCACCACTTATTATTATTGTGCTAGTACCGCTCTTTAAATTTATAATTTATCTGCATTGGGAAATAAGAGATCCTATTGTGTTACTACTACATGCCCTGTGTATGAAAGGCATAGGGCCATCTCCCTCCACACTATAATTACTTGTTAGTTCACAGGAGTTTGCGTCTAAAACTGAAAAGTTACACTGCTTGTAAAAAGTTGGCTGTTATGAACCATTGTATATTTCATTTAAGACCTCATGCAAATAGGATTATGACATTCATTGTCTCTCTCTGTTCCCCTAGTGATAATACAAATACACACTGTGAAAAGATGGGTTTCACACCAGCATGGGTGAATCTCACCCTGGAATAACAGCTAACTTGCATGTTTGGGGTAGAAGGTTTACTTAAAAAAAGGTTAAGATAAGTGAATAAAATCAGACTTAGCTGTCAAGAAAAAATTGCACCCATTTGTCTGATTTCTTAAAAGCAATCATAACTTCTTTTAGGGTAAATGAAGAAGTTACATTTATATCTCTTTTATTTTATACAGCTACACCCATGAAACTGCAAGATCAGTTTCTCCAATTTAAAACTACCAACAGCCCACTCACTATTCATTTACTTGCTTTGTAATTATTCAATATCAGACAGTCTTTAATTGCATGCATATGTATTTCTTTTTCAATGTTATTCCCAATATTAACAATAAGGCATAGATTCAAACTAGAGGAACCTTAAAAGAGCTTTTAAATGTCATCTCTTTACGTAAGTCCATGCAAAAAATACACATTTTGAAAGAATATAAGTTGCAAAATAAAATGATCGAAGTGATTACTTGCAGCATTTATTCACTTTTATATAAATTATGCTTCGGTCCTTACCTGCATGGCCTCATACATATTTTCAACAGCCGTACTATGTTCACAGTCGGTTTGGAAGGACACAGCATACTTCTGTTTTTACTCTTGTGTGATGGGAGCATCTCATGATCCACTGAACATCAGCCAAAAATCACAGTGAATGTTCTGAATGTATATTCAGACTCACAATGTAACTGGGAAAGATGCCTATTTATATACACTGCATACTGGATGCTCCTCTCAAAGCTTAGAAGCACTTTGTAAGGGCAGCAATTTTGAGATGGTCTCTACATATTCTCTGACCTTATGTTTTCTTCATTTTAAGTTATGGAAAAAGAAAAAGTACAACACATATGTCCTGAATCCGAACTACATTCCATGTGCAATATCCACAATGTCAAAGGGAGGTTCACACGTTACTGACATAAATACTTATTTCTGTGCTTTCACATGATAGCAAATGTAAGAAGAGTTTGTCCCACACTGGGATCAGAGAGACATTTCCTAGCCAGCATTTCAGGGACATGCTGAAGATAGGCAGATGCAGTCAGAAGTACAGAAGGTATAAGCAGGAAGTAACTTTATATTTGTGAAGTGTACGTGCAACTGAGCAGCTAGTTTGATACAGATACAGGGACCTGTCCTGACATAATTTTTAATATTTTCAATAAATATGTGCATTGGACAAAAACTCAGGCTCTGGGAAAAGGTAGTAATAGAAAAAAATCAAGGACAGAATTAAGGTTTGCTTTTGGTTTGTTTGCTTGTTTTTTAAAGTAACAGCCATTCTTTCCTTCAACAACAGCAGCAGGACTTGTCCTATTATTCATATAGCAGTGTGTTTTCGCACACGAAGCCTCACAAGCAACAGATACATAGACAGATAAAGAAGACTGACTCCCTGCCAACAGCATTACACAGCGAAAAGGCACTTTACCTTCAATAGTAAGGTCTAAGCTTTACCACAGTAAAAATTAGAGGTCAACACAGGAAAATGGCAGAACATCAACCGTAAATTAATGCATAACGAGTGTAACTTTTCCCTTAAGGTTTTTCTCTAACATTTCTTTAGACCTAGCTCCTATTTTCAAGTTTGATTTCTGTTACAGTGGGTAGCTTTTCGTCCACTTTCTATTCCTAGCATAGCAGCTATTGAAGAGTGGGGCAAAAAATGATACTGATCACAGGTAGTCACATACATCTGTGATTCAGTCTTGGGAGGGCAAAGTTTAAATTTATCAAGAATACCACTCCCAGATGTTTGATCTCCAGACATTTGTTTTTCAGCAAACAGGACTTCTGTAATCAAGCCACACCTTTTGGAATAACCACAAACTTGTCACAGCAAAGCAGGGGGGGCAGATCTAATCTCACTCACTCATAGCTTTGACGACAAGGCAGTTGTTAGGAAATCAGACTTAGCGACACAATTTGAACATTATTGTCTTAATTTCCAGAACGTAATCTGCCATTCTGAATAGTGAATATTGATTGTTTACAGCAAGCATGTACAGATGTCAAAAGGGACTTTTCTGCTGTTGAGATAGGAAAGAAAGATTGCCATAGGAATAGCCTGGAGGCAAAGAAGAAACTTTTGAGGCGCAACCACCATAAAACCTATTAAAAATGCTACAACAATGTTGCAGGTTGCATGGAAAGAGCAGCAATAACTAAACATTTAATTTGCTGAATAGGAAAGAAAGTAAAACTTTTGTCCTGGTGAAAAAGGATAACTCTATTATATGAAAGCATAGCTACTTTGCATATCAGAATTTTGGGGGCTGGGCTGGTAACCTTTGAGAATATGCCCCATTATTTGGCTAAAGAGTGGGAAGCTAAAGAATGGCAAGGGGAAACGCCATTCTTTACTAAGAACGGGCCATGTCGCTGCTAGATCCTTGATTCATGGCCCAGTTAAACGCTCCATCCCTAAGTTCTGCTATCATGGCCCTCCTGCTCTATCAGTGAAAATGAACGATATTTCTCCCACAGTAATCTTTCCACAAATGGTCAGCTGTGAAATAAAACACGTACTGCAGAGACAATGCTTCTCCATTAAAAGAATTCATTCCAAAGACTGACATGGTTAATTCAAATCAGGCATGTGAAAACCCAAACAAACTGAAAAATACTTCCTTTGCAAATAAACAGAAATAGTAAGAATTTTTATTATTACGATTAAACCTTAAATATGTAAAAAATAAAAAATACAGGAAAAGTTTCACTTTCAAATCCTTTTCTGTTCAGGTTCTTCTATTCCTATTTACATAGTTTTTGAGTATGTTTTGTATCTGAAATGAAGCTCTCATTGACCTTAAAGGAACCCTAGAATATTACCTACAGTGTCCAGAATAAGGCCACAATTTGCTTACTGTGTTATTTCTGCTCCTCATGTCCAAATATGTTTATGATCCATTTTCCCAAGACCTTTCTTTGCAGGAGATGTGGATATTCTAAACTCTGTGCCTATTTTCTGCCATCTGAGCCATCTGCTTATGGCAGAAGAGAGAAGATGAGAAGGAAAGCCCAATATTAGAGGTGAAAGAGATTAAAATGCAAATAAATGACAGTACATTTTAAGAGTGCCATGGTAGTTTGTATTTGACAAAAAGGCAGCATGGCAGGTTTTCCCCTGTTACTGTGACAGGTCACCATTTCTAATCTCAGGGTCATGTCCAAGTTCTCTCTTTCATAATTGCTTGGGCTGACATCTATTTTGACCTTTTTTCATTCTGGCCTCCCCGAATGAGGGAGGTCACAGAACCATAAAGAGGCAGAATCCATAAAACGCCATAGTGATTTTGAAATGGGACTACTACCCCTCTGGCCCTTGGTATAAATGTATATATAATGTGCCATGATATTTTAACCCTTGAAAGTTGCTGAAGTACACATATTTGCCTTGTTTCGGTACAGTTTCAGAGAGCTACTTTTACAATACCTGTAGTGTTATTTGTTTGTGATGTACTATGAAATAAGTATCTAATTATAGATCCTCCCTATTTTTGGCAAGAGCTGATTAATGACTGATTAGCTGTATTTGCTAAGACTCGATAGACATGACAATTAATATAATTTCATACAATTATTCCCTCTGCTATTCTGAACAGTCCTGATATCTGTCTTGTGGGACTACAATCTGTCTATTTTGTATGACTATTTTCTATTTAGAAACATTAGACTAAGGTCTACAGCTTTCTGCGAAACCTCTGTGAAGCTGGAAGCTGTAGAAATGTTACACTGACCAAAATGCACAAAGAACAATTGAATCTCAGCTTGGACAGTTATGATGCATAAGCTCACCTTCTTGATTACCAGCTACACCGTGCTGGCTAGCTTCTTATTCACAGCACATTGTGATAAAACTCATAGTCAAATATCAAGCTGACTGAAATGCAACTGTCAATAGTACTTTGGAAAGGAATCTCTACAGAATTAGTGCTTAACTAAAATATTTTCACGTATATCTATCCAGGAAGTTGATGATTACATTTAAATAAGCATGTTATTACGTTGTCTTACCTAATGAACCTCTGTAAGTCATTGGTTACTACTGGTAACAGTAACTGGAAAATATAAAGACATCTAAAGTACAAATGTTTCTAAGAATCCTGGAAACTTCTTTTTCTACTGTGTGTTTTGTTATCAATACTATTCTCTTTTAAGATGACCTGGGCTAGGGATGCAGCTATGCAGCTCAGAACTGAAATCTGCTTAAGTATTAGTACAGGGCCGGGTGTGTGCCAGGCAGCCTTTGCTCCATTCAGTGATACAGGATTTTGTAATGCCAGAAAGGGCCAAGGGTCAGCCAGAGACTACAGAGCAGGAGGAGGGTGTGCTTTCTCCATTAGAGGGGTGAGCACAAATTCAGAGCAGGGTCATGATTATCTGGTGACTACGAGAATACGGTGAAAGGCTGTTCACATACCAGGGCTGGCGATGAAGTGGATGCTAGGGTGTGACTATGACCACTGCCATTGGGAGGGGAGCACCAAAGGAAACTGAGGCGATGCAGTAGGGTTTTCAAAGAGGAAATCAGCATATCCTCTCACCTAGCTGAGCACAGAAGAAGTGTTTTCAGCACAGCCTCTTTTGTGCAGCTTCTCATATTGCACACGTGCAAGGGTAAGCAAGACAAATTTGAGCATTACAGAAGTAGCTCAGCATTTGAAGAACCCTCTCTCTTCAATTTAGAGATGTGTTTACCTTCTCAGGGCTTTATCTATAGCCCATTTTGTTCTGATATTATTTTCTCTCATCTCTCCTTTGCTCTCTTGCTTACTAATATCATATACTAGCAGTAAATAGCATTACTATAATCCAGAAAATAATTTCATTTCATATCATAGACAACTTCAAATACAGCAAAACCAATGGTGAAGTAAATTTTTTGCAATAGTAGAGTCACCCAGGAAATGTGCGCTAACTCTGAAGTTGTCCAGCAGGCAAATAATATCCTTTTAAATAAATATAGCGCATAATCAATCACCCTAAATGATAAATCAAGAGTATTATCTGCTCAAAAATCCCTCCTACCAGTATGGTCTTTTTCAGAGCAAGAATAGAACTTCTTGGAAGGTATAGCTGCTGAAATGAAGTCTGCAAGATCTGCAAGCACATCAGAAGCTGACACAAGATAAACTGATGTAATTCCCTTATAAACAAGGCACCCTTGATGTTTTGCAGCCAGGAAGGGCCTTGCCCCAAATCTGTCCCTTCACTGCCTATACAGTAAAATATACCTCTCTGTGCTGGGAGCCAACATAGTAAGTGATACTTTGGTTTTGGGTGTGTATGTAAAAATATCATAGTTTTTTCTTTTAATTTTATTAGTAAACAAGTAAATAGTCAGGGTTTGTAATTTTTTTTGACTAGTTCTCCACTTTACTCTGTGGAAGGGTTCACTGTCCCAATACCATACTAGCATAGACAGCACACTGCACAGATCATTATGCAAAACTCATTGCATGTATCATTTCATTAGCTTTTAGCATGGCTGTATGTGGAAGCCAAGTGATTTTTTTCCTTAATCAAAGGTACTTATGGGATATGTTAGTACAATGATATATAGATTATGCATGTCGTGTTGTTTAATGTCCTAACCATATTTTTCACTCAGGAGAATTTGGAAAGGATTACATAAGCAGCACTGGAAATACCTGATTTTAAACAATATGACCCCAAAACATCGGCAAAATAGGGAAGTAAGATCTTGAAAAATTAGTTGGTTTCTATAGCATAGAAGTTACATATAACATCATAACATACATATAACTTCATAGTTCCATATAACTGCAGTCAATTCATACTATACTCTCTAAGGTAAAACAGAACTCAGAATGGGAATGAAACATTTTAAAAGGTGAGATACTAAGCATCTAAGCTGTATTTCACTGAAAAACCTTGCTTTACTGGGAGGTCAATCTTAAATCTCCAAATTAGTTCAACGATAATGGAATAATTCTAATATTACAATGATTTTCACAGTCTAATTAAATTTTATCAGATATATCTTTTTCTTTTGTTCAAGTCATGTAATTAAGCACCATTAGGTGCTTTTTTTTGAGATTTGATTAAGTCATCCTTAAGTTAATATTGAAAATAAGATGAATCGCTTTTCATGATTAAAATGTCAGACCCTGGCAAGCTCTGGGAATAGACCTCCTGAAAATACATTGCTCCTCTATGAGGTCATATGAAACGATGTAAGAAAGTTAGTGGAGTTTCCATGAAACATACCAGGACTTTAAGATTACAAGGCATACCCACTATTTTTATAGACTACACAATACTTTTCACAGTGCAGCTGCATCCTGAAAATGACTTGCAAATAGTCTTTGCTCGCATAAATGGCTCTGTTGGATTCTCTGTGAAAAAGACGCAGTAGTCCTTACCCAGGCAACAAACTTCACGGATCCGTGCAAGTGTTATTTTGCTAGGGTGAGACCATAGGCTTTGAAAAAAAATCACCGAAACATATGTTTGAAAGATGAGTAGGTTTCAGTATAAAGAATTCAAATCTAACCAAACTTTGCAGGACTGAAATAAGCACAGCTGGTTTTACACTCGGTATCGCTGGTCAATGTTTAAAACAAATGAGTGCTGAAAACAAGAAAAAGTAATTTGAAGAGCCTCTCAGAGCTCTGTCAATGGGAACTCTATTCTTGCTTTCTTTCTCCTCTTCCGAACTCACATATGAAAAAAGGAATTTCAGATCTGTCTGCCATGTCATTCAGTGACACGTTTTTGGTAAGGGCAGACCCCAGAAGCCAAAAAGGCTGGGTTAAGCCATTTTTTATTCTTGATGGGCATTTTTGATTTGAAGTAGCAATCCCTGAAAAAGATGGACAGGAAAAATTCCCGATTTGGTCTTCATTGCAAGGTTAGCTTTGGTGATTAGCTCTAGATGTTGGGCAGCAGGTTCACCAGCGTGGAGATGGCTGTATAAAGATGTATCTATGTACTGCCTTCCACTGGGACTCAGAGAAACTCTGGTGGGGTACTATAGCTTTCGTGGGGTAGACTCTAGCTTTTGTTTGGCAATATAGTTAGGCTCTATATTATTTTTTTCAGAGGACTGCAGGAGAACTTGTTGGCTTCTGTGGAGCACAAAAGGAACTGTGGGAAAGTGGTGGAGGACTTTCATCAGACAAAAGGATTAGCCTGTTTCTCTGTGGTAAAGCAGGTGGTTGCCAGCTGAAGTATGCGCAGCATTTGTACTCTTAATTTTTATTGCATCTAGCCAGCTAGCTAACTCAAGTGGGAACACTAGGATATTTATGTGAATTAAGAGCTTGCACCTCAACTCCCCACTTGATGAGCGTCCAGGAGAATGAACACTCCATATTTATGCGAATTAAGAGCTTACACCTCAACTCCCCACTTAAGACTGATGAGCGTCCAGGAGAATGAACACTCATATCATCTGTATAGTTTCTTAAATGGAAGTACTTGTATTCTGGGCGATCATATTGATACACTTCATTGCAAGCAAGGAAACCTGGATGCAAAAGGTGAGACAGACCTGATATTTCAGAAAGCAACTAAAAGAAAGAAGCATTTCTTAATCAATGAGCTGTTTACTTTTAATGGAAGAAAACAATGCCTAACACTGGAGTCATACTAAAATAGAAAGTAATTTCAGTGAGATCTGTCCATATACAGTAGGAGATCACACTTTTATTGACATGGGTACTCCCAACCCTAACCCCTGTAAATGTCACAGGGAGAACATAATTGAGCTCATCCGTCAGGATCTACGTCTTCATGCATTCTCACTCTGCAGGACTTTAAAAGCCTACTGTGCCAGCTCAGTCACCAGGAAGTATTTACACAGATTTTATATACCAAGGATGTTGAGGCCCTGTCTTGACACAAAAGCTTCCATAGCTGTGGAAAATCTGTACAACTTTACTTCAGCCCCCCTGTAGCCATACAATATGGTATACAGTATTTACTTACCCTGTGTGTTCCAGGGGCCATAGGACAGACGATACTCACTTTACAGCAAAGTCATATTAGTCTTAGTGTCACTGTTCAGTGAATAGCTCTAGGCATTATTTACTGAATGTTATTCTTGATCTGCTATGTATTCTGAATGATTCATTTCCTCATAGTCCTACCCATACAGTATCCAGCTGTATCACAAATATTGACCTGTCATTGCAAAGGGAGGTGAATGGGGGGTAACAGTATTCATTCATGTGCTTATCCAGTTAGCCAGAACGAGAGGCACTGACTCTTGATTTCACAGTGTACTACGTTTGTTTTCCCTCTTTTATAGTCATGCCTGGTTTGGACTTCAGATGCACTTGTGCGTGCTCACTATTTTTACAAACCAGACCTCAAGCTCCTCTGTTGGATTTCAAGAAAGTGAACAAAAAAGTAGAAAAACCTGTTTTTAAAATTACTTTCCTATTACATTGCCTCAGGAGAATTCTGTGGAAGATGCAAAAATAAAGGTCATTTGTCCAAGGAAGAATTTCCCTATAATAATTAGGTTAACATTCCTTCCTTTTCTTGCCAGTCTATGCTTCAGCTACTGCACATTTTTTAATTCCTAAAACGAAAGAACCAAAGGTTTGTTCAAAGCCACTTTTATTGTCCCACCTAATTTCTTCCTTCTCTGAGGTAACTTCATCTTTTCAATGGACCAACAAAACTCATTCCTTGCTCTCCTGTTATCTAGCTGCTTTTTCTGTCAATGTTTCTGTGGCTCGTCACAGAGATAAGAACTTTAGATCAGACCCAATTCTAGACCAGGGTAACAAACAATATTAGAGCAGGTTGACAGGCCCATTTTGCTGACATTTGCAGACAGCAGAAGAATGGTGAAATACTGGAATCTGGTGCTCCATTCTGGTCCATGGACAATGTTCTTTGTTGGGTACAAACCACGCTCTATACGTATACTTTTCCTGTATTTAGTCTCCTGGGTCCTTTCTCCTTCAGCATCTCTCATTCTATTTTTTCCCCAATCTTCAATCCTTACTCCAGTTTTATCTTTCCTTCACCTGTGGCTAGTCACTGTCCCATTTCCTCGAGAAGGTCTACTCAAATAGCTGAATTTGGTCTGCATTTGGATCATGAATAAATTTTGCATGGACTACTTCAGACATATGATGCTCTGTGGAATGCCAAGGGAGATCCTGCATTTCATACATTTCTCTTAATCCCTCAGAAACCAATCGCCATGTGCTAAACTCTGTGCTGACCTGGAAAAACTGGAGCTAGCATACACCTTCCAGCTAAATGGTCTCGGACAAGAACACCTGAATAGCCTTGTTCTCTGACTGTCATACTAATCCCAGTCATTTACACTCATAGTCTCTCTTAGGAACTCAGTGCCTCAGTCTCTTTCAAACTCCCATTTACTTGCCCCCACATTCATTCTTTCTGTCCTTGCTCAGCCAGTCCCTGTTCTCCTGTGTTGGTTCCTACTCCCAGTATTCACTTATCTACTCTTACTGATCTCTGCACCTCTTTACTCAGTTTTCCTCCCACAGCTCACTACCACTTGTCCCTCTCCTTTTCCCTTATTTCTTTTGCCCCTCCTTCCTTTTCAATTCTTTCCACCTCTTCCAGTGGTTCCCTGTCTTCGTTTTTAGCTTAATCATTCACACCCTTCTTCATCACTCCCTCTCCAGTCTCCACGGTCACCTGTTCCTCCACAGCTGCTGGCTCCCTGGCTCCTCATCACCTCCCAGGCCCTTTCTCAAACTCTCCGGTTCCAGTTTATCCATAGCTTGTTACCCCTTGCCAACAAGTCTTTGGTTTCATCAGGGTCTGGTTAAAATCTCGTCCAAGGTTTCTCTTCTCCCCACAGCCTCAGCAGAAAATCATTCTCATGTTTGTCCCTCTGATTCTGACAAGTATTCGACCACAGTGAAGTGAGAGCTGCTGAGCCCATAGGGACAACAGACCATACTGCTTAGCTCCCCCACACGAGCTTTCCTCCATCTGCTGCAGATCCTGCAGCACAAGGCATGGTGTCCCAGACCCACACCTTCTTAAACGTGCTGTCAGAGTGGCACCTGCATTGTCCACCCGTAAAAAGGGGCTGAGAGGGGACAGAATATGCTCAGTTGGTCAGTATCAATGACACAATTTTCAAACCTTTGACCAAGAATGGAGAGGGGTAAAAAGGCCCATCGCCAACATAAAAATAATTCTCCTGCTAAGTGTCATGTTCCATGCAAGAAATATAGAAGATGTTCCTGTGCCTGATTTTACTTTCTTTTTGCTTGCTCATAATCAGAAACAGGTAAACCATTTTGACTAAAAATAAAAAAGGAAAAACAAAATATTCAGATTGTAGCAGACACTTCCACTCAAAAGGCTACAGTTTTGAAAAACTAAAACCATTTGAAAATAGGTCTTATTTTAAGAAATCGCAAGCAGCTCATGCAACCATAATCGAACCAAACATCCTTCCTATGTGTTTTAGAAGGTTCTTTTCAAAAGGACAGTTGAGGGATTGGAGAACCTGTCCTGAGAAGAAAACCCAGGTTGTTCAGGTAAGTCACCCACCATTTTCTCTGTCCCACAGAGTTTTCCCTTCCAGGGGAACAGCACTGAATTTCTTGGGCTGACTGGAGGGAGCCCAGGAAGAGATGAAAAGCATCGAGCCTATGGAGTCCCAGAACCTCTCCCATGTGTTCTTGTACAGGTCATAAAATATATGCAGGACTGCAGTTCTCTATTCAGATAAACTCAGCAGTTGCCTCGCATCTTTTGGGAGCACCACTCACTGCAAAAGGCCCTAGGATAATGTGGGGTCATGGCTGTCTACTTATCTTCAACATGGCCTTAAGACACAAATATTTTGTAATAAAAACCAGATGGAATCAGCTATAAATAACAAGATCCAGCGAAAGCTGTTTATAGTCTCATGCATTGGCATTCTGATGATGTTGAAGTAAATGAGATGCCTACAATTGCCATAAGTGGACTGTAACTCCAGGTAGTCAATTTCCACTTACAACAAAACTGTAAAAGAAAAAGAAACTAGATGATAAGGAAGTCTGCTGTGTTCCTGACAGGTACTGTAACTGAGATACCATCATTATGGACAGTCTGGTTCATTTGAAGTCAGCTTCTTTTATTTACAGATGTCATACATCAAAATGAGAAAGAATTGGTTTTGCCAACAGCTTTTGTTGAAATTTTCTTCTTTGAAAAAAAAATAACTAACCACCTCAAGGTACTTTTCCCTTCATCTTTCTATCCATATAGAACTCTGCAGCCATAATATTTCATTATTTTTATGACCATTTTGCTTAATTTAAGAGGTGATGACCTACTAGGAATGTTTTCAAAAAGCATCATAAAACTAGTGTTGTCAGTGCCGTGATGTTGCACACAAAATTTTAACATGATGCTAGTGATTGCAGCAACATCTGAAAGACAAGTAAAGAGGTGACTTGGGACTTGCAATTAACTGTGAATTTCTTTGTAGTGACAGCACTCAGCCATAATCTCACAGCTCATACTGTAGAGATTCCTAAATGGGACAGAAATTGTACTACCTAAGCTCTGTCTCTGTAAGCAGCTGAACAAAAAAGCCACGATCCTAACGCTTCTAAAATGCTTTTAAGAGCAGATGTTGCAAATGAGGTAAAGAGAAATGTAGCCCTTGTTACTGTGGTATAGTCCATTTTCTTGTTTTTTTCTGACAGCATAATATAATAATTAAAAAGAGTTAGACTCATTTTGTTAAAAGTTATCCTCTCTTTCTCTCTCTCTGAAATAGTTGGGTCTTCACCTCTTGTGTGTATCTTACATATTCGTTTACTCATTCATTTATATCAGTGTAGACAACTGCAAGCATAGCCATGCAGTAAGAGCATTTTTACAGGGCAGAATTTTAAACTTTGTTTTTCATGGGCCACTGCAGAATCAGCTCTGCAGGTATGCCAGCCTGAAACTGCACATCTGTGAGCCCAGGAGTAGGACCTTTGAAACGAGATATCTGAATTAGGAATCCAAAGCACAACTGCAGAAGAAATGAACTCAAATCCAGGCACTTAAATCACTTGGACATTTCTGAAATTTTTATGCAAAATCTCCCTTTTAAAAGAGTATAATCTAATAAGCATGTTTATGAGCAAAGGATTCCTACGCTAACATCTAAAAGGAATGATCATTAACTCACATAAATGTACAACCAGCCAGTCACTATGAATCTCTTCAAGGATACCATGCAATGGAAAGGTTTTTCTTTTTTTCATTTTCTTCTTTCCCCACTCAAAACCAAATAAAAAACCCCAATTCACTTAAGAAGTGATTGTCTGTAGACCTTTGAAGCCAAGGAGGGTGACAGCAAGGGCAAGAGGCTTATTTCAAGGGTCACATTTCATTTGCATAAGCAAGTAACCACAGGGCACTGTGGAATGTCTGTAAATGGATTTCATTACAGAAATTCAGCTTAAAGGGACTATAAATAATCCTCTGACAAACATTGTATATTGCTTCAAGTTCTTCTGTAATAAAAATATTTTAGTAACACAACAATCCGTGAAAGCAGGAAATGAAACAGGACGAGCTGCACATCTTCCCCTTTTCTCTCTCAGGGCAACATTATATTGTAATATGTTTTAGGGGAAAAAACGTGATATTCATATTATTTTAGCAAAGTAATCCTACAAAAACAAGGTTATATAATTCTATATGACTGAGATGGGGTAGCTAAACAAATACCCCAGATCTTATCTAGCTCTTCTCCCCTGGAGAGCAGAGGCTGCATGGTATTCTGCCCGAAGGAGTATTATTCTCCAAACATATTCAAGTGTGTAAATCTTCTTGGATGAATTTTAGTGAAGATGCCATTTAAAGTACACATTTTACTGGGCTCACCTTTTTTGACTGTATGAAGAAACAATGACTGTCTAAGGCCCCAGTTCAGCCAAAGCATTTAAGCAACTGACTAATTTGGTTCACGCTTAACTCCTGTTTACTTCAGTAGGACTAAGTTATATGGCCAAAAGTTTTCCTCAATGGGGAGGGATATACTCACATAATTGAGAGTTAGTACATATTTAATGCTTTGATGCATCAGTCCCCAGCACTTCAGGGTGCTCATAGCTGGGTGTAGGTAGGTGGACAGGAGACCACTCGTCAAATTTCACTTCATGAACTGAACTTCAGGTGGAGTCAGAAAGTCACTGGAGCTTTTGCAGCTTTCCTATGTGTAGAAATACATCCACTGCAGAATCCCCTTAAAGAGAGTTGCTTGCCATCTTCAGAGGTATTATTGGGGATATTATCTCATCACGACCTCATCCACCTTGGGGTACTAGCAAGGAACAGCCCTATTCTGAAGGGCATGGAAGCTCTCCTCTGCAGTGGAAGTCACCTCTGGGGGAAGAGTTTTGGCAGTGCCCCAGTCTAGTAGAAAAGGTCTCACCGAGTAGTCTGTCTCTATTATTTCTAGTAATATACTTGCAAAGAAAAGAAAAATGTAGAGATACTTCTGCAAAAGGAAGGAAAAAGTGGGCCTTTAAAGTAGTAATTTAATCAGCTAATTTCCATTTATGTTAGTTTTTGTTTCATTTTGTTTACCTTTCTAATAATTACAATTATTCTCATACTGGCATCACTGTTTTCTCTGGAATAGAAGTGCTCACACTGAAAAATCCAATTGAATCAGAGCATGTAACGAGAAAATGTAATCCATCATTATTAAAAAAGACAGCTTACCTTTATCTGGGTGTTAAATAGTACAAATCCATGAGAGTCAGTGAATGTTTTGAAGTAAAAACGAAGGGCATTATGAAGGCTGAAGTGGATTTGTCACTGAATTATATGTATTACCTCAGAAATGGCCTAATATATGGTTGGGGAAACTATGTGTTTAGGGGTGGGAGAAGAGAAAATAGGTCCATTTGCTTGTTTTCCACATTGCCTGAGAATGAATGACATTTTAAACATCAGCCTATTTTGTGGAAAATTGTGACACGAAAAAGAAGATTGTCCCTGAACAGAAATCACAGTTGTTTCACTGTTTATACCTGAATGCTGCTTTTGACTATCTGTGTGTCAGGAAACGTGAACCACCTTGCCGCACGTGAAGCTGGGCAGCATGCTCACAAGCACCGGCACAGAACAGCAAGTTCAGCAAGACAGTCCGTGTCTCCAGCTCTCCAGACGACTTGGTCAAATTACTTAACCCTCTTCTGCTGTCTCCATCATTAAGAAGGTAGTATGAGTTACTCATCTTTATGACATACTTAAAGGACTACACACCACAAGAAAGCCACACAGATGCTACTTGATTGTAGTACTTTGTACATTTGTCATTCTGAAACAACAGCTGCTGTTGACAGTGGAATAGACTTACTGCACCTACAAAAATAAAAATCTAGCATACTTCATTCCTAGGCTGAGGTAGTTGGTAATAGAAGAGTGTGAAGCACTTGTTACAAGCTCTGAAAAGAAGGCAAAAAGGCTTTACTGGAAGATTTATTTAGAGAAGACTCAGGTTACAGGCTTGAACGCTTGTGATGCAGGTGGGTGCTCTGGGATAGGGTTTTACTTCAATTCACACTTGATGCAAAACTGGAGCTGTACTTCAGGTGCAGTCGGCCAGCGTTTGTGAACTTTGCCAGTTTTGAATGAGATAAGAGAAATTTACACTGAAGTCCTTGGATTCTAGGTCCAATTTTCAGAATATATTTTTTTTCTTTTATTTAATATACAAATTCAAAGCAAAACCTTGCAATCAAGCAATCGTGCCAAATGTTGAGGCACATGAAATGTACATAAACATGACAAAACACTTGTATGAATCCATGGTCCTTCAAATGCCACACATGTGCAATGAATGACCAATGAATTGCTGCCGGAAAGAACTGCTGAATAATGCCCAAACTTAGTCTTGTCTCCTTCCTCACAAATTGAATGCCTTCATTCAATCCCTGATTGTGCCTTTTGTTTCAAGCTGGGAAGCTTTTTCAGAGGAAGTGATGCAGGAGGTTTGGGGCAAGATCCTAAACTATTACATCTCCACATAGCAGGAACTTGTGCTGGCGGGGTTTGCTGGCAAAGTAGCGGTAAACTTGCCATCATGCCTGTGAATCCCTATTTTTTAGGTTCAAAACCAGCTCTTTGTTAGCTCACGGTTTACATAATCTTTTTTTTCTTGGTGTCCTCAAATGATTTTTTCTACATATTAAGGATTATACTCCAGAGTCACACAAGGAAAGACTGCTCAGTCCTAATCTGAATCGCTCAGTAGCTGGGCTGACTGGCAAGGGACAAATTTATAGAGATATAACATTCAAAGAAAACAGGTTGTGTGGTTCTGTAGTTATCTGCTCAAACACTAGAAGCAGCTCTAACAACTTCAAGAGAATGACATTTAGGTCTCCTAGATCAAGAAAGAGAAACATAACACTGAATTTTGCTTCAGACAGGGAAGAAGCATATGCTCAGGACTGAGTGGGAGAAGTTCTTTGTACTGGAGAAAACCTCATTTCTTATCCCAAGGATCTTTAATTCTAAGTTCTTTTCCTCCCAAACATTTTGTTTTCCTGCTAATACATTTTCTCTGTTCCTGGTAGAAATCAATATAGGATAAAGATCCATAGAAATTTCTTTGATACAAGGCAATGTGGGAAGGTAGAAATGGTTTCACATTGACAGGAATGAATATTTATTAAAAGACTAATATTTCTGTTGCAGCTTACATATTCTACAATTTATTTTTGTAACTTATCTAGAAAAAAGGTACTCCCAGTAGTGACAGGATTCTCCCAATTCTTTAGATTTTTTTACAGATAATTGTAAAATTTTTGATCATTTAACCAGGAAAGAGAATGACTAAATATTATCTTTTCTGTGTGCCCAGTGTCAAACACACTAAATGAACTCTCAGATTACCCGGAGCAGAGCTTTCTCAATAGGGAATAGATGGCTGTAGCCAACTAGGAGGCACAACAGGTGCCAATACTTGGGTGGCAAACTGTCCTTTTGACCTCTAAAACAAGGTACACCATTGTATCCTGTGTTCTCTAGGACAGTACAGAGGGAAAAAGGATGCATGTGACTCAAAACTGAGAGAATCATCTCACAGAAAGGCAAGATAATGAACATAACCATGACAGGTTGGTACTCCTGGACCTTTTTAAGATCTTCCAGGGACAGGAACATCTATGTTGCCAGAAGGCAACTTGGATACTTGTCCTTGTTGGACCTGGCACTGTATATGACACACCATGATATGCCATTTAGTCTCCCTCTTTCAAGAACTATTTTCATTTGATTACTGTTGTCTGTGAATTAGAAGGGGAAAGTGTACATGGCACATGCGTCTGGAAAGGGAATGGAGTAAAAAAAAGTATTTCTGAAGGAGGATGGCAATAGTAAGGCTGGAAATCTCTGATTTAGAGAACAGGAAAAATAGAGAAGGGGTGCGGAGCTAATATGATGAAATAAATGGTTTTGTTAAAACACGATCAGCTCATGGACCATTTAGAAAAAACAGGCAAATAGTGGTCAATTGTTCGCAATGAATAATTCACCCTTTTCTATTGGAACACAACGATTCCGGAATGCTAAATTAGGAGTTAATCAGGATGCAATCTCTCACTCCTCCTGTTTGGCATTGCCATTGACCTTATTGTTACAGGAGCTGTATACGGATACAATACAGATATAGCAAACCTTAAACGGTATACCAAAATCTTTAGGGTTTAGCTGAAAATGTATCTTCTATAAGTAAGAATCATCAGACAAGCAACAATCAAAATACTCCGTAATATTTAAATAAAGATGGGATTTATCATTAGTTATGAACAAAACACATTCAACAAAGTTAGCAATTCCTCTCCCAGGCATTTGGTAGAAATATCAATACACTGGAGATGAGTTTAAATTCTTAGTAATGGGAAAGTCTGAGGGAATAACTAGAAAAACATGTAATGAATCTGCAAGGTGAAAATCATCAGAAAGTTCAACAGCTATTTAATTTCAGAAATGATCTAGAAGAAAGGAAGGATTCTCTCTTATAGAAATAAAAATAAAATGTCTGCCATGGCAGTCTTTGGCTGGCTAAGCAGACCCTTCACTAAGCAGGGTGCACAATGGGGAGGGAAACTAGCGGGACTTAACAATGCACAGGACATGCAAAGCGCAGGCCCAGGAACACACAGACTGGCAGAGCATTATTCATGCCCTAAGCAGTGTTGGGTTGTCTCAGAAGCATCCAGCACCAGATACCAGGAGTCCCTCAATACTATTCCTTCACATAACTTTGGTAGAAACTACCCAAGGTATGTACACAAGGTACACAAGATGATGCTTTTCAGTACTGACCAGCTCTCCTGCCTAAACTGAACTCTTCTGTATTCCTAAAGCCTGTGTTTCTTATTTTAAAGGCCTTATTCCTAAATATAAATGTTTTTCTAGAAGCTGCAAAAAGCCCGAATTTGGATTTTTAGGAATACAGAAGCATTCTGTGTATTTCTCTAAGAAACATTACCATTAATTGCCAGAATGTACTCCCTGTTTTTGCAGCCCCATCTTCAAAGGTGTCGTAGACTCCCATCCACATTTTGACTTAGTCTAAGAAAAATGAACACATTTCTACTTGTGTACTGACAGAATATTCTTTAGAGGGATAAGGTTTGCCGTATAAATCCAAATCAGCTTAAAGATTTGATGTCTTTTCAGGCAGGACTATCACTGCGGTTCTACCTGAGTAAAGTTTCTCACTTTAATAGGATCTACAAGCATCCATCCAAAGCAAACCACGCTTAATGTCAAGATGTCACTGCTTAGCTCTGCTCGTTAGGCTCAGAAGTAAAGAAATGATTTTAACTCTGCTCCTCAAAAATAAAATAGTAACCTTTCAGTAAATTTGTTTCTTTTCTCATTTCCAAGGAAAGGTGTTGCACAAAAAAAATCTTTTCAGAGGGGAAAGAAATGTGCTCCAAAGAAACATGTGAGACGTCTGTACGTAAACATATTCATGCAATCAGGAGATAGTAACCCAGAAGGTATACAGCAGTCAGTCCGCCAGTCTCCACTATGACACTTCTTGCCCAAATCTCACTTTCCCTAAATTGTACTGTCCTGTCAAGCCATCTCTCAGAGAAGAAAGGGGCAAAGTTGCTCACCTCTGCTAATCTTCAGTTCTCATGGCTGTGCTGTTCTGCCAGATTCTGTTTGGATAACTGGCTTCAGCTACTGATTCAGCAGAGGGCTTGCTCTGTTGTGAGAGTATAGTTACATGCTCCCAAATACTCCCAGATTTGGAAAGCAAATAAACTTTACTCTTTTGTGCTGTCTGCTTGCCCATGTGTCTTTGTGGAGTCAGGTTTTCTGCTTTACAATCAGTCTCCTGCTGGGTTCTGTAATTGGCCTTCCAGGTAAAATAATCTGGAGCGAATAATAGTTTGGAAAGAGTTCTTAATCTTCATTTTATTGTTGTATCTTAAGAGCACATTCTCCTTTTCAGCTCCTGTGATCAGGGCAAATTTCCCAACATTAGCTCATATATTTTTCCACCAGCATATATATATAGCATACATAAGCAGCAATCATCATTACTAATTATCACCTCTAAAACCTTAATTACAAGCAGAAGTTCAATTTCTTATTTGAGGGAATAATAGGTAAAAAATACGCTAATTAGGACTAGTTTTTCCCTTTGTCTTCAATGGATGGAGAAGAATTCTATATAATCAAATCCTTAGCATACACACTGAACAGACACCTATTCCCAGCAATCTAGACGCTGGACCCAAGAGTACCCATTTTTTCTCTCTGTGTTTGAGCATTCTACAGTTGCTTAAATAGAAAAAGTTAACACCGTATTCATTTAGCCATCCAGCAATTCTAAGAATAGTTTTATATGATCTGCTCCAAGGAGGGGAGGTCACACTATGTTCTTAAACCAGTAAATAAATTCATTAGTCAACATAAATTTCTCTTCAATAGCCTTCTCTTAATAGACTTCTTTTACCTATCTCCAGAATAAAAATAAAGTAAGAAACTAGCAGGAAAATATGCAATTCAACAAAATACAGTGTGGAATTTGCTGACACTAGAATTTGCTTTGCTTGTAATATTTGGTGCAAAAGGGGAAGCATCAAGACAAATGTATGCGGACATCTACCTACTTGGATTACTTTTATTGGAATTTAATTATCAATTAAGAACAGTTTAAAAAACTTGTATTAGCTATTGACCTTGATCTTTTGTCTCTGCATACTATTAGGAAGTCAGAATACAAACTGCATAACACTGCAGCTATCAGTTTTATGATAAGGGTGTGCATAATGCATTCTTTCTATCTGTTAGCTATGAACCTGTTACATGTAAGATTTTCCATGTAAGCATATCTACTGTGGAGACTTCAAAGTCAACCCTTCCTCAGACAAATTAGGCCACAGAGATAGAAAAGGGCAGCAGCAATCATTAATCTATTGAAGGCCACCTCCTGAAATGTACTGTTGTTTCTAAGTTCAATGACCATTTCAAGATTAATTGTTCATAATTTTACAATGTGTCTTTATAAATTATGCACTATTAGGTGATAAAATACTGCATACTGGAATCAGCTCTCCTTTATTCTACTTATTCTAGCAAGTCAATTTTTTAAATTCAAAGTACATACAGGGTTACTCTGAATTCCTGAAGTTTAGAAGTTAATTTGAATGAAGTATTTTTCATAGTGAGGTTCACAAAGTTAAGTCTCCTGTGATATGTTGCTTGGGTGTAAATTAATTACTTTATAAATTTAGTAGGGCTGGTTGTCTCATTATTTGCACCATCACTTAGAGTGCTATGAAGGGGGAACATCACAATAGTTCTGATCATATACTAGTCCATAGCAGAAGATGAAGAATGGGCAAACCTTTTGAGGAGTGCCTTTGACCAACCTCCAAAATTCTGTTTCATGCTGAAGAAAATATGAATGATAGAATTATGTGAAAGATGAAGTCTCGGGTTTATTGGCTGAGATAAATCATCAGCTTATGTTAAATCATAATTTCTTCCCACACAGTTTAATAAAACAAAGTATCACTCATAAGCACCTTTTTTTTTAATTTTACTGTATTTCAGATTCAAACCTTTCAAATGATTTTCTCTTCTTTTTTTCCCTTTCTTTTTTTTTTTTTTCTAAATGTAGGTCAGTTTTTAAAACAAAACCTTGCCATTACGGGACATATAAATCTAAAGATTTCATAAAAATATAACTCCAGAGAAAACTGAGCGATCATTTGTTCATGTACGATGCAGAAAAAGAAGACATTTGGCAAAAAATCCAGATCTCCCCCCACAAGCCTGGGAAGGATCACCTCTGAAGGGGTACTGAAGTGTCAGGCACACCTCCACCCAAGACGTGAGTTGTGTGTTACAGAATGGTTACTCACCCATGAATGCCTAATGTGGGATCTGGAGTCATGATCACCTTCACTTCCCAGATTGATAAGTGCCTGGGGAAACCTCGGTTATGTCAGCTGATTGGGAAAGGCAGTCTGGAAAAAAGGATCACAGAAACCAGAAAAAATGAGAACCAGCACTATAAGGTGTCCTTCCTCTCATCTTTGTTTGTAAAATGGGTCAGCTACATGATGGGATCATGTGGCCTGTGGAACAGTTTTCATATTTTTATAAATACAAATTTATTTATATGTAATATATATGTTAAATATTCAAACATATATTATATAATAAATGTTTTAATATATATTTCACATTATGAA